>NC_080085.1:4099362-4411862 GCF_949987535.1 Balaenoptera acutorostrata | reverse complement strand
TCATTCTACAAATATTGATTTAGTGACTCCCATATCTCAAAAACCAATGAAAATCTATATGGAAATAAAGAGAAGGGAGCTACAGTCGAGTAGGGGAGAGAGGCATGCACAAAGGGCCAGCGCACATGTTACATGTAAAAGAAGTGGGGATCTCCTGGCAGGGTGACATTGCGGACGGTGTGGCACACTCTGCCCAGAGAGGACCGGCCAAGGGGTCTCGGAAAAGGGAGGACCACCTTGGTTTGGAAGAGTGAGCTGGGGATCGCCACGAACATCCCAAGAGAAAGAACAGCCCAGGTGGAGAGAAAAGCAGAGGAGAACACTGGGAGATAAGAGAACATATCACATGGCGTGAAGTTTGATACGCCTCAAGAAGAGTTGAACAGTGGGGGATACAGGTGCAACCACTGCTTTCTGTATTTCCCCCTCCAGCTCGGAGGAGACGGCCGTGGATGTGCGTTTCTTCTCAGTCTGAGGTCGCGTGGCCCAACGCTTCTGATCAGTGCACCCCGTCCTGGTTGTGGCTTCTGCTCCCGTTCCATCCATGGTTTAATTTTAGCTTTCTCGAGGCTCTGGACATGCTTTAGCCGTTTCCATCTCTGCATACTTAAAGAGATGTGTGTTCAAGAGTCGCGTTTCCTGTTGATTCACTTAGATACTAACCTAGACACTGTGGAGAAGGGACCTTGCAGATGGAGTTAAGATTTAATCAGCTGACCTCCAAATACAATATCTTGTATTATGCAGTCAGTTCTCAGCTGACCTAGAAGCTGAGAACCCTGCCGGGAAACAGGGACCTCATTCATACAACTGTGTTCCTCCCGTCACCCGAATGAGCCTGGAAATGCATCCCCAGCAAGAGCTTCCACAGAGAACAGAGCCCTGCCTGCACTTTGTATTCTTGTGAAACTCAAAGGAGAGAACCAGCTGAGCCACGTGAGTCCAGGAAATCTCATCCACAGGCACCGCAAACTAATACATGGCTGTCCTTTTAAGGTGCTAAGTTTGTGTTAATTTGCTACGGAGGGGACTTCCCTGGTGGCACAGTGGTTAAGAATCTGCCTGCCAATGCAAGGGACACGGGTTCGAGCCCTGGTCCGGGAAGATCCCACATGCCGCGGAGCAACTAAGCCCGTGCACCACAACTACTGAGCCTGCGCTCTAGAGCCCGCGAGCCACAACTACTGGGCCCGTGTGCCACAACTACTGAAGCCCGTGCACCTAGAGCCCGTGCTCTGCAGCAAAAGAAGCCACCGCGATGAGAAGCCCACGCACTGCAACGAAGAGTAGCCCCCACTCGCTGCAACTAGAGAAAGCCTGCATGCAGCAACGATGACCCAATGCAGCCATAAGTAAATGAATGAATGAATGAATGAATGAAAATTTGCTACGGAGGCACAGAAAAGGAATACTCCCCTTCCCAGAGATCCCTGACAGCATTGAACGAAAATACTTTCACGTATCAGTGCAACGCGGAGAAAAAAATGTCATGTGAGGCCATTGTTTTGGTACTTGACCCCCTTTTGTCACATAAGGAATTTCAGAGGAATTAGACCTCCCTGAATGTGATGTTAGTCTTGTGCCCAAACGTGCTTTCTTCTTTCATCGCAAGGACACCAAAGTTATGTGAACGTTTCCTCTTACTCAGCTCTGGGATAGCTCTGTTTACACCATCACATTGACAGGTGTGGGTGCAGCACATACTCTGTGCATGAATAAAAGGAGTGCAAATAATATATGAAAACCGTCACTGGTCATGGACCTTTCACATAGGACAGGATGGAAATTCACCTTTCACAGGGTCAATTGGAAAGACAACCAACTGTAAAACACTGCGTAGCAAATATCTCATGGGCATGGTGGCCATACAGGATGGAGTTTTCTGTAGAGGGAGGCAGTGGGATGATGGGAAAATCTTCCTGAAACAGCTGAAAGTCAAGCTTTGCATTTAGGTGGGATTTGGTTTTTGTTTTGTTTTGTTTTGTTTTGTTTTGTTTTGTTTTGTTTTACTCCCAATCAGGAATGGAAACCCCACCACTCCCAGGGAAAACATCTTGGAGCAGGGGGAAAAGCTCAAGAAAAATGAAAACACTGTGAGTAGGACATTGGTGCTCAGAGGGCTGGGATTATGTAATTGGAGCAGGATTGGCCAGTTACAGGGGTGGGTGTTGGTCCCTGGATATAAAGAACGGGAAAGTGAGGAAGGTGTCTCAGCCAATACGTGACCCGGTGAAATGCGTGTCTCAGAAGAGCTTCTTTGCGTGGCCCTGGAAGGTAGGGTGGGCTCGATCAGGCAGGACTGAAAACGAGACCATTTAGAAATAAAATTGATTTATTTATTTTTTTTTTGGCCATGCCATGTGGCACGCAGCATCTTAGTTCCACGGCCAGGGATCAAACCCGGGCCCCCTGCAGTGGCAGCGCGGAGTCTTAACCACTGGACCGCCAGGGAAGTCCCCAAAACGAGACCATTTAGGAGTCTCCTGTATTACCTTAGAAGACAAAGGAGACAGCTAGAGGGAGGGGAGTGACAGTAGGAGGGAGAGGAAAACGGAGACCCCAGAGATGCTTTCTTCAAGTTATGTGCACAGAGAAGGCAAAATTCAGAGATTTTAAAAAATTTTGACCAATAAAAAAAATTACACATGAACGTGTGTGTGTGTGTGTGTGTATAAGGGGGTGCATAATTCGTGGTAGTCAAATTAAGCAAGATTGATGGGTTCATTTTGATTCTGTGTGAATAAATCCAATTTTCGATATAAAATTCTACAGCTAAAATGAAGAGTACGGTTACTGATAGCAAAAAATCATGTTTTATAAAATTTTCTGTTCTATGCTTTATGGTCAAAATGGTCCATTCCTGAGAGATGAAATAAGAAAATATATACACACATGTATAATATATAAACGCATATGTACAATGTATATATATATTTTATTTCATCTCTCAGGAATGGACCCTTTGACTATATAATATATATATATATATATATATAGAGAGAGAGAGAGAGAGAGAGAGAGAGAGAGAGAGAGAGAGAGAGAGAGAGAGTTGGAGTTTAAAAATGAGGTCAGCACACCAGAAGCAGACTCATTTTAAAGAAAAGGAAACCGAAATGGAGGTACTCAAAAGTAAATGGCAGGGCTTCCCTGGTGGTGCAGTGGTTGAGAGTCTGCCTGCCAATGCAGGGGACACGGGTTCGAGCCCTGGTCTGGGAGGATCCCACATGCCACGGAGCAACTGGGCCCGTGAGCCACAACTACTGAGCCTGCGCGTCTGGAGCCTGTGCTCCGCAACAAGAGAGGCCGCGATGGTGAGAGGCCCGCGCACCGCGATGAAGAGTGGCCCCCGCTTGCCGCAACTAGAGAAAGCCCTCACACGAAAACTGAGACCCAACACAGTCATAAATAAATAAATAAAATAAATAAATAAAGTATTTAAAAAAAAAAAAAAAAGTAAATGGCAAATGCGCCAATTAGAACAGCGTTCTTCCAACTTGTTCCCAAGGACTTTTGTTTTAGGAGGGTATTTCCGCTGTCCTGGAGCATTTAATTCAAACTTGTGAAAACTAATGTTGCAATAAGATTGCGCCTGCCCCCGTTGCTCAATCTGCTAATGTCTACAGTTGTCCCACTAAAATCCCTTTTCATTGACTAATTTTTATTAAGCAAACCATTATAAATTGAGACTGAAAAATAAATGCATTGACAAAAAACTGAATTTCCTGTTGTACATATTCAGCATGTGAAATGGATTCATTTTGTAGCATGGGAAAAATCAAGGAAGACGCACACCATCCGTGCTAGACAGCTTGCCTGGGGCAGCAGTGCTCCTGGGTTCTTGTGTATAGTTGTCCGAGACAATAAACGGGATTGTTCAGCTCTGCTTGGGGTAGCAGTTAGAGCGTGGACTACCCAGAGTCCCCGGAGAGCGGTGGACATTTATGTCTCACCATAAACATCTTTTATAAGCCTTGCAGGTGTGTATCTTGCAGGTGTTAGCACACCAAGTCACTGGCTTCAGGAAAAAAAAATCAGAGACTGAGTAACATCACTGATTTCTACTTTCAGTGTTCTGCTTACACTGTCTCAAAGGCTGCTTTCAATATATTTTTTGTGGTAACAACTTTGAGATAAAATTCACTAGTCATACAATTCACCCATTCAAAGTATAGAGTCTAATGGCTTCTAGAATATATACAGAGTTGTGCCACCGCCACTGCCATCAATTTTAGAACATTTTCGTGACCTGCCAAGAGGACAGTGTGCCTCCTTCAGTTCCAGTGCTGGTCTCCCCATGCACCTCAGCCCTAGGCAACTACTGGTCTACTTTCTGTGTCTCTATGGATTTGCGCAGTAGAGACATTTCATGTAAATGGCATCGTACTATTCTGTCCTTTTATGATTGACTTCTTTCACTCAGAATAATGTGTTCAAAGTCCATCCCTGTGGTAGTATGTATTAGTACTTCATTGCTTTTTATAGCCAAATAATACTCCGTTGCACAGATACACCATATTGTTCACCCATTCGTCAGTTGATGGGCATCCATCTTTGACAGTGTCTTGATTGGGTAGAAATTTCTCCCTGCTGACATGAATCTGCTATGCCTGGTTTTCCTGCCATAGTTCCCCGTCAGTCTCAGGAAAACCCAGAGTAGGTGGGTGACTTGAAAGCCCCAGAGGTGTTCAGGTCACCTGCCTATTTATGAGTTCTTCACATGGGTCCATGTGATCTCACTCAAGGAAAGTAACATCACAGCCATGGCGGGAAGGGAGTTCTTTGGACATGGGCAGTTAAAATAGAATCAGATACCAAGCATGGAATTTGGAGAGCATTGCATACAGAAGTCAGATTGGGTGAAATAAAGTAGTGCAGAAGGAGAAATTAATAAAATATACTGTTTCTGCTTCATAGATATTTATGGGTGTGGAAAAATGATTTTGAAAAGAACAAAGTCAACTACATACTGGGAAGAGTGTGGCTATATTTTGTACTTCTATTCTTTTTTTTTAATTGAAGTATAGTTGATTTACAATGTTGTGTTAATTTCTGCTGTACAGCAAAGTGACTCAGATACATACATATATATACATATATATATATATATATATATATATATATATACACACATTCTTTTTTTTTTCTATTCTTTTCCATTATGATCTATTGTAGGATATTGAGTATAGTTCTGTATGTTATACAGTAGGTCCTTGTTGTTTATCCATTCTATGTATAATAGCTTATGTCTGCTAACCCCGTCTTCTAATCTGATTTCAGAAAACTAAAAGCTAAGTCTTAAGGTTCAAGGGTATTTGAACCAAGAAGGATTATTGATGATTATGGAAGAACTACCCTTAGAAAAGCAACTAATTAATGACTATGAAAATGGTATTATCGCCCTAAAGGGGATTTTTCTGCAGAGTTCTTACTTGGATAGCCTGCAGATTACCCAAACAGTTTCCATGTACTTATTTTCTCTGTAAAATCTCATCATCTGCCCAAATGTATCCACTCTTCTACCCCTAATGAATCACTATTTGCTCTTATTCAATTTCACCCCACTTCACTTCATGAATATCCCACTGCTTGGCAACTTCTAGGAAATTGCTTGAAGCTTTTATCACTGTGAACCTAAGTGCATATGTTCATACAAATGTAATTCTACATAAATGCATGATGAATCACTTAATGGAACTTTTAAAAAATAATGGACCCAACCCATGAATCCAAGTGTAATTTGTCAGTGTTGTCATTACCCCACTATTTTCACAATTCCTTTGGTATAAATTGTTTTTAAAAGACAACACATGGCATACCCAAAACAATCAGTTTAATTGCTTCAGAGGTACAAACTTCCACTTAAAAGATAAATAAGTACTAGGGATATAATGTACAGCATGGTAAATATAATGAACGCTGCTGTGTGTTATATATGAAAGTTGTGAAGAGAGCAAATCCTAAGAGTTTTCATCACAAGGAAAAAATGTCTATTTCTTTAATTTTGTATCTGTATGCGATGAGGGATGTTCACTAAACTTATGATGATAATCATTTCATGATGCGTGTAAGTCAAACCATTATGCCATACACCTGAAACTTACACGGTGCTGTATGTCAATTACATCTCAATAAAACTGGAAGAAGAAAAAGGTCTAGACCCTAACAAAGACAGTATTTCCCAGTTTGCTAATGTTTGTTTTACCCGTCATCTCTGTGACACTCATGAGCCCCATTACTTATCTCGAACTTTACCAGTGTAACACACTGTACACGCACTGTGTCAACTCACTGCCAGGCATGTAGGAAAGCTGAAGCACAGGGATCCAATTACTTGTTCAGTGTCCCATGACCACGAGTCTCTGAATTATACCAGAACTCACGGGCTTCGTTTAATTTTCCAACTCTCTTTCCCTTCTCTCCCTACCAAGGTCTGCTGCCATTTTGATGACCCGCCACATTCACAGGCGTTGCCTCAGAATAAATGTGGCTGTTTCCCAGATCACAAGCCACATCAGAGCTAAAAAAAAAAAATCACCGTTGAAGACAGAAGAATAACGCGTTGCTACCTCTGAGAACAATTGCAGTTATATTAAAATGTGTGGACCATATGGTGTAACCAAAGTACAGAGTGTAGAGAACAGCTGCTATGGAAAGCACTTACTAACTTTTACTTAGGCTTTTCTCCGTGAGTGTCAGATCTGCATTTCATTCCCCCCACCACAATTTTATTTTGAAAAACTTCAAAACTACGGAAAAGTTGCAGTGATAATACAATGAACACGTGCATATACTTCCTTGAGTCGCTACTAATAATTACCATTTTCCCACATTTGCTTTCTCCCTTCTGTTTCTGCTTATGCATCCTCTCATACATATATATATAAAATATACATAAAATACATACATATATTATGCACATATATGAGTTATATACATATATATGTGTATGTATATTCAGATCCTTCTGAATCATTTGCACGTAATGACATTTTACTGATAAATACTTTGGTGTGCATCTTCTAAGAACAAAGGCATTCTCCGATGTAATCATAATACCATGATCACATCCAAGACATTTAAAATGGATACAATAATATCTAAAATTTAAAATTTCCATTTATCACAAAATCTCATACGTATGATGCAGAGCACATATACATAAGTAATTTGGATATACTTATATATAAACACAAGCTTCTGTTAATAATTATGCTTGGCACTTGGCTTTTTACCCTCTATAAATCCAGATTGCCCCTCTGCAATTTTTGGTTTGTTTCTGAAAACTTGACCGGCTTGAAGAGTCCATGTTCGTGGCTGTTCTATAGACTGCTTCTCAACCTGGATTTGTCTCGTTTCTTCCTTCTCGTGATTAGACTCAGGTTAAGCTTTTTGGCAAGAGTACTACATAGGGAATTTTGAGCAAATCACACCAGGAGTCACATAATGTTTGTTTCTGCATTTGTTCTACGAGATTCTCTTTGAAGATGTGGATACACTCAAATAGGGACAGATGCTGGGAAGTTAGGCTTCCACGCAGTGACTTGTTCCTATCATTCTGTTTCTCAAGAAATGTAAAGAAAGGAAAAGACATACAAGATATTTTAACATGATTTTTTTTTAATAGATTTATTTATTTATTTATTTATCTATTCATGGCTGTGTTGGGTCTTCGTTTCTGTGCGAGGGCTTTCTCCAGTTGCGGCGAGCGGGGGCCACTCTTCATCGCGGTGCGCGGGCCTCTCACTATCGCGGCCTCTCTTGTTGCGGAGCACAGGCTCCAGACGCGCAGGCTCAGCAATTGTGGCTCACGGGCCTAGTTGCTCTGCGGCATGTGGGATCTTCCCGGACCGGGGCACGAACCCGTGTCCCCTGCATTGGCAGGCGGATTCTTAACCACTGCGCCACCAGGGAAGCCCCCATACAAGATATTTTAATTAAATCACACATTGGCCTCTAACTGACTCTGGAACCATATACAACATTTTCACATTGAAACCTAAAAAATTTAGGGCATCAGTTTAGCCGTGAGTGGAGATCAACTCAACGTGTAGCTCAGTATTAGAAATCTCAGGGTCTCCAGGTGGCTTTTATTGCCCCAAATTGCTACAGTTTTCTGTAAGACCTACACGGCACTTACCACACCTTTCAGAAGTTTTCAAAACACACAGTATGAGGCAAAACGGGACTTTTCTTATAGACCAACTTGAAGTCAGACAGGTTTCTTGGAAGGTTGCTGACTTGTTTCACCTTACAGGGTGGCTATAAGGATTTAATAATAATGGCCATCTAATGCCCAGCCCACTCCATGGATGAAATCTTGGACTCAGTACATGTGCCTGCCTTTTTATAAGGTCAAGCATATATGCTGGGACATTCTAGCATCTGTAGCATTCACAGAGAGTATGCATGTTATGTTGAAAGGAGTTGTGGTGAAAGAGAAAAGAGCATGCTTGGCTTTCAGAATCAAGCACTAGAGTGCAGAGCCTAGTATCCTCATGTGAATGATGATATAGTCATACATACATTTAATAATGTGCCCATACGGCTGTCAAAACCTTGAATGTTGGACAAGCAAAATCTGGGGATCCATTCACAATATTCACAAAACAAAGAAAGACAACATCAGTGCCATATGATCCAGCAGTCCCACTCCTGGGCATATATCTGGACAAAACTATTGATATAATTTTAAAAGATACATGCACCCCTGTGTTCTTAGCAACACTGTTTACAACAGCCAAGACATGGAAACCACCCAAATGTCCATCGACGGATGAATGGGTACGGAGTATTACTCAGCCATAAAAAAAGAATGAAATACCATTTGTAGCAACATGGATGGACCTAGAGATGATCAAACTAAGTGAAGCGAGTCAGACAGAGAAAGACAAATATCATATAATATCACTTATATGTGGAATCTGAAATATGACACAAATGAGCTTATCTAAGAAAGAGAAACAGACTCACAGACATAGAGAACAGACCTGTGGTTGCCAAGGGGGAAGGGAGTGGGGTAGGGAAGGATTGGGAGTTTGGGGTTAGCAGATGCAAACTAATATATATAGGATGGATAAACGACAGGGTCCTACCATGTAGCACAGGGAACTATATTCAATATCCTGTGATAAACCATAATGAAAAAGAATGTATATATATGCATAACTGAATCCCTTTGCTGTACGGCAGAAACTAACACAACATTGTAAATCAACTATACTTCAATAAAATAGATTTTTAAATAAGACAACATCAGAAAACTAGGAAGCAGTTAAAGTCTTTTCACCAACAATCTATACTGTAGCTTTATTACTGAGGCACATAGGTTAAATTCAAATAATTGCCAGTATAACATCTGTAGCTTTCTGTTTCCATCCTTGAAAAAAACAGAAATGTTTCCCAATTGTGTCTAGACTTGCCTGTAAATACATACTAAACATGCAGAAGTTCCTACAAGTTTAAAGTTATAAAAATTTGTGTGATGTGATACCTTCTTCCTAAATACTTCTCATCCTGCCTTTATTTTCACAACCAATTTTTGACCCAGAGATGATCGAGCACTCATTTAAGTCACACATTAAAACACCCTCTGGACTGGAGATAGCATTGGCTGAATTATTAAAGAGATTGGGAAGAGAAAATACATTCTTTCTAAAGGTCATTTCTAGTGTCGCAGCCTTCAGCATGTCATAATTTTAAGTCTTCTTTTTGTTGAAGATTTCCTCTCGGTAAAAATGTCGAATGGTTGGATACAATGGGCTCGGCAATCCTTGTTCAGTCATATCTGTTCTTCAGGCAATAGTGCCTGGGATTCTTTTTCTTCTGTATTTATTTTCTGATGGCACTCGGGCAGTGGAGTTTTGCATTCCTAATTGAAGGTCACCTTCACTCGAGAATCAAATAGCCAAGAAAGGTTTCAGCATCTTCATATTTTTCAAGAAGAACGCTATTTTTCAAGTCACGAGATCGGAATTAGCTTTTGATCTCTAAGCCGTAGGTCTTCATCCTTCATCAGTTATAGCAAGTTGATGATGGAGGATGGAATGACCTTTCCAGGATGGGACCTTTTCCTAAGGCAGAAACTCATTGTTTTTCTCTTGGAATCAATTCTCCTACTTTTTATAAGCCTTGTGATTCCCACAGTTAGTTTCCATGTTGGAATTGTTTCCATATATTTAGACTGGAATTTTTCTTCATGTGGGTCTAGCGAAGACTTTTTCATCAAATAGTACAAAGCCCCCTCCACTCTCTAAAATACGACTTTTTCTTTCATAGGTTCTAAAATTTAGCTGTTACAGAATGGATCTTTCTCTGCTAATGCCATCATGAAGGAATAATTTTGCACAAAAGTAAAATTTTCGGTGGGCTGAAATATACTCTGATGAGATCTTAAGGAGACTTTCAAGGATGTGAATTTGATTATTCCTCCCAATACTATCTTTATCTAAAGCCCAGTGTCCTTTATGCTGAAGATTCAAATCCCTGCCCCCTTGTAGACTCAAACCTCTGTATCTCAAGACAGATCTTGGCTCCAACCAAACTGGTCAGATCAAAGCTTCCATGTTCTTTGAGTTTCCCGACCCCGTGCGTTAGTGCCATCAAATACTAATATTCCACTTCTCATAACTTAGGTGACTGGCTTCTGTATTGATTCCTCTCCATCCACTCTGAGAGCAGCTAAGATAGGAATATTGCCACAGCCAGTGCAGCTGCCCATCTCTTGTGCTTGGTGTTCATGCATTTGTGTGCATGTGTGTGTGTGTGCACTTTCTGTATACATAGCATGCATACATTCGCACAAGCACACACGTGCATTTTCCTCTCCACCGCGAAGCCACGTGACATGCAGAGCACACAGGTTCTTGAGTCAAGCAAGCCAGATTCTGAATCATAACTCAGCCGTGTGGCGATGTGACGGCTTCTCCATTTTCTCACCTCTAAGAAGTGGATCACGACACCAGCCTTCTGAGATTGCTGTGGATGTAAATGAAACAATATACGTTAAAGAAAACAAAAACTCTGTGTACAAAACATTGCTCCCATCCCTCCTCCTTAGAAGAATAAGGAGCACCCACCTTTGTATTTTGCACAACAGTATAAGGAGGGAAGGAGCTCGATAATTATGTTTTCTTGCATCCATTGATTTTTTTAAAATTGATTAAACATCAACCCAGTAAATTATGCCTCATCAATTTTCAAATTGTGTAAAATGAAATGTCAATCTGTCATCTCCAAGACCCAGATTCTTAAAGTAGAACACATTAGAGTGTTTACAATATCTTCTGACAACTTCCTTTAAAAAGTTCTTAAATCATTGAAAGCCAAGAAATGCATCTTTTCTCTTCTTCCACACCCAGATGGCAAATTGTTCAGTAATCCTGATGATATCTGAGACAGTGCTGGTTTTCCCCTCTTCCTTGGATAAATCATCCCCCCCCCCCCATTTGCCCTCAAGCTACATTGTTTCTTTAAGTTAAAAACTAGTCAAGGGAGGAGAGAGAATCTAGTTGCAGTTTAAGGAAGCCCTGGGTGGGTAGAGAGACATTCCTGGAGTGTGTGGAAACAAATTAACTCACTTTACTCTTGTAGAAATGGTCTGGGAAGCTTGCTTCTTCCCCAGCTGGGGAGAGGCAGTTAATTTCAGCTCATTGAACTGAGTGTTGGATCTTGCTAAGTGGTGAAACACAGCTCGACCTGTCAGCTTTCCTGAGCACATAATTCTCCAACAGAAACGCCAGGTAATTGAGTTGGCGTCAATGGGATGTCAAATCAGTGCTGCCAGAGTTCAGGTATCTACTTAATTTTCCCCAAAGTGGAAACCGAATGAGTGATGAATTTCCTACATATCCGTCCTGGCACTTGGTGTCCCACCGTCCATATTAAGGATACTTGTAAGCGGAATTACATCTGTTTCCATCTCTTCTTTTATTATTAAATATTACGAAGTAAGGGAAGAGATCTTAAATTGTTTTTCTCATGAAATGCTTAATATGCTTCACAAAATTAGCCTTATGAGTATTTTTATAGTAGGCACAGAAATTTTGTTTGTGGATCTTAGTCCAGATTTGAATTTTCACCCTTAATAACAACGGATTTTTAAATCAGTTGCTCTCTTTAAGTCTAAGTTTCCAATATGTAAAACGAGCATAGCATTACTCGTTATGACTGACTGATATCGTTGTAAAATGTATGTGTTTAACAAAAAGAATCAACATTATAAAGCAACAAAACCAATTAAAGAATGACCCGTTAGACGTTTAATCTTGAAGGGCAGCCTTGGAAGTCCATGGGAAATATCTTCTTTTAACACTAGTGATTTTATTAAAAGTCAACGTGGACAACCTTACTTTCCTTTTTATTTTTTATTAGAGTAAGACTAGCTGATGGATATTTGCACACAGATACACCTGCATATGTATAGGCACTTAATTAATAACATCTAGATGACTGATCATCAAACTGTAGCCTACAGCCTGTTTTTGTAAATAAAGTTTTATTGGAACACAGCCATGCTCATTTATTTATATATCATCTATGGCTGCTTTCACACCATAATGGCCCAGTTGAGTAATTCTAACACAGACTGTATGTCCTGCAAAGCCAAAAATATTTACTATCCAGCCCTTTCCAGAGAAAGTTAGAATATACACAAGTTTTTCTTGTCAAGATGTTTTTCAGCTGATGGAAATAATGTGGAACATGTTGAGTCATTCAGATAAGGAAAACAGCATGAAACCAAGCTAAATTATTATGATCGTTTCTTAAAATAGATCTCCTCCAGCTGGAAAAATTATAGAGACCAAAACGCAACAATCTAGATGCAGCCTAGAACCTAAGTAACTCAACCAGATGGCAGATAAAACCAACCAGGGTGCTCTTTATCTGGTTCAACTTTGTATGTTTTTTCCTGTATCAGGATGAATGACATTTGACAATGACCTGAGGCCAAAGACAAGAGCAGGGAAAGCAAGTAGTAAACATTTTAGATGGTAAACTTACCTCTGATTGAAGATGGTCCTTAAGACGTGTGCTGGATGTTTGCTTTCCTAGGTCCTGGATTCAGATAAAATATAGGTACTTTTTGTTTTCTTGTTTTGTTTTTGTTTGGTTTTTGGGTTTTTTAATTGAAGTATAGTTGATATACAGTATTAATAATATAGAGGTTACAAGTGTACAATATAGTGATTCACAATTTTTAAAGGTTATATTCCGTTTATAGTTATTACAAAATATTGGCTGTATTCCCCGTGTTGGACAGTGTATCCGTGTAGCTTATTTTATACCTAACAGTTTGTACCTTTTTTTCCCCTTCCCCTATCTCGCCCTCTTCCCTCCCCTCTCCCCAGTGGTAACCGCTAGTTTGTTCTCTATATCTGTGAGTCTGCTGCTTTTTGTTATTGTTGTTTATATTCACTAGTTTGTTGTATTTTTTAGATTCCACATATAAGTGATATTGTACACTGTCTCTCTCTGACTTACTTCACTTAGTCTGATACCCTCCAAGTCCATCCATGTTGCTGCAAAAGGCAAAGTTTCATTCTTTTTAATAGCTGAGTAATAATCCATTCTGTATATGTGTGTGTGTGTGTGTGTGTGTGTGTGTATATATATATGTATTGTATATATGTATTTATATATAATCACATCTTCTTTATCCATTCATCTGTTGATGGACATTTAGGTTGTTTCCATGTCTTGGCTATTGTAAATAGTGCTGCAATGAGCACTGGAGTTCATGTATCTTTTCTAATTAGTGTTTTCATTTGTTTCCAGATATATACCCAGGAGAGGAATTGCTGGGTCACATGGCAGCTCTATTTTTAGTTTTTTTGAGGAACCTCCTTACTGTTTTCCATAGCGGCTGTACCAATTTACATTCCCACCAACAGTTGTTTTTGAGGGGGGTCCCTTTTCTCCCCATCCTCTCCAGCATTTGTCATTTGTGTTCTTTTCGATGATGGCCATTCTGACAGGTGTGAGGTGATATCTCATTGTGGTTTTGATTTGCATTTCTCTAATGATTAGTGATGTTGAGCCTCTTTTCATGTGCCTTTTGACCATCTGTATCTCTTCTTTGGAAAAATGTTATAGGTACTTCTGATTTCCTTACAGTATATGAAATATTTCTAAGCTGATGTCATAAAGGACAGAAAGCTCTCCACAGTCTAGAATCCTGGAAGCCTTTTTCTCATTTTGTCCAGCTCCTCTGACTTTGAATTTCCATCATGCCATATTTGTCCATCACTGTGCATCTTTGGGTGCCTTGGGGTTCTTTGCCCCAGCTCCCCTCCTCTGCATTTCCCTGCTCTGTTGCACATCATAGGGAGGTTGAACCCTGCAGGCAGTGTTTTGCAGGATCCATGCCCCCGGGCTTCCTCCTACATGACACCAACGGGAGATTGGCTGATGGGAGCGAGGAGGAATCCAGTGTATTTCTCACCGTTCTCCTGGTGTATCTCCCCCATGACTCAAAATCCTGTCCCTTCCATGGTTGTAGCCTCCACTGGGATCACCAACATCGCTCCTCGCCTTTGACCCTCCAGCTTCAGGGTGGTAGCAGCTGTCTCTTATTACTAGTCTCTGAGTTTCCTCACCACCCCTCAAGATCACCTATGTTACAAATCTCCTCTATTCAATTCCCTTTGTGATACACACTCTTCCTGGATGGTTCCTCGTTGACTCACCACCATACTTCAAGGATAGTCATTTGGAAGCTTTTCCTGGGTTTCCTTATAACCCTGGTTCTCTCTGCTCCCCCCGCCCACCAACCTCATAAGCATCTTAAGGGCATAATCAGTGTCTCGCCATCTTTGAATACCCCATAGTGTCTAACTCATAGCTTGGCACGTAATAGATATGCCATAATTATTTGCGGAGTTGAATTCAGTTGAGATGCCCGTGCTGTGGCAGGTCCATACCATCTTTCACCATTAACCTGGCACCCCAGCTCCATCACTCACCCAGTGGATGGATGGCTGAGACATGGAAGAGTCCAAGATATTCTCAATGTGCGGACAATAGACTGCTGTAAACCGTTCACCCAGCTCACTGGTATGGCTTGTGGTCTTAAGTTTTCTCCCCACCTCTAACTTCAGGGGCAGGAGGATAAAACAGCGTCCAATATGGTACTCACGTCTGGTTGGCTGATGCAAAGCCCAGCTTCTCCCCCTATACCAAGGAGAGAGATTCTTCAATTATTTATTGGTTACTTTTCTAATTTTGAAGTCTTTTAACGCAGACAATTTGTAATATCAAGCAGAAGAGAGTGAATGGGGTATTCTGCTTCTGTTTCTAGTAAAGGACCTGGTAAATAAGACATACCCAGTCATGGTCATTGAACTCACTGAAGGTATCACCTATTCCTGGTACTGTAGGTATTTGCTGAAAACATTTATACCTTCTACAAAAATATTATGCTTGTTTAATACAGGGACTGTCTCACTGACAGATTTCTTAGGGGGTGCCTTGCATCTAGGAGTCATGGTTTACAAATGGGCACCCTAATTCCAAATATGACCTGCCGTCCATGTCAGAGTGCATCATGATTCTGGTCTGCCCTTCTTCTGGTACAGCCTAAGCCATTATAACTTACCATTCCCGAGATGCTTAGTTATTTGAGAAGATAACAGCTTGTTGGAGGAATAGAAATGGAAACAACATTGAGAGGCAGCTTTTCATATAGTTTTAGAACCACCTGCATTTCATACTTAAGGATTCCCCAGATGAAATTTTTATGTGAAAAGTAAAGCCATAGGAAATATACTTCATTCAGCCACATTGATTTTTTTTTTTTTCATGCTTACATCTATGGGACCAGTGATTATAGTAGGAACAGCAGAAATAAAATGTCTGTTACAGATGGCCTTTGCTCTCCAGGACAGCATTATGTAATAGAATCCCCAAGCATGATACGGTACCTTCCTTAGGAACGCGAGTAGAGAATTCTGGTGTGCTTTACATTTTTTCTTCTAGCAAAAGATTCCTACATAAATATGCTCACAAAAAGTTATATCTGTTTACAATATATAGAAGAAACACATTCAAACATTGTTAGCACAATCACTTGGTAGGATTTACCTTAAAAACCACATTGTCCACAGATGATGAAAAAATCCTTGAGCAGATCAGTCCTATATGAAAGATAAAATGATATCAAAATTTAATGAATAAGCAACTTTGTATGTTTCCAGAGGGAACCTGGGGTACACATGCAAATAGATGATCCACGTAGTACATGGGAGTCATGAATTGATTGAAAAGGTGCTGTAGTGAGAATCAGACGTGTGTCTGATTCCACAAGCCTCTGGAGATTAACGGGGATGTAAGTAATTCACTGGTGTTCTCTGGGTGTCATTTTATTCTTTGTAATAAGAGGGCACTAGGACTAGCTGTGCTTCTGTTAGAAAATAGTGGCAGCGATAGATGTGACCACCACACAGGGAAAGTCGAGTTAGCTCTTTTTTTAAATTGAAGTACAGTTTGTTTGTTTTTTTTGAATTTTAGAATTTTATTTATTTATTTTTAAATTTTTTTATACAGCAGGTTTAAACTGAAGTATAGTTGATTTACAATGTTTCAGATATCCAGCAAAGTGATTCAGTTACACACACACACACACACATATATATATATACACACACATATACATATGTGTATATATAAATATATGTGTGTATATATTTATTTGTATATATATATATGTATGTATATATAGACATACTTTTTTCAGATTCTCTTCCATTATAGGTTATTATAAGATATTGAATATAGTTCCCTGTGCTATATACTATAGGACCTTGTTGTTTATTTGATATATGGTGGTGTGTATATGTTAAACCCAAACTCCTAATTTATCCCCCCCACCCCATTTCCCCTTTGGTAACCATAAGGTTGTTTCTGTGTCATTGAATCTATTTCTGTTTTGTAAATAAGTTCATTTGTGTCATATTTTAGATTCCACATATAGGTGATATATGGTATTTGTCTTTCTCTGTCTGGCTTACTTCACTTAGTGTGATAATCTCTAGGTCCTTCCATGTTGCTGCAGATGGCAATATTTCATTCTTTTTTATGGCTGAGTAGTATTCCATTTTGTGTGTGTGTGTGTGTGTGTGCATGTGTGTGTGTGTAAATAAATATACATATTATATTTATTATAATATATATATGTATACATACCACATCTTCTTTATCCATTCATCTGTTGATGGGTATTTATGTTGTTTCCATTTCTTGGCTATTGTGAATAGTGCTGCAGTGAACATAGGGGTACATGTGTCTTTGTGAATAGTGCTGCAGTGAACATAGGGGTACATGTGTCTTTTCAAATTAGAGTTTTCATCTTTTCTGGACACATGCCCAGGAGTGAGATTGCAGGATCATATAGTAGTTCTATTTTTAGTTTTTTGAGGAACCTCCATACTGTTCTCCATAGTGGCTGCACCAATTTACATTCCCACCAACAGTGTAGGAGGGTTCCATTTTCTCCACAGCCTCTGCAGCATTTATTATTTGTAGACTTTTTGATGATGGCCATTGTGACTGGTGTGAGGTGGTACCTCATTGTAGCTTTGATTTGCATTTCTCTAATAATTAGCAATGTTGAGCATCTTTTCACATGCCTATTGGCCATCTGTAGAGTTAGCTCTTGACTTACATTTTCTCTTTTAAACCATTCAGGAATTCTGTGAGATAAGGATTGTTATCCCATTTTACAGATGAGGAATAGTGCTCTAAAGCAGGAGTTGGCGAGGCCTCATGGTCTTCATTTGTGACCGCTCAACTCTGCAGCCACATGAAAGCAGCCATGGATGGTACCAATGAATGGGCATGTCTGTGTCCCAGTAAAGCTTTATTTATAACAGCAGGCAGTGGGCAGGATTTGGTCCATGGGTCATGGTTTGCCAACCCCTTTTCTAAAGGTTGGTAAGTCAGACCTTAGTTGTGTTGTTGTGCAAGGTTTTGAACACATCTTGAGTGTGTGTTCTTATTCACTATACAAGATCCACTGTGAAAACATTGGAAACACAGAAAATTATAGAAAATGACAGTCATGTGCCTTCCAGAGACAGTCACTAATAACACTTTGGTGTATTTCTCTCTCCTCTTGGTTCACCATATTTTTGTGCCTGGGTAAGATTGTATACTGTTGTATGCTCTTCCTTCACATACATCATAACCAGTTTCCTTTGCTATTAAAATCCTTCATGAACAGCATCTCAACATGGAGGTTTTGCTCAGCCCACCAACACCTGCTGCCTGCAGCCAAGGACAGGTTGAACCTGGGGAACAGAAGGTTGCACTTTTGCCTCAAGGTGGATGCTGTAGACTGAATGCTGGTGTCCCCCCAAATTCATACACTAAAACTTAATTGACAGCAGGATGGTATTAGGAGGTGGAGTCTTTGGGAGGTGATTTGGTCATGATGGTGGGTCCTTCATGAATGTCATTAGTGTCCTTATAAATGAGACCCCAAAGAGCTCCCTCACCCCTCCCACCATGTGAGGACACAGGGAGAAGATGCTGTCTATGAACCAGGAAGCAAACTCTCACCAGACACTGAATCTACCAGTGACTTGATCTTGGACTTTCAGCCTCCAGAACTGTGAGAAATAAACATCTTTATTTATAAGCCTCCCAGGCTATGGCTGTGGTATTCTGTGATAGCAGCACAACAGACTAAGATCATGGTTGTAACTGTGAGATGCAGGTCATGCTCCAGACCTCCCTGTGGGATCCGGTTGAAGTACATGTCCATCTGGGACCATCACTTCCACGTTGGACCCTGTCTACCTTGGCTTCCCTCACCCCCTCCCTCTTCTGCTGTCCTGCCCTGCCCCTGAGAGTTCTCCCTCAAAAATTCACATGCACAAGAATCCTTCTTCCAGAAAACCGGACCTAAGACACTGGTTATATACCCTTTAAAACACCTATTTGTATCTTGGTCTTAAAAACCTAATTTCAAGACATCCTAGGTCTAAAATTCTACTTTTTAATTCCCATCATTTCATATTATTTGAAAATGAACAAGAAAAAAAAAATCACTGTGATTTCCTAAGAAAAGTCTAACAAGTTGCTATAAAAGCTTACAGACCTAATCACTTATCTTAGGCATGAGAAGATCCGATGCCGAGTAAGATAATGGCTCTGGCTTCCAAGCATTCGGCAGCATCTGACAGTATGCTGGTAAGCTGTAGCCTTTATGGTTGGGAAAACTAAACTCAGAGGATTACAATACGTAGAACAGCCGGAGACCAACTTAATTTAAAAGTACGCCATGGGAGGGACATAAAAGCAAAGTGTTTAGTTCTTGATCTTCAGTACAGAATACAAAGAATGGTATGTGCTTGGGAGGGAAAGAAAACATTTCTAAAGTTACAAAGAAACAAGTGTACGTCTAGGTCCTGCACTGAAGCGCCGGGGCAGTCGACTGTCAGAATCCACCATCTCCCCTCCACGTGATAACTTCGTGAAACCACCACTTCCGCTGCTCTTAACTCAGCCAAGCTGCTTTTTGTCATTGATGTGTGTTTGGTGTAATGTCCCCACATAGAAATATATTTAGCCAAATAACCACTATCACTAAAACCAACCAAAATGAAGGAATACTCCAACTCCTTGACATCTTTCTTAAGGTTTTTTAAAGTCACCTGAAAATACCTTTGAAGTAATAGAAGCATGACTTTCTACCTTTTCAAAACACATATAAATGCTTATCTGGAAGCCAGATTTTTCCCTAAAGGATAAAAGGTCTAAGTGTTTCAAGCCTGTTTGTTGTTCATGGATGCCCTGATCTGTTCAGTGAGACCTGAGTCGGATTTACTCTGATGCATGAATTATCTGTCTTTTGCCTGGAGCGCGGCTCTAATTTTAGTAGACTGCTATAAGGCTGTCAGTATTTCCACATTCCTCTCCTCTTCACGTGTCTGATGACAAGCGCCAACTACTTCTTGGCATGAGAAAAGCTGTAAATCTCATGCACATCAGTGCTGGTGGGTGTATACTACCAGATTTGAAACCCAGCAGCATGATTCTCTGCTGTGTGCATTGCATTTTGTGTGTGTGTCCAAGCTGTATACTGAGGTACCCAGTGTAGAACCTCACAGTTACAAGCGTATTGCTGTTATACTGCAGGTGATGGAGTCTCCTCAGATTTCCACGCGTTTAGAGGTCGCCTTCCTAAGAGGTCCTGTGTGGTTTGATTTCAATCAGTGATGCCTGGCATTGCTCCACTATGGGTGGTCCCCACAAAACTCAACTGGGTCCATCTCTTCCCATCTCCCCACTCAGCCACATTGCAATCGTAGCTTGAAATCAGCCACAGCGGGAGTAGTGACGCCACGGAAACTGGCAAACACTGCAGATCAGTGTTCTCCCCCGCCCCCTTTGAAGAGTCCTTATTAAACAGCTGCTAGCCTTCTACTGTTTAAGTCTCTGTGGGATTAACATATACACACTACTATATATAAAACAGATAACTAACAAGGACCTACTGTAAAGCACAGGGAGCTCTAATCAATATTCTGTAATAACCTATAGGGGAAAAGAATCTAAAAAAGATATATATATATATCTATATATCTGATTCACTTTGCTGTACCCCAGAAACAAACACAACATTGTAAAGCAACTATACTGCAATTTAAAAAAAAAGATATTTAATACCGCAGAGACCAACTTCCCAATAAATAATGGTCATTAACATATAATAAAAAAATAAATCTCTGACACAGCAAGAATGATTAAGAATAAGGCCAGAAGCAAAAATAGCCTTGCGTGGGAGTACAGAAGGTCGGGGATTCTGACCAAGACGCAAACAGCTGAAGACCTCACTGCTGGTGAATGAAATGGCAAGATGTAAAAGGACCAGATTCCCCTGAGTTACCCCAAAGGGTACACCACTCCAGAGGAGACAAGCGGATATTCAGGAGGCGCAGCCTAAGGAAGCCCTCGTGGTAAAAACGTGCCTCTCAGCAGATCCGGTGCTAAGGTCTTTTCCAACACTCCTGCTTTTCCTGGAGGCTCACGTCATAACTTCACAGCGTGCTGCACTCACGCAAGCAGTGCTGTCTCTCCGTGCATGGACACTCAGTTATTTTGAAT
This sequence comes from Balaenoptera acutorostrata, assembly GCF_949987535.1. Taxonomy (NCBI): domain Eukaryota; kingdom Metazoa; phylum Chordata; class Mammalia; order Artiodactyla; family Balaenopteridae; genus Balaenoptera; species Balaenoptera acutorostrata. The sequence goes on along the minus strand of NC_080085.1, from coordinate 4,390,760 downwards.
TATACTGGTAGTGCATTATGTGGTCTCTATGTGTTACGCTTCTATTTAGTGGATATAGAACTGATTATCATTGACACTTAAAGACCTGCCAGCATCAAGTGCTAATTCCTCTTTCTGAATTTCTTTAAACACTACCTTCCTTCTATTTGCTTTTTCCATTCCGTCCACCTAGACTGTCAGTTTTCCTAAAACCAATTTCTCCTTCATGTCTTAATTCTACTTTATATTCTGTTCTTCCCACCTAATCTACCCATAACGAGCACTCCATTCCTAGTTTATGCCTTTGCTTTAGAATATTTTGCATACACCTGTTACTATTGGTATATTTCATGTGCTGGCATTCCTTCGCTCATGGACCTCAATCATTCCAACCATCACATCTTCTCCGACCCCCATGCATCCCTTTTATAAAGATCCACCTGCATATTCCAGGAACATCTCCCTATACTGAGATTGTTAACTTAATCACATCTCCAAAGTTCCGTTTGCTATGTAAGGTGACGTATTTTCAGACTCTGGGGAAAAGGACATGGACATCTTTGTCGGGGGGGTGGAGGGGGGAGCATTATTCAGATTCCCAAAGAGTGAATTAAAAAAAGAAAAAGACATGCTCTGTCTTCACTCACTTTTCCTGGTTTTATGGACTGAATGTTTGTGTCTCCCTTCCCAAGATTCATATGTTGAAATCCTAATCCCCAGTAAACGTTATTTGGAGGTGGGACCCTTGGGATTTAATTAGCTTTAAGTCATGAGGGTGGGGCCCCCATGATGGGATTAGTGTCCTTATAAGAAGAGGAAGAGACCAGAGTGCTTTCTCTCTCTACTACGTGAGGACACAGCAAGAATGCAGCTGTACAAACCAGGAAGAGAGCCTCACTGGGAACTAAACCTGCCCACACGATGATCTTGGACTTCCAGCCTCCAGAACTGTGAAAAACAAGTATCTGTTGTTTAAGCCCCCAGTCTGTGGTACTTTGTTATGACAGCCTGAGCTGATGAAGACATCTGACAAGGAGGAGATGTGTTGTGATTGATGATTTTAACTGTGATTTACAAAGTTTTAGAATGTCTGCTCTGATACCCTTGGCAGGTAACTGCTTTCTCAGAGCTCTACCATGTGTGCCCCCTAATTATGTTTTAAAGATGGGTGTTTAGAAACCAAAGTCTCACAATAATTTTCTACTGCAGACAGGTCCCTTCTGGATGGAACGTTTAAATTAAGATCTACATTTCAACAGGAGATTAAAACACTCCTGTTGGTTGAGTCTAGCCAAGCAGAGGTTCAAGTGGGTGGATAGAGACATTGAGATGTCAAAAACTGTCATTTCCCACCATTTCTAGGTTTACCAGATGTAAAAAATTGTTTTCTAAAGTCTCCTTAAAATAAAGTAGTCCATGACAATTCTGCCAACATGTTAAAATAACTGTCTGCTGTGTTTCAGATAAAATTTTATTTATGGAAAGAAGATCTGGTTGGAGTGAGGCCAGCATTGATAAAAGTATAAAGCTGGCAACATATCACAGAGTAATGACCAAATCTCTCCCAGGAAAAAAAGCTTTTTTTTTTTTTTTTTGAGAAATGCTTAAAATATATTCTGGGAATTTTACAAATTCTGATGTCTTATCAACATTCAATTACTTACAAAGTTGTGCCCCCGACTCATTTGGAAAGGCCTTGTAGCTGTTTGAAGAGTTGGCCAGTGTCAGGAAGACTGCCAGAGCTTGGCCCTGGATGTCCCAGCAGGGATCACGGCTCTGTCCTCACCACTCTTGTAAAGTAGACGCACACCTGAGGTAGATTAGGAGTAGAATGGACTTGAGAAGAAGGTTCTAGAAACCCAGGTTTTCATCCCAGTCCTGCACCCAACATCTTTCAGGTGTTCCATCCACTCGCACGAAAAAGGTTTTAGAAGGAAGTTTTTCTGGGGGGATCAGTTTGTCTTGAGAGAGATCAAGTCTTCTGAACTGAGAAAAGGGAGGAGGGCTGTTAGAACACCTCTTTTCTCACTCCAAGGCGGGACAGTTCTGTAATGATGAAAGCATGTTGGAGGTAGAGTATGGAGCAGAAGGGAGATATTTTATATGGAAAGGGGGTAAAGAACATGATTCAGGAAAGGTATAAATCCAGTGAATTCAGGAGAACGCTTTTGTTACGAAGAGAGCAAAGTCAGGGCTTTAAAGCTCCAAGGGGTGAACAGGAAGCCCACTGGAGAAGGAGTGCTCAGGGGATAAAGTTAGGGATGCATCCATGAACACCCAAGGGGACCCAGACCATCTTCCTGCCGAGTTGCCTGCTGGGGCAAAGCCAGGAGTAACTGAGCTGAAGAGAGAAGTGAATTAATCAATGTGGGTCGTGTTGAATGGTGCTGTCCAATGGAAATGTCATAAAAGTCATATGTGTAATCTTAAATTTTCTAGTAGCCATACTAAAAAAAAAAAGTAAATAAAATGACATTGATTTTATTTTTGTTTTAACTTTTTATTGTATATTGGAGTACAGGTGATTAACAATGTTGTGTTAGTTTCAGGTGTACAGCAAAGTGACTCACTTTTATGTGTACATGCATCTATTCTTTTTCAAATTCTTTTCCCATTTAGGTTGTTACATAATATGGAACAGAGTTCCCTGTGCTGTATAGTAGGTCCTTGTTGGTTACCCTTTTTTTTTTTTTTTTTTTTTTAAATTCCCACCATTTCCCCATATCCTCTGTAGGGCTTGTTATTATCTGCCTTTTTTTTTTTTAATACTTTATTTATTTATTTTATTTATTTATTTATGACTGTGTTGGGTCTCTTAGTTTTCGTGTGAGGGCTTTCTCTAGTTGCGGCAAGCGGGGGCCACTCTTCATCGCGGTGCGCGGGCCTCTCACCATCGCGGCCTCTCTTGTTGCGGAGCACAGGCTCCAGACGCGCAGGCTCAGTAGTTGTGGCTCACGGGCCCAGCCGCTCCGCGGCATGTGGGATCCTCCCAGACCAGGGCTCGAACCGGTGTCCCCTGCACTGGCAGGCAGACTCTCAACCACTGCACCACCAGGGAAGCCCCATGGTGTACTTTTAAATTAAGTTGGTCTCTGGCTATTCTACGTATTGTAATCCTCTGAGTTTAGTTTTCTGAGTTAGTCTTCTGTATAGTAGGTCCTTGTTGGTTACCCTTTTTAAATATAGCAGTGTGGACATGTCAATCCCAAACTCCCAATCTATCCCTCCCCCCCCACCCTTCCCCCCTGCTAACCATAAGTTCATTCTCTACGTCCGTGAGTCTGTTTCTGTTTTGTAAATAAGTTCGGTTGTATCCTTTTTTTTTTTTTTTTGATTCTGCATATAAGCGATATCATATGATATCTGTCCAGTGGAAATGTAATACAAGTCACATGTGTCATTTTAAATTTTCTCGTAGCCATACTAAAAAAATGTAGATAAGATAGGTGACATTGATTTTAACAGCATACTTTACTTAACCCAGTGTATCCAAAGTATTATCATCTCCCCACAAGTAATCAGTATTAAAAGTGTATTGAGCAGATATTTCACAGACTTTGAAATCAGTATGCATTTGGTCCTTACAGCCCACCTCAGTTCAGACTCACGGCGTTTCACGTGCTTCATCGCCTCTTGTGATGAGTGGCCGCCATATTGGAGAGTGCAGGTCTGGTGAACTTGTTACTGTGGCTTGGGTCTCTGCATTTTAAATGGGGCTTCTCTATCAAATCAAAGCCACAGTCACCCTCCATGAGGTCTTGGGGGTATCATGATCATGCTTCCCCACCAATTTATCTTACCTGTTTATTATTATTGTTGTTGATGTTGTTATTGTTATTACTATTTGTTTAAAACTCTGGATGGGCAAAAGCAGGGTCCTCTTTTGCCGATCATCCTGCCCCTCTCTCCCAAGTACTCAGCTTCTCTACCTGATGGCGACACAGTTTCAAATGGTCTCCTTTCTTCCAGTCTGGTCTCTCCTCTTTATTGCCACACTTAGCTGCTCCTGTGAGCTCCATGCACTGGCAGAAATGAGACAAGAAGACATTCGCTGTTGCTTTGAAAGTGATAAATGGCTAACAGACATCCAGATTTTCCACATACAGTAGGCTTGGTTCTCCTTTCTCCATCAAAGAGAGAGAAACGGCATCAAGGGATAGGATTATGGGATGTGTCCCAGCAAAAGTGGTCTCAAGGTGGTGTCCCTTCCCCAGAAACTGCCTTCTAAAGGGGCTGAGGTGTGCACAGCTGAGAAGCCAGCCTCCAGGCACTTGTAATTGCACACAGAATGTTCTTCTTGAGATGTATGTTTAGCTGTTTATCGCGTATGTTGCACTGGGAAGTTGGGTGCAGGTAAAATAAGAAAGACAGCCATCCCCCTGGAGGAACAGATGGACCCTTGATGTGCTCTTGTTTCCTTCACCCACCTCTGACAGACTGAAAACAGTATCTCACAGTACTTATAATTGCTTGTTTAATAATTTTATTATTTTAACAAGCACCCCTTCTCTTCTTCAAAATCCATCTTATTCCCTTTTCTCTTCTGTGAACCATCAGTTCATATCCTTGCCATCTACTGGTTGTCAGTCTTGTAATGATCACTTCCTAGGTTGGGGACTAAGTTCAGCCCTTTGCTTGTGATGTGAATGGCAGTGTTCTCTTCCTAGCCTGCTGTTTGGGAATTCAGTGTGGGATACAAAATAATGTATAAAAATAAGTGACTTTCACATAGAGAAGCAACAACCAATTAGGAGAACATATGGAAAAACGAACAAAGAAGAATAACTAGAAAACTTTTGAAAAATAGGAACAGTGAGGATGATTAGAAGCCTTTGAAGTAGTATTGTAGTGTATTATAAAGTCTCAATGATAAAACATGATGTTGTCAAAAAGACACAGAGACAGACCAGTGGAACAGATCTGACAGTTCAGATATAGGCCAAAATGCATTTAGGAATTTTGGACGCCAATAGCTAGCACATCGATCCATGGAAACAGATAAATTTGAATAATGTATTGGGATGTTTGGCTAGCCACATGGGAAAATTTAAAATGATCTATGTCCCAGAGCATACAGAAGGATAAATTCCAAATAGATCAATGATTTAAATATAAACAATTAAACCATAAAGTGTACTAGAAGGAAGGATGGGAGAATTTATAATCTTGGAGTGGGATGATCTTTCTAACTATGGCAATATAAATATGTCACCAAAGAAACATGGGTTCATCAAAATTTCTGTGTGGTAACAAACACCATTAATGAATCGCATTAAAGTAAGATTTGGTTTTTCCTTTACTAGCGTTTTCTGGTGTTTCTATGAGATAATTAAATGCACATAGACTAGTCACTGGAAGAGAAAATAAGCATTTCATTCCTGTATTAAAAATACCAAGGGTAAACACCTAGCCATGTCCTGGCCATTATGGTAACCACTAGCTGCATGTGGCCATTTAAATTTTCTTTGATTAAAAAACTGTTCCTCACTTACATCTGCCACACATTTAAAGGGCTCAGTAGCCACGTATGACCAGTGGCTACCATACTGGCTTTTTTATGATTAGAAATTTTTGTTTTTATTTTTTTATTGAAGTATAGTTGATGTACAATATTATATAAGTTACAGTTGTATGATATAGTGATTCACAATTTTTAAAGGTTATACTCCATTTATACTTATTGTAGAATATTGGCTATATTCCCTGCAGTGTACAGTACATCCTTGTAGCTTGTTTTATACCTAATAGTTTGTACCTCTTAATTCCTTGTCTCTTTATTACCCCTCCCCATTCCCTCTCTCCACTGGTAACCACTATTTTGTTCTGTGAGTCTGCTTTTTTGTTATATTCACTGGTTTGTTTTATTTTTTAGATTCCACATATAAGTGATATCATACAGTATTTGTCTTTCTCTGTCCGACTTACTTCACTTAGCATAACGCTCTCCAGGTCCATCCATATTGCTGCAAATGGCAATATTTCATTCTTTTTTGTGGTTGAGTAGTATTCCACTGTGTGTGTGTGTGTGTATGTGCGCGTGTATACATTAATCTGTAGGTAGACACTTAAGTTGCTTCCATATCTTGTCTATTGTGAATAATGCTGCTATGAATGTTGGGGTGCATGTATCTTTTCAAATTAGTGTTTTTGTTTCTTTCGGATTTACATCCAGGAGTGAAATTGCTGGGTCATATGCTATGTCTATTTTTAGTTTTTTGAGGAACCGCCATACTGTTTTCCATAGTGGCTGCACCATTTTACATTCCCACTTACAGTGTACGAGGGTTCTCTTTTCTCCACACCTTTGCCAACATTTGTTATGTTGTGTTCCTTTTGATCATAGCCATTCTGACAGGTATAAGGTGGTATCTCATTGTAGTTTTGATTTGCGCTTCCCTGATGATTAGCATCTTTTCATGTGCCTGTTGGCCATCTGCAGTTCCTCTTTGGAAAAATGTATATTCAGTTTTTCTGCCCATTGTAAAATCTGGTTGTTTATTTATTTATTTATTTTGATGATGAGTTGTATGAGGTGTTTATATATGTTGGATATTAATCCCTTATCAGTCATATCATTTGCAAATCTTTTCTCCCATTCAGTAGGTTGTCTTTTCATTTTGTCAATGGTTTCCTTTGCTGTGCGAAAACTTTTAAGTTTAATTAGGTCCCATTTGTCTATTTTTGCTTTTATTTCCATTATTGTAGGAGACGGATCCAAAAAAATATTGCCGTGACTTATTTCAAAGAGTGTTCTGCCTATGTTTTCCTCCAGGAGCTTTATAGTATCTGGTCGACATTTGGGTTAAATCCATTTTGAGTTTATTTTTGTATATAGTGTTCTAGAGTATGTTCTAATTTCATTCTTTACATGTAGCTGTCCAGTTTTCCCAGCACCACTTATTGAAGAGACTGTCTTTTCTCCATTGTGTAGTCTTACCTCCTTTGTCATATACTAATTGGCCATAAGTGTGTGGATTTATTCTGGGATTTCTACCCTGTTCATTGATCTCTGTTTCTGTTTTTGTGCCAGTACCATAGTGTTTTGATGACTGTAGCTTTGCAGTATAGTCTGAAGTCAGAGATCTTGATTTCTCCAGCTCTGTTTTTCTTTCTCAAGATTGCTTTGGTGGCTATTTGGAGTCTTTTTTGTTTCCATGTAAATTTAAAAATTATTTGTTCTAGTTCTGTGAAAACTGTAGTGGCTACCAGTTTGGATACCACTGATGTGGAACATTTCCCTAACTGCAGAAAGTATTATTGGATAGCTGCAGTTATTTGTCCATTCAGTACGTTTTTCTTGAACTATATTCCAAGCCCTGCTCTAGTTGCTGTGGATACAGCAGAAAATAAACCAGAGAGATGCTTGCCCTGGAGAAGCTTAAATATCACATAGTAAGTGCAGGAGCCATATTTAGCATCTGTTTTCTCCATTTTACATCATCTCTGGAGAATCTTGGAATTATCAGTGATGGCTTTCAGAGCAAGCCATGCTATAAAGAAACATATCTGGGTGTTAAACATTTGAAAAAAGATAATTATCATTAGAAAAATTGCTCAATCTATTTATCTGGTAAAACTTTCCAAGAGAACATGTGGTAGGTGAAAACTTCTTGCTTCCTTTTACATTAGTTCCTTTGGTGTGTGTGTGAGATGTACACTCATGCATGTAAGATTCCTCAGCTCATCGCCAGTGTTTTTGTTGAGAAAGAAGGGAAGGAACTGAGAAAATACTTGGAGATGGTGAATTGTTATAATGCTTCTTGGTGTTCATATTGAATTTGACCTTATGACACCTTCCTTTATCCCAAATAAGTACATAATGATTTAAATACATACAGTTATATGCTTTTAGTCAAAGTGCTCGTTTTCTTTTGAAGTTGAATTCAGTTAATCCAAGTGCTTACAAAGTGTTTGTTTTCAGTATGTGTGATTATCTGAATTTCACTTTTTCTCTTACGGCCAGTTTTTGTGAACATAAATTAAGTCCTATACAAGTTCCCAGAAAACCAAATTAGTTACTAGTGGGTTAAATTATAAGCCATAGATATTTGGAAGGAAAAGTGTATCTATCACACTAAATATGGATATTTAGGTGAATATCAAAGTTTTTTATGTGTCCTGGAAAGTTGTGGGATATTTGTTAAAGCTGAGCAAATAACATTGTTGAACTAGTCCTTCATATAGTGACATGGATTATTTAAATTGCATACTCAAAATTTTAAAATACATTTTGTAAATGTTTTAAATTATTACTTTATTTTGACAAACAGTACGCATTACTTTAGAAGGGTGCTGAAACGAAAAAAAAAGGCAGAAAACACAATCACTCATGACTCCTGATGTTCTTAAAATAAGTGCCAAATATTTTTTGGCATATTTCCTTTCAAGTTTCTTTTTTCGATGTTCATTTTCACATAATTAAATACACCGTATCTAAAAGTCTCATTAAATAGAATATAACCTAATGATTGCGATTTCATCTCTTTACCTTAAAAATCTTCATTGCTTATTTCTTCTCAGAATCAAAGCCCTGACTTTTGAATACAGGCAGACCTCATTTTATCGCACTTTGCAGATACTGTGTTTTTTACAAATTGAAGGTTTGTGCTAAGTAAGTCTGTTGTTGCCGTTTGCTCACTTCACGTCTCTGTGCCACATTTTGATAATTCTCGCCATATTTCAAAATTGTTCATCACTGTTATATTTGTTATGGTGATACGTGATCAGTGACCTTCACTCTTAACGATTGTAATTGTTCTGGCATTTTTTCAACCAGTAAAGTATTTTTAAATTAAGGTACGTGCATTGGTTTTTTTAGACATAATACTATTACACATTTAATAGACTAAAGTCTAGTTTAAACATAACTTTTATGTGCACTGGGAGACCAAAACATTTGTGTGAGTTGCTATATTGCAATATTCCTTTATTGCCTGTGGTCTGGAATCGAACCTGCAATATCTCCGAGGTCTGCCTTTATATTAAGTCAGTAATTTTAGCTGCCCTAATCTAGATGAGGACCTAACATTACATATGAATCAGATTTGGAGGCAGCAGGATTCTTTACCTGAGCACTGAGGATACCAGGGCTTCTTTCCTAAGTCTTCCCATTGGACAAACACATCTCAAGGACACCTGTAGATGCCAAGCTCCTTAATAAGCAAAACTTGGATCTTTCTTTGTCATCACACTGAATGGAATCAAATTAGGTGTAGAATACATCTTTATTATTCATTCTTAGTCTTTAGCATATATCCCCAATGTCCCCTCTCTGCCTCTGCCCCCTCCCATCAGAAAGTACCTGCCTACATTATTTTTTATCTGTTTTCTCATCCTGTTTCTACTCAGAAAGGACCACATGTGCTTTTGATTAATTCCATTTAAATATTTGCACGGGTAACCAAGACACTGGGTAGGCATTTTGAAAGACACCAAGGCAAGCAAAAGATAGCCCCCACCCGCAGTCACGGAGTTTAACTCTAGAAGGTGGTAAAATAGAAGATTGCTTTAAAAAGAAAGGATGGGATTACCTACCCCCTTTATCTCAGTGTTGCATATCCCAATTAGGTTGCATGTTGTCACTATTTATCATTCAATGAAGATGAGGATTTGATTCCCAATAATGAGTAGAATGTTCATGTGAGTTCTATTATGTGTATAATTGACCTCAGGCTGATTAGGATTGTAGCCAATTAGGGACAATATAATATTAATGACTTGGGGCTAAGTGATGGAGAAGCTCAGTCTAAATTAGTGAAAACTGTCGATTTCCAGAATGCTCATTTACGAATTAAGTGCTTGCGAAATATGTCCACAGTGCATGAACAGAACATGCTCCTTTGTATTAAATTAATTATGGTCAAACCCATAGCCTTTCTTTTTTTTTTTTTTTTTTTTTTTCTCACCTGACCTAGGCTAATTTAGCTTGGCGACTCTCAGGTGCTTTTGATAAATATCAGAAGCTTCTGGACCTAATATCAACCCAGTACCTTGGCTGTCAGGTGGTTGAGTCACCACGAAGATCAGCCCTGCCAACAGTACACACGTTCATAGCCCAACAGGCACATTTTCAGGAACTCAAGAAAGTCTCCAGTCTCTGTCTTAAGACACAAGCCCTTTTCACAAAGGATACACATCAAGAAAGAATGATACATATATTTTAATTTTATTGGAGTCTAGTTGATTTACAATGTTGCATTCATTTCAGGTGTACAGCAAAGTGAATCACTTATACATATACATGTATCCATTCTTTTTCAGATTCTTTTCCCAGAGTACTGAGTAGAGTTCACTGTGCTTATTCTGATGAAGGCAGGATTAGGCAAGATTTAGGTTGGTGTGGGCGAAAATCTCCCTTTGAAGTGTGTGTGTGTGTGTGTGTGTGTGTGTGTGTGTGTGTGTGTCTGTTGGGGGGAGGGGCGTGGCATGAGACTAATAGGATTGTGGACCAAGAACATTGTCCTGAGGTATTGGGTACGGAGCTGGCCAGTCTGTCAAAAGCATGCCCATTTGCTTGGTGTATTAGTTCTTTACGGCTGCTCAGACACATTGACACTCGCTTGATGGCTTAAAATAGCACAAATTCATTATCTCACTGTTCTGTAGGTTAGAGGTCCAGCATGGTCCCAGTAGGCTGGTAGCAAGGTGTGGGCAAGGCTTCCTTCTTTCCGGAGGCTGTAGGGGAGAATGTGTGTTTTGCCCTTCCCAGCACATAGAGGCTGCCTGCATTCCTTGACTTGTGGTCCCGTCCTTCATCTTCCAGGCCAGCAACCACAGTTGGAGTCCTCACACCACATCCCTCTGACCTCTTCTGCTTCCCTCTTCCACTCCCCGCCCCACCTGCTACCCCGGGCCACCACACAGCCTGTGGGATCTTAGCTACCTGACCAGGGATTGAAGCCACGCCCTGGCAGTGACAGTGCTGAGTCCTAACCACTGGACCACCAGGGAAGTTCCCTCTTCCACTTTTAAAGACCTTTAGGCTTCTGTTGAGTCCACTTGGATAATCCAGGAGAATCTCCCTATTTTAAGGTCAGCTGATCAGCAATTTTAATCCCATCTGTAACCTAAATTCCCCTTTGTCATGTGAGGGAACATTGTCACAGGTCCTGGCATTAATATGTGAGCGTCTTTGGAGCCAGGCGTTATTCTGCCTACCACACGGTAAAACCACAGACCTTGTCTCCATCCATCACCAGAGAAAAATTATTTCTAATATGTTTTATGATAAATAAGGAACTTCTATTACAGATTTCAAAATTATATTTGGAATATATCCTTTATGGATACTTCTAGATTTCTGATACAGGCCTTAAAATGCTACCTTTCTACACGAGGTGGCAAGTAAAGTTAGTTTTCATACATAAATATATCACTGCTGCCTATAAAGAGGCATTTTAAGGCCAATTATCAAAAAACAATATAACACCCTGCAGTCAATGCAATTTCTACCATGAATTTTATCTCTTCAATTTTATTTGCAAATAAAAGTGTCCAAACCATAGGCTTAAAAAAAATCTCAGGATAAGAGTAACTGGTAGAGAGGTTTAGTGCAATTTCCTTATTTTAAAGATGAGAAATGTGAAAGTGAAAGATTTCAAGTGACCTGCTAGAAGTTATAAATATAGTTAGTGACACAGGTAGGACCTCATTCTTCTAAATCCAAGTCTAGTTTTATTGCCAGAAATAAAAGTCTGCCCCTCATCTCTGATAATAATCTTCAATGGCTTTTCATTTAGAACTATTAAAAATTTTCAAATTAGAATTATTAGAATTTACAATAACTGATCTGTACGTTGTTTAACTGTAAGAAGCCATCATTTGATGGGCTGTGTTCTAAGTTCAGATCTCAGCTAGCGCTTCATTGATTTTATTTAGCATCTAGCAAGATCGAAGGTGAGGGTACGTCTGGATAGCACTGCATAACCAACAGATGCCACTTTCCCAGGAAGATCTTAAAAGACACATTTGGAATTGTGGTAAGAAACACCCAAATAAACCTGCTGCGCTCCACAGATAACGCTTTCTGTGCTCTTTGGCCTGCATTGTGGTTAATTGTACGGAAACATGGGAAAGAAAGAAAGATTTCAGTCTCCATGGAAACCACGTTGTGTGCTCTTGTGACCAACTTGAATGTCAAACTTTGAGAAACTGAGGAAAGGGTAAGCGATTTTAAATGTGTGTTGTTACTGAAACAGAGAAGACATCGTTACTGCAAGAGATTCTGAAACAATGTGACTGCATGACAAGTTGTGGTATATACGGTATTGAGATAACCAAAGACAGTCTGTCTCTCATACATGCCAACGAAAAAGAAGGGCCAACACTGTTTGTCCCAGCAGATTCTCATGTCTGACAAGGTATTCATTCAAACCTCGCTGAGATTTAGGTACAGGATCATCACAGCTTCCAGTGCCCTTTTTGTACTTTCTTATTCCAGCTCACCCCAAACCCCAGGCCAGTTCTCATTTTACAGCTGAGAAAACTGAAGAGAGTGGAAAGGATCCGTGGCTTTTATCCAGGTTCACGCTACTGGGCAGGGTTCTCACGTAGTCAGTGACTCGAGATCTTTTTCACCTTCTGGCTGAGTTGCATTTGCGCCTGTTCTTCTTACTTTCCCGGTGCGTGTTTCACCCAGTACAGAGCACTCACAGAAGCGTCTGATCCTCTCGACCGCAGAATGCTGTCTTACCCTTTGGCTGTAGAAGCTTTCTTGGAAGGTCTCTTTGTGGTGCAGGGGCTGCCCCCATTTCACCATCACCCGGCCTCACTGACCTTCTTCTAAAGGTACACGAAAGCCACCTTTACTCTCAGGCCAAATGACGTTAAGACAACAGTCTACAGTCAACCACATAGAGCCTGCAATAACAGCCCTGTATTGGGCGGCATGTGGTTTTGACTGATACACTCAGTTGGGATGTGTCCTCTAGTTTGTTTTGCTTTTTGCTACTTAATTCCCAGCGCTCAAAACGTCAGCACTGTTCTTGAATGAATGAGTTTATCCGGTACGTAGAATTCCCTAGCCCAAAGATAGTGCTTAATAAATGCTACATAAAGAGATGGATGAATGGCTGGACAACTGGATGGATATATGAATAAATGAGTGAATGAGAATAAAAATAGCAAAGGATGCATCTGAGAGAGAGTGCGCTTCGAAGATGAAGAGAAAACCTACTGCCTAGAAAAGGAAAAGGTCGAATTCTCCTAACTTTCAGTGTCACGTCACAAACAAGAAGAGTAGATTGGAGAATAAAAGATGGAGAAGACATTTCCAATGTTACAGGTTTGAGCAATGTAAATATTATCGCTAACATCTCGTGTTACGTAATATAAAACGTACCACCTTGAAAAGTAACTGAGAGCAAGTTTCGTCAATGGAAATGTAGTGCTCAAGTCACATTCTGCTTTAAAATTTGTCACAAATACAGATGAATTAAAAAGAAAAATAAATAAATAAAACGTACCTTTGATTACCTTTGAAGGCAAATAAATAAAACGTACCTTTGATTCAGTGAATACTGGATGCAGTTGGTGTGTCGCCAGTTTTATAACACTTAAGGCAGCCTGTAGTTTTCGTATATTCTGCACTGCTTTAAATCACTTACATGCAAGAAAATAGTCTTTCAAGTATGCACAAGGAACTAGTTGCTTTAACTGTATTTTCCGACATACATATCAATTCAGATAGGCTGAACAAATGAGAGACCTATACAATGGATTCAAACAAATGGTAGAGGCTTATTGAGTGATTTGAGAATTTTTACATTCAACAATTTCAGAAATATAATGCAGTCTTAATTACATTCTCCAGAAAACGGAATGCTAAATTCCCGGCGTTTTCCATGATACACGATCATTTTGTCTAAAATGTGTTTGCTTTCCTGATACTGGACGCCTCTGAGGCTGGCCCCCTGGCTTAAACTTATAGAGGAAGCATGACTAAATAGTGGAGTTCAGGTTCTTGCATCAGTGTGTCAGTAAAAAGCATTACAAAATAAAAGAAAAGCACTCTTGATTCTCCACTTAACTGGTGGCAGAGTAAGCCTGTTCTTTGGGAAACAGAGAAAACGGCTTGAAAATCCAGGTTCTCCTGGGAAGGGTAATGTCTTAGGTCCATTAAGAAGGCAAGAGATTCAGGTGTTCCGTGCAGTTTTAAAGACATCACTTGAAAGTGGCATCCTGCACTCTCTCCTGCTGGAGGTTGCCCAAGGAGAGCAGATGCAAAGCACTTCTTCTCCATCCCTTGCTGGACCACATGGAATAATTTCAACTTTCTCTTTTGCTCTTAGGAACGCAGAGACAAGTTGACATTCCTTAACTTGCTTTCATAATAACCCTTGCGAATAGAAAAGGGTTCTTCTTGTCAAGAACTTCCTACGGTTTACTGAAAGGGTTCTAATCTCCCTCCGCCTTATCTGCCACTCACTGGTACACACACCACAAAAGCCCACCAGTAAGTAGCCTGACGAAGTGATACGGACAACTATTGTCACCAATAATTTCTGAGTGACGGCGTGTTATTTCCCACAGAAAGGCTTTGTGGAGAATCAGTCTTGTGGATTTTCAGAATGAGACGTTTCCATTCAGTAATTTCAAGCTTGGCCAGCTCTCGACATTATTCTGTCAGGTAAACATGAGCTCCAGGAGAGAAGGCACGTGAACTCATTATAAGCGAAGGGAAGTTAAAAGGGTTTTCCCTTTCCGAGTTTATCCAGCTGGATTTATAGTTGATCCAATAATTGCTTTAATAGGGGTGCATGATTCAGAGCACATCTGCAAGCCTCTCTGTCCGTCCGATTGTCCCGTGGAACTCGGGACTTAACGATCTTTCGAGTTATAATCCCAAGGGCTGACCAAACGGACCAAGGGCTATGCTGGAGACGTTTTGTGATCCTGAGTTAACAGGCAAAGTGCCGGCATTGCTGTGAATATTTGGATGGTGGATTCTTATTTTACATGAAATGGAAGATCTGTTTGAAGGGTCTGTTTGTTAGAGAATAAATTTTTAAGAACAAGCACACCAACTCGATAAGGGAACGCTGTGGGAACCCCTGAATGTTCTTATTAATGTTCTTGGCAGTTACGTCCAAGAGGAACTGATTGCTTTGGATGGTGAAGCCAACACTGTGCTTAATGCAAATCCCTGCAGACCATTTTCAGAGCCACTTCAGGGAAGTCTTGACTGTCTTCAACACCTGCATGCCCAGTGTGTTCTCAGGATTACTGTTCTGAAGCGCGTTAGTGGGTATTTGCTGTGGCTGGGCTGCATTGTGCCCACCCCTGCAAATGCATATGTTCAAGTCCTAATCAGGACCTCAGAATATGACTGTATTTGGAGTCAGGGTCTTTCAAGAGGTCATTAAGGTAAAATGAGGCCATTAGGGTGGGTCCTGATCCCATAGGACTGGTGTCCTTATAAGAAGAGGAGATTAGGACACAGACATGCACAGAGGGATGACCACGTGAGGACACAGGGAGGAGACGGCCGTCTGCACTCCCAGGAGAGAGGCCTCAGGAGGAACCAGCCCTGCCCACACCTGGATCTCAGACTTCCTGCCTCCAGGACTGGGAGACATAAATGTCTGTTGTTTACGCTGCCCAGTCTGTGGTCCTGTGTTATAGCAGCCTTAACAAACTAATATTCCATAAAAAAAATAATCCCACTTGCCAGGAAGGTTTGGGAAGACTGAGTAAACTACACTTAAACACGTATGTTTTTCACGTTACATTCGGCACAGTATTGTGTGTTGTAACTTCACAAGAAACAGTATTCATATGCCGTGTTTTCCAAACTTCTTTGGCCATAGATCCTTTTACCTTAGATAATTTTGAGAAACCTTTGTTCTAGTAAATATCGTTTTGGAAACGTCGCCCTACAGCAAGGAGCTCTGATGAACAGAAATACCCATTTACCCACAAATACCCTCTGTGTTCATATCAAATTTTCCCAGCATCCCATTTTACTTTTCTGGGTGGAATTATTAATTATCCACCAGGAAGAGTATTCTGAAAAGAGATCCAGTCCTGGTTCTTTCACCAGACACATTTTCCAACATAAACAAAAAAATTGCCTGTGCGTTTAAAGTGATAAACGTGACGTCTCATATTGTTATAGTGATCTGAAGTTTACCCTATCTTCTTAAATACTCCTGGATCCCGAACATTTTGTGAAAGGAGGTAGAATTTTTTTTTTTTTTAACAGAGAAGGAGATGAAGAAATAAGTGAAACAATTTTTTAGGCAGCTTTTTGGAGCATTTGAGAGCATAACTTTGGAGTCCGTTCCAGCTACGCAGAAGAGTCTCTCTAGGAAAGTCAGTTAACCCATCTGAATCACAATTTCTTCATCTTCTCGCTGAGAGAAAATACAGGACACAGCTTTCCCTCTCAGGATTGAAGAGAGAATTAAAGGAGCCGATAAAAATAATTAACAAAGAGCCTGGTGCAGTACGTGCTCAGTGAGCATTAGGTGATATTTCTCTTCACCGAGTTTACCTTAACCCGTGAAGGAGTGTTACCGCTGGTTCCCAAATGATGTCTTCCGATAGTCAGTCTCCTGTGCTTTTTACTCTATATAATCACATTAAAGATTGAAGTGCAGTTGATTTACAATGTTGTGTTAGTTTCTGCTGTATAGCAAAGTGATTCAGTTATACATATATATGTAATGTGTGTGTGTGTATATATATACATATACACACACATATTCTTTTATATTCTTTTCCATTGTGGTTTATCATAGGATATTGAATAGAGTTCCCTGAGCTCTACAGTAAGACCTTGTTGTTTTTCCATTCTATATGTAATAGTTTGCATCTGCTAACCCCAAACTCCCAATCCTTCCCTCCTCACCCCTCTTCCCCCTTGGTAACCACAAGTCTGTTCTCTAGGTCTGTGAGTCTGTTTCTGTTTTGTAGATAACTTCATTTGTGTCATTTTTTTTTAGCTTCCACATACAAGTGACATCATATGGTGTTTGTCTTTCTCTTTATGACTTACTTCACTTAGTATGATCATCTCGATGATAATCTCTAGGTCCATCCATGTCCCTGCAAATGGCATTATTACATTCTTTTTAATGGCTGAGTAGTATTCCATTGTATATATATGTACCACATCTTCTTTATCCATTCATCTATTGAAGAATGTTTTGGGTGCTTCCATGTCTTGGCTATTGTAAATAGTGCTGCAGTGAACAGTGGGGTGCATGCATCTTTTTGAATTATGGTTTTCTCTGGATATATACCCAGGAGTGGGATTGCAGGATCATATGGCAACTATTTTTAGTTTTTTGAGGAACCTCCATGTATGTTTTCCATAGTGGCTACACCAACGTACATTCCCACCAGCAGTGTAGGAGGGTTCCCTTTTCTCCACACCCTCTCCAGCATTTGCTATTTGTAGAGTGTTTTAATGATGGCCATTTTGACCGGTGTTATCACATTTTAGATTTTGGCTAATAGGAACTGATTGCCCGGACCTTAATCATAACTAAGTGAACTGATAAAACTGCTATTCTCATATACAAATGAAGGTATATATACCATCAGGATCCAAATCAGCAAAACTCTGGAATCCTCCACACATTTACGAGCAAACGTAGAAAGTCAAAAATGTATCTCAAAAAACAGCGATGCCAGAAGTTCCTCAGAGAGACCAGCCAAATTTATTAAATGTGAAAATTACGTAAACACCGCAGGAAACAAAGTTTAGACTTGGCATGGGAAAGTAGATTCCCAAATTCTGCTTTATGATCCACAAAGTCTATAATTCAAATATAATTTTAATTTGTTTTGTTTTACAGTTAGCTTTGGACAAGCATTTTTGAACCTTGGATAAGAGTCCCTTATAGCTTCTACCTACACAGCCTGAGTTCATTTTTGTGCTCAAATCCATATTTTTGTTAAAAAACACTATTACAGAGTGTCACAGGACATGCCTCCTTGGAAACCGGTAGGGAATTCCAAGACACACACACTTTATCATTCAGTGAATCATGGGTATACATTACAAATATAAGCTGCTTTTTGCCAAATTTAAAGGTAAAACCTTTCATGAGGTCAGTTATTTGCCAGAGCAAATGTATGTTAAGAGTAACCACAAAAAAGAGAACAGTCATATCGTGGCAGTTCAGCCAGAGCCATCATTTTATACATCAGAGGTTACAGAGTTCCCAGCTCACAGTGTTGAGGTGTTTTTCACAGTACTTTGTTGTTTTCCTTAACTTAAGCTTTTTTTTTTTTTTTTTTTGAAATAATCATAAGTTCACATGCAGTTGCAAGAAAAAGTAGAGAGATACTGTGTACCCTTCACCCATTTTTCCCTGATGGCAACTGCTATCTTTATAAATGTAATTTATTAGCATTTAAGACTGGTTAAATTTTGATTTTATAATTTGATTTTATGTTTCTCTTAAAAATTGGAAGACCTGGCAACACGGGGCCTATATTTTCACATGGCCTACAGAGTCTGGTGCTAGGTGATCCCACATCAAATAGGGAGATTTGTAGGATTTTTAACAAGAAGTAATTTTGCTTCTTTGTAATCGCTAATCTCAGGCGGATAGCTTCATATAAGAATCACGCATTCACAGTTGACCAGTCGTGTCCAAATTACCTTTCAGTGTAAGACCAGACCCGTGTTAGTGTGGGGTAAGCTCCATTTCTACTTAAGAACACCTGGGCGTTTATCAAGGCTCAGATTGGTCTGTGTTCTGTTGGTATTCTCTTGATGTCCAAGACTTGAGGGCTCTTCAAACCTGCCCAGTAACAAAAAGAGTGTCCCAGCAGCCAATGTGACGCCACACACATTGAGAATGACTCTACAGAAATTCCCTAAAGGGATCAGTAAGGAGGACAACTCACCTGCCTTAGCAGAAAGCGAGTGTCGATGACGTTGGCATGGTTTTGTCATGGGCTAAGGTAGGGCAGTTGTCATCAAGTAGGAGGTGAGTGCCCAGTTTTTATGCTCGGGGACTGGAACATACGCTTTTCTGACGGAGGTGACCATGGGAGTGGCAAGCTTAAATTCCCCCGGTCCCCGGCGTCTTAGGAATCACAGATGTCGGAACAATCAACGTATAAAGAGCCCTCCTGAGCGTAGCTTATCTGATATGGCTCCGAGTTGCTTTTTTAGTTCCTGATGTTGGAGGGACCCAAGCATGTCAGTCCTCTGGAATCAGCAGAACTCAGGGGCATCACCTATACACTCTGGACACTTGCCCATTCTGTTTTCTTCTTCCTTTTATACTAGCAGCCTACCTTATGGAAGCATCCGTCTTACCTGTGTTCACCCTTCTGTGCTGTCCAGCAGGGAGGCGTCTGTGGGCATGAGATTTTCTTCCTGTAGTGCACACATGCTGCTTTCTTCTCATGCAGCCCTTGCTGTCCTTAATAAGCCTTGTTACATGGGTGCTGGTGTTGAAGGATGGTTGCTGTCCTACCTGCCTGCTAGAGAGACCAAACACGTTAATCCCCATCTTACCATGTTCAGCGTCTCTGACGTTTAGCTCAGTGTTGTTAATGGCTTCGAGCATGTTCCTTTCAGTTCTAAGTTTGGCAAAACGCCGAGGCTTTTTGAACCTGTACTTTAAAGATACCATGGGAATACCCTGCTAGTCCAGTGGTTAGGACTTCGTGCTTCCACTGCAGGGGGGCACAGGTTTGATCCCTGGTTGGGGAACTAAGATCCCACATGCCATGAGGTGCAGCCAAAACAAAAAACAAAAAAAATCCATGTCTTATTTCCATTGACAGATCATCTTAGAACATGTAAGATTTAATTCAGTTGGGCATGTTTAAAAAATAAAAGCATTAATATTCTCAAGATAGAAATAGACTTATAGGGGCTTCCCTGGTCACGCAGTGGTTAAGAATCTGACTGCCAATGCAGGGGACACAGGTTTGAGCCCTGGCCCGGGAAGATCCCACGTGCCGCGGAGCAACTAAGCCTGTGTGCCACAACTACCGAGCCTGCGCTCTAGAGCCCATGAGCCACAACTACTGAGCCCGCATGCCTAGAGCCTGTGCTCCACAACAAGAGAAGCCACTGCAATGAGAAACCCGCACACCGCAACGAAGAGTAGCCCCCGCTCGCCGCAACTAGAGAAAGCCCACGTGCAGCAACGAAGACCCAACGCAGCCAAAAATAAAAATAAAAAATAAATAAATTTATTTTAAAAAAAAAGAAATAGACTTATAGTCAACCCTAAATAAAGAAGAAAAACATAAACTATAAAGTTGTTTTTTCCTAACACAGACGGTTATATTTATAATTGAAAAATTAATCTGTCCTTAGATTACCCACAGGAATTACAGGGAGCTTAGCTACTTTAAATAATTTTTTAAAAAGCGCTCCAGGGTAATTATAAATAGACAGTACTGGTATTCAGTCTTTCTAAACGTTTGTTATTTGGATTCTGGATCTTTAATTAATTGACTGATATTATTCAATGATAATCCTATTTCATTTGCTCTTCAGAGAATGAAGATATGAAAAAGATGTAGCCCCAAATCCGTAATTATTTCCACTTATTTTGTTTTTCTGCTTTAACTTCAGGACTCACGTATTCTATTATGTAAGAGGACATATGCTTTTTTTAATTTTGAGCCATTCAATTTTTTTTTAAACATCTTTATTGGAGTATAATTGCTTTACAATGGTGTGTTAGTTTCTGCTTTATAACAAAGTGAATCAGCTATACATATACATATATCCCCATATCTCCTCCCTCTTGCATCTCCCTCTCACCCTCCCTATCCCACCCCTCTAGGTGGTCACAAAGCACCGAGATGATCTCCCTGTGCTATGCAGCTGCTTCCCACTAGCTGTCTAGTTTACGTTTGGGTAGTGTATATATGTCCATGCCACTCTCTCACTTCGTCCTAGCTAACCTTCCCCCTCCCTGTGTCCTCAAGTCCATTCTCTACGTCTGCTTCTTTATTCCTGCCCTGCCCCTAGGTTCTTCAGAACCATTTTTTTGGTTTAGATTCCATATGTATGTGTTAGCATACGGTATTTATTTTTCTCTTTCTGACTTATTTCACTCTGTATGACAGACTCTAGGTCCATCCACCTCACTACAAATAACTCAATTTCATTTCTTTTGATGGCTGAGTAATATTCCATTGTATACATGTGCCACATCTTCTTTATCCATTCATCTGTCGATGGACACTTAGGTTGCTTCCATGTCCTGGGTATTGTAAATAGAGCTGCAATGAACATTTTGGTACATGACTCTTTTTGAATTATGGTTTTCTCAGGGATATGCCCAGTAGTGGGATTGCTGGGTCATATGGTAGTTCTATTTTTAGTTTTTTAAGGAACCTCCATACTGGTCTCTATAGTGGCTGTATCAATTTACGTTCCCACCAGCAGTGCAGGCGGGTTCCCTTTTCTCCACACCCTCTCCAGCATTTATTGTTTGTAGACTTTTTGATGATGGCCATTCGGACAGGTGTGAGGTGATACCTCATTGTAGTTTTGATTTGCATTTCCCTAATGATTAATGATGTTGAGCATCCTTTCATGTATTTGCTGGCAATATGTATATCTTCTTTGGAGAAATGTCTATTTAGGTCTTCTGCCCATTTTTGAATTGGGCTGTTCGTTTTTTTGATATTGAGCTGCATGAGCTGCTTGTAAATTTTGGAGATTAATCCTTTGTCAGTTGCTTCATTTGCAAATATTTTCTCCCATTCTGAGGGTTCTCTTTTCGTCCTGTTTATGGTTTCCTTTGCTGTGCAAAAGCTTTTAAGTTTCATTAGGTCCCATTTGTTTATTTTTGTTTCTATTTCCATTTCCCTAGGAGGTGGGTCAAAAAGGATCTTGTTGTGATTTATGTCATAGAGTGTTCTGTCTGTGTTTTCCTCTAAGATTTTATAGTGTCTGGCCTTACATTTAGGTCTTTAATCCATTTTGATTTTATTTCTGTGTATGGTGTTAGGGAGTGTTCTGATTTCATTGTTTTACATGTATCTGTCCAGTTTTCCCAGCACCACTTATTGAAGAGGCTGTCTTTTCTCCATTGTATATTCTTGCCTCCTTTATCAAAGATAAGGTGACCATATGTGCATGGGTTTATCTCTGGGCTTTCTATCCTGTTCCATTGATGTATATTTCTGTTTTTGTGCCAGTGCCATACTGTCTTGATTACTGTAGCTTTGTAGTATAGTCTGAAGTCTGGGAGCCTGATTCCTCCAGCTCCGTTTTTCTTTCTCAAGGTTGCTTTGGCTATTCAGGGTCTTCTGTGTTTCCATACAAATTGTGAAATTTTTTGTTCTGGGTCTGTGAAAAATGCCAGTGGTAGTTTGACAGGGATTGCATTGAATCTGTAGATTGCTGTGGGTAGTATACTCATTTTCACAATGTTGATTCTTCCATTCCAAGAACATGGTATATCTCTCCATCTTTTTGTATCATCTTTAATTTCTTTAATCAGTGTCTTATAGTTTTCTGCATACAGGTCTTTTGTCTCCTTAGGTAGGTTTATTCCTAGGCATTTTATTCTTTCTGTTGCAGTGGTAAATGGGAGTGTTTCTTTAATTTCTCTTTCATATTTTTCATCATTAATGTATAGGCATGCAAGAGATTTCTGTGCATTAATTTTGTATCCTGCTACTTTACCAAATTCATTGATTAGCTCTAGTAGTTTTCTGGTAGCATCTTTAGGATTCTCTATGTATAGTATCATGCCATCTGCAAACAGTGACAGCTTTTTCTTCTTTTCCGATTTGGATTCCTTTTATTTCTTTTTCTTCTCTGATTGCTGTGGTTAAAACTTCCAGAACTATGTTGAATAATAGTAGTGAGAGTGGACAACCTTGTCTTATTCCTGATCTTAGAGGAAATGGTTTCAGTTTTTCACCATTGAGAACGATGTTGGCTGTGGGTTTGTCATATATGGCCTTTATTATGTTGAGTTAAGTTCCCTCTGTGCCTACTTTCTGGAGGGTTTTTGTCATAAATGGGTGTTGAATGTTATCGAAAGCTTTTTCTGCATCTATTGAGATGATCATATGGTTTTTATCCTTCAATTTGTTAATATGGTGTATCACATTGATTGATTTGCATATATTGAAGAATCGTTGTATTCCTGGGATAAACCCCATGTGATCATGGTGTATGATCCTTTTAATGTGTTGTTGGATTCTGTTTGCTAGTATTTTGTTGAGGATTTTTGCATCTATGTTCATCAGTGATACTGGCCTGTAGTTTTCTTTCTTTGTGAATGAGCCATTCACTTTTTTTTTTTTTAACTTTGGGTTTATTTATTTATTTATTTATTTATTTATTTATTTATTAATGGCTGTGTTGGGTCTTCGTTTCTGTGCGAGGGCTTTCTCTAGTTGCGGCAAGTGGGGGCCACTCTTCATCGCAGCCATTCACTTTTTGTTGGAAGTAGAAAACTGGATTTTAACCTTTTAACTTGCCCCCTTTTATATTTAGATTGGGGAAACTTACTCTGTTTTAGCAATTATTTATTTCTAGAAAGAACATGTATGACTTAGGTTATTTTTCTTAACACTAATTAGATATTAAGTAATAATAATATCAAATCTAGTAATGTAGGTAAATGTCATTGCTGGAATTGGATCAATTTGTGAATTTTGAGAAAAATAAATGATCATATTTTCCAAAATAACCAACTTTAATATATATCTGTTTATTAATTTTTGAGTCAATAGAAATTTATTAATCTTTTATTATCTTCCTCTTATAAATTATCTTTTTTAAAAATTGAAGTGTAGTTGATTTAAAATATTGTGTTAGCTTCAGGGGTACAGCAAACTGATTCAGTTATACATATATTGATATTTTTAAAGATTATTTTCTAATATAGGTTATTACAAGATATTGAATATAGTTCTCTGTTCTATAGAGTGAATCTGTCATAAAACATCTTAAATTGATCCAATATAAAATAAATACAGAGAAAATCTTGAAAGGCAATTACTCTCAGTATAAAATACCATGTACTTATTTGTGGACTTCTGTTCCCTATAAATGCTTGTATTCCATATATTTTCAAAGGAACTTTACTAACCATAGTGTTCACTAATTATGGGGGTTAGTTTCTTTCATCTTAGGGTAAGTATATTTTAGTAGGAATGTACTTATTCAGAATTTACTCTGTTCTACGTCACAGTTTAAAATCACGTTCAGGCATATCTAATTCCACAGTGATGATGTTGTATGTACATTTTTTAGAGGCCAGTTGTGTGTGTTTGCTAGAAATAAAATATGCTGGCCCTGTCACCAGAACCTTTTTAGTTCCATGGTTTGCATGATAACAAGGACATAGGTCATTCACGCAGCTGGGTTTGGCGTCTTCTTTTCCAGGCAAAGAATAGATAAGACCACAATTAATTCACTATTGCCTTGACCAGAACAAACCCTGCATGTCTTGGGTTGGAATTCTTTGGGATTGCAGGCTCTTGCATTTCTGTGTGGTTTGCAGTAGTTGTTGAGCTTCCTGAGTCCGGTCCACAAGTGGAATAGCTAAAAGGAAAATTCTGACACAGGGTATAGTGTCTCCTGTATGGAACAAGAATTAAGAGACTGTCTACTAACAGACAATCAAGCTTGACCTTACACCCTGTGAAAAGTAGAGAGCCCATGCTCAAGTAATGACGAAGTTTAGTTATTTATGAAAGTACATTTTCAAATAGTAGTAGTAGTAGTAGTAGTACTATTTTAAACTGGGGGCTAAGTTAGCAGGATTGGTAGCAATCATGTCATGGTCTTTCTCTTCATCATTTTAGTTTCTCTCATACTTACCTGGAAATTAAGTGATATTTTCTTGGGTGTAAAACACACACACAATAAAAGGATAGAAAACGTGTGTAAGACCTGGTTCATGAGTACATGTTAGAGGAATTGAGTTTGCGTAGACAAAAGGGTAAACACTAGAGAGAGGTGCATCTTCCATAAAGCATGGCTCAGGAGGGACGCAGATTCCTGGCTGATGCTGTGTTAATTCTGTTTGTTGGTATTTTTATAAATGGTCCACCTAAGGCACTTTCCGTTTAACAGCTTAAGGGGAGTAGCAGCGGCAGTGCGTCTCCCGGGTGGAACCGTTTGCAGGGAGGTTACGAGTCACGCATTTTAACTTACTATGTGAGCGGCTTGGAGGACAGGTGAGGGCAGAGCTTAGCTGCTGGGAATGATTGCATCTTTGTGGGCTACTTCTTCCAAGCTGAGGTTTGGCTACAAATGTTAATGCTTCAGGTGGTTTTCCTCCTCCTGAAAACCATTGTAAGTTGCATAACCTCAAGGTGGATTTCTGGAGTAACAGATGTGCACAGCGGACGCCTGGTTCCCCATTGAGGTGGGTGTTGAAAGCTCGGTTCTGTCTTGAGGCTCTCAGAGGAGCACGGTTGAGCTCTCCAGAAGGAGAGGAAAGAGAAAATTCCCGTACCTCCTTTCTCTGGCTCCTCAAGAAAGAGCAGGTCTGTAGTGTGTGAGATGGGGATCCAAGGCAGCCGGACGCTGAGCTGAGCAGAGCGGCAGCTGAGACCGTGGCCCCTAAGGAAGATAAAGAATATTTTACAATTTCTGGATGAAATAACGTGTATACCCTAAAACCAGTTCCCAGATGCGCTTGCAGCAGCCCTGAATATCAGAATAACCTAAGAGCTAGAAAACAAGATACTGATCTTATTACACCAGGATGACCACACCTGAGTCACGAACTCTCTGTCCTCTTTGAGAAGAACCTATAATGAGTCAAAACTCACGCGTTACTTAAGAGAATAGCTGGGAAGCTCGACTCGCTAGAAATAAGAACAGAAGTCATGACTCAGCACATTTATGGAATTAAGTAATGAGCGTCACAAGGTGGAAAAAAATGGCAAGTAGCCGGGTTTGGGGAAAAGGGAATCATTTGGGAGGGGTTGTACACTGGATGCACACTTTAAAGCAAGTATATCTCAGGGTGACAGTGGCCCCCAGCTGTTTGCCTCTGGGGAGTAACTAAGAGTTGATGCAAATGAATGCAGTTTCCAGGGCAGGAGAAATGAATCTGCCCACCAAGACAAAGAAGCAGTAGTCTGAAAGAGAATTCTTTTGCATCCTCACTTTGAATTTGACTTTTGATGGCTAAATTCACCGCTTATTTCCAAATCCCTCTAAACATTTGCCTGGCATGAGGTTTGTAGGGTAAGTTCTTCTCGTAGAAGCATGCATAAAAGAATAAAGCACATATACAGAAAGTACGCTGTGCCTGACTGCTGAGCACTCCATCACATGCTCAGCACAGTGAGATGTAGCTTCAGATGAAGACGGATGTGACACTGTCCCCGCCTTCCAGCAGTGCAGCCAAAAATAAGCTCGGGACAAAAGCTGCCAATACTAGGACCTGATATTTGACAACGTTTTAACTTTCTCTTGCTTCCTTTTCTTTCACCCACTAAATGAAAGAATAGCAGCAGATCACACACAAGATCCTTTTCCAACTCTGAAATTCTGTGATCATCCGGGGCCACACAGGTGCTAGAACTAGTCAGGGCTCAGAAGAGAAGGAAGCCATGGCCTTGGGTTGGAACTCAAAGCTGTGTAGAGAGAGGGAAGCGAGGAGCTCATTCTGTGGGTGAGAATATGAGCAGAGAGTTAAGAAAGAACTGTTTATGTGTGAGATCCTCAGGCAACCTCAGTTCAACAGACAGTGTTCACCGAGAGGTAAAAAGCCGTCAAGATTGACACACACATGTTTTCCAGATTTCACGTGGCCTCAGATGACATGTCAACGGATTAATCCTTGATATGTAGGAATAGGCAGGAAGTGATGCAGTGCAGAGAGTGATTAAAGCTCCCACCCCTGCAGGATTCAGAAAGCAGGATGATGTAGAAATGTGATTTCCTATGTAATGTTCAAATTGTCTATGAGCTTTAAAAGGAGACATAACTACCTACCACTGATTAGGAGAGAAATAGGTGGGGAAAAGGATGAGAGGGGGATGCCTTATACAGACAGAGACAAGAAATTTAGAAATAGATGTAAAAGGTAGAGGTGTACTTTTGGAAGAGGAGAGGGTACCGGTAGAATTACAGTATTTAATGTGTCGTGTATCGGCTGAATCTGTACAGGTTCAGAAAGACATTACACCAAAAGCAACCAAGAGAACAAGCAGGGGGTATTTGTACCCTGCAAACCACAGGAACATGACAGAAAGACAGGGAGTTTGGTCGGATGGAGCAAACAGAGTAACAAAGACAAAACATGCGTCAGTCTTAGGGGCTTGGGTATTGGTCCAGCTAGCCCTGCCCTGGGGGGCAGGGGGTGGGATCCAGAGAGGATTTAGGTGGAAAATGCAGTTTCTCTAACCTTGCATATTTAGCCACATTGTAGCCACTGAAACATACCTGTTGCATCTCTGACCACTAAATATGAGGGATATTTAGATAATCCTTCCTTTGCATGGTGCACACAATTCTCACCAGACAGGAGAAACTGAGTTTTGATATCACAATGTCACCTGCCAAAGTGACTCCTAAAGGCTGAGATGGCTGTTTCCTCCTTACTCGGCGTGGGGGCGTCTCCGCCTCGGCACTGCTGCCTTTCCGGGTCGGATGCCGCTTGCCCTGGGGGGCCGCCCTGGGCGCTGCGGGACGTTTAGCAGCATCCCTGGCCTCCGCTGCCTGGAAGCCAGTGACAGCCTTCCCGTTCCGATAGTGAAAACTGTCTCTAGACAGTGTCAGAGCCCCCTAGGGAGGGCCGCCCAGTTCCCGCCGGGCTCCCCCTTAGCTGCTAAGCACAGCCAGACGCCTTACATTTGTATGAACAAAAGAATGAATAACGTGTTCTTCCTCCTCATGGTGACTCTGAGCTTTAAATGCCAGGCTCCCCCCAACCCCGTCTGTCCCCCATGACTTTATAAACGCAGAGATAATTTGGGAAAAGTCTAGGCGTCACCTTTTTCTACTAGGTGGCCTTGTTTATGCAAGAAAAGCCCTACCCCTTCCATCAATATTTTGGGACGTGAAATTGCAGATGGAATAGGGTGTTTACAAGTTGCCGTTCATTTCCCTTATAAACACCATTTTGATAAACAGTGTTAAGTCTCTGAAAGACTTGCTTTCCCCATCCTGTAAGATTCTTCCAAGAAGATTCGTCTCAAAGTGGGTTCGGGGACTGTTTTGGGGGGAAAGACTCAGCTTTCCCTCCGAGCCTCTCAGGCGGTTTCTCACACCCATGACGCACCAGCCCAGGAATGCTGTCAGGAGCCAAGCAGAGGCCTGTGCCTCTTCTCTTTCTGGCACCAAGACGCACGAAACCCGAGCGGGCGCGCCCGGCTGGCTTTCCGGGCTGTGGGAAAGCTTCCGTGAATGGGCTCATTCAAGGGCATCCGTGAAAATGAGGGCACTTTGCAACTGGCAGGGCGTTCAAAGGATTCCAGGGGGCATTCTTGGCCAGGGAAAGGAGCAAGTAGGTAAACCTGAAAGCCCGAGGATCCCCCTGCTGATAGGGAGGCCTGGAAAGCTCCACGCTCTCCTCTGCCTTAAAAGTAAAGCTGTTCAGGATCCTTCAGACGCCAGACAGCACAACACATCACTTCGCCAAACGTGCTCCTTGAGGCCCCTGCACCTCTGCTCCCGGGAGCGGCCTTCTGTGTGCGCATCCCTGGAAGGTGCGCCGCTATTCGCGCATTTACGCACGTGCTCCGTAAACCACGCCCCCCCATCAGTAGGGATCGGATGTGCAACGATTTTGCGCTGTCTGCTCTGTGCGGGGGGGGGGGGGGGGGGGGGGTGGGCTTGCGGGGAGTGGCTGTGAAGATGCTTCCAGAACTAGGGTCCTCTGCGTAGAGGAGCGAATGAATGGGATCAAAGGGGTTTTGATTTACGTCTTGAGCGTGGAATTCCTTTCTCTTTCAGAGATTATGAGCTCAGTCCTCCCCTTGAAAGAGGAAGGTGGGGGACGATACCAAAGCCCGTCGTCCTCCATGCCACTGAGGTTCGTTAGCGTTTGTAGAAGGCTGTAGGGTTGGGTGCCCTCCCCACTTCTCCCTGCCCTGAAGCTGGATGAAAACATCTGGCGCCCCAAATCCTGCTCACGGGCCTTGCTTCTATCACCCCTTTGATCCCTGGACCCTTCACGGGCTTACGTGTCATTCGCACATTTCTGATTACGGCGGAAGACTCCCACCCGCCTCAGCATCCCGTCCCCCCTGCCTTCTCCTGGAGACTCTTAAATCTCATCAGGCATCTTGCTCTGCAGCCTAGGAGGGCCCCTTGGGACGCGCGCGTGCCGGTCTCGGTGAACACGTTCTCACGCGCACGTGCCTGTCAGTGTTTGCTCTTCTTGGTGGAGACGGTCGGAAACCTTCCATGCTCACCAGACCATTCGTCTCCTCCCAACAGGAGAAGATCCCCAGAGTGGGCAGACCACGCCGTTGTGATGTCTGGACACCAGCAGGGTTTCCAGGGGCGGTGGGCTGCCACAGTTTTGAGGGCAGAGGACCACGGGAGACCCTAGGCCTTGGGGCACATGTGTTCAGGGGCTTGAGGTTGGCAGCTCCACCCAATGACACTGCCCCACTATTGGAACACTCCAGATTGCCTCTGGGAAAGACTGGCCCTTCCTCTACTCCCTGGAGACTTGTATTTGTGGGAAGTCCCGCGTAAGAATTCTGTGCACAGCAGAGAAAGGTCAGAAGAGGCTTTACTTGTAAGGAATGTACAAGAGCACCGTGGATGTGATGCACTTTGACAGCCCAGGGTTCCATTTTCATAATTCTGTGTCTGTTGCATGTGGTACATATCCCAAACCTACGGCAGAGGGAGGCTGCAACCCTACATGCAGACCCCTCTCCTAGGTAGATTAGGCTTCCTTCACAACTGTGAAGCAAAGAAACGATAAGACAAATGCGAAGGATTTGAATTCTGGGAAACATCCTGCTTTTTCTTACAATTGTATTATTCGCATATGAGATAAAGTAAGTTAGTTGCAGGGTTTGTTTCTTTTTTTTTTTTTTTTAAGAGCAAGACTGGTGTAAAAATCAATAAACTGCTGGATCAATAACTCTTTGTGAACGAGACCAGCTGACAGATCAGTATCTCCACGAGATCTTTTCTTAAATGTCAAGTGACCAGTTAATTTTCCTGAACTTGTTGTTAGTTTCAAGCTTCAGGAAAGCCCCCCTGGAGCATCTTTGTGTACACCTGTGCACTGTTAAGAGCTTTGCCCAAACTGCATGAAGCCCAGATTTCCCCGTGCTTTCCTAGCAGCCTGGGTTCTATTGAAGTTTGGCCATGGCAAGCTGGTTTTTCTAGAAAGCCTGGAGTAATTAAGTGAAGAGAGTCTGCTCTGCTAACGGGTGCCGAGAAAAAGATTAGATACAAGAAGGTCACTGGTGACCAAGAGGGGCGAACGCTTGCTTAATTTTTAATAGACACCATGCCTCCAAATCATAGCTACTTTCCACCACTGCGTAATTCCTGAGACATGAATTGAATAAATGGATGATTTAAGCAGACCGAACAATGGCACCAAAAAGAATACTCCTTTTGTTATTGGTGAGCATGGCTTCAAGATTATAGAATGATGGGGTCTCAAAAGGACAGAAAGAAAAACTATGACCGAATTATTTTTAGATTGGACCCAATTTCTAGGTATTTAGTGAGAATCCAAAATAAATTTTTAAATGTTCCTGCTCAGGCACCATTTCTGCTTTCCATAGGCATTTCTTTGGAAGCTGGAAGCTAAAAGAAATCTTACCGAATTACTGATACATCCAGAATGAGCCTGGGGGCTGGGTGGGGGGGGGGGTGACTGAAAAGCAAATAGTCTAACCTTTATGTTCAGTTACACACCATTACATCCACCATTACCTTAAAAGGCTAATCAGCCATGTTTAAAAATTAAAGTTGTTAAAAATAAAATAGGTTGATAAATATAGAGGGAATGCAGAGTTGCCTCGCATACGGGTTAAGGATGAAGCAGGCTGCTAAGGGGCTCCCGAAATTAGGGCTGGTGGGTATAAGTAAAATGATGACATACGTTGCCATGTGCAGCACCCAGTACAGAGGTGTGTGGGTCTCTTCCAAAAAGTGAATGTTACTGAAAAGAAAGCAGCAACAGCGACAAGAAAATGAGGGGGAAACAGTGGTGTTAAAAAGCCTCAGGAGAGGTGACAACCTGCAATATATAAACCTTTTCTATTATATTAATTTGTATGACATTCCCCAGCCCTGTCTCAGAATCCATGGAGCAGGTGCATCTGAGTTCAAGCCTGGTGGACAAGGGCATACCTGCGTGGGGGATGCTCCCAATGGATGGAGATGCAGGTACAGAAGCAGAGTAGGAAGACAGGGGATGCCCTGTCTGTGGAACTCCAAGTGGGTCCCCGTGGCTCAGTACCACCTCTCACACGTGGGAGGCCCAGACTGACAGCCACTCTGTAATTCTTACGAGACCGTGCCTTCAGGCCGTGACCTTGCCCTCGCTTCAATTGCCCCAGCCTAACATGGAAATCGCCATCCCATCCGAGGGAGGTATTTCTTGGACCCTGCAGCAGTAGCAAGACCTGAAAATACAGGCTTTACTGATAAGCACGGCAGTGAAACAAAATTAACACTCAGGGCACATGTTGTGTGCCCTTGAGTTTTGGGTGGTCCTGTCTTAAGGAGCCTGCCATACAGACCTAGAAACAGTGCTGTTTAGAGAAATGTTTATACCAGGGGTGAGATTCATGGCTTCTGCTGATTGGGTGTTATTATTGAATGGCCGCTGAGAGCAGGAGAGATTCAGCGCCCTCAAATGGTTACCAGGGAGTGGATCTCACCCATCACAACATGAATCAGTCCGTTGACAGGCACGTACTGTGTACTTTCCAGCTGCGGAAGGCTTTGCAGAGGGTGGGGTACAGAAGCAGAGCCCAGGGACCCTGCCATGCAGGAACCTGCAAGGAGGATGCAAGGATAAGATGAACACATGCTAAAAGGCTCAAGGACGATGTGGGTAAAAGTTCAAATCCTGTGTTGGGTGTTGCACACAAAAGCCCTGAGCTCATTATTTTTTAACAGCATTCATGAAGATTTGGATGGGTGACTGACCTCTTATGCTTTGAAGGGGGACAGCTTTCGTTTCAGGATGGGAGCCTTGAGATTTCATACGGTGAGGGAGAATATGTAGGGGAGTTGATGCAGGGATGAAAAGTGGAGTGAGCCAGGGATGGGTGTGCCCCAGGGCCTGAGAACCAGGAACATTGATGGTGTAACTCCCCGTGCAGGAGAAGACGGACGTCCCAGCTCACACAGTCGGGAAGAGAGCAAAGTCAACCTCCCTCTGCCTTTGGTTCCACGCAGACTCTCAAGGGATTGGGTGACGCCCACCCACGCTAGGGTCAGGGCGTCTGCTGTACCTCATCCACTGATTCAAATGCTAACCTCTTCCAGAAACACCCTCACAGACACGCCCAGAGTGCATGTCTAACCAGCTGTCTGGGCAGCTGTGGCCCCGTCAGGCTGACACATCAGGTTCACCATCCGAGCGTCCAGTCCCCATCTGGGGGGACGGACTGTGTCGTCTGAGCTGAGCTGGGGCTGCACTTCCCGACACACCCTTCTGTGTAGGTGTTCAGACCGCCTTCACTTTCTCCTACTCCAGCTTTAAGCCTTTCCTATACATCGTTGCATTTTATTCCTCCAGCACTTGTCTAGGCTTAAACTAGGTGGTATTTTTAGTACCACCATCACCTCTTTCTTACTTTCTCCTTTACAGATGAGCAAACTCATACAGGGACACAGATAGTACTGGATAAACAGAATTTGGTCTTCTCGTGCGGACCTCTTATTCTTCCTATTACACGATGCTCATTATATCATAGGGTTCCTGTGAGCCCTGAAATTACATGTCTGCGTTTACATTTTTTTTTTTCATTGAAGTATAGTTGATTTACAGTGTTGTGTTAATTACTGCTGTAA
This sequence comes from Balaenoptera acutorostrata, assembly GCF_949987535.1. Classification (NCBI taxonomy): domain Eukaryota; kingdom Metazoa; phylum Chordata; class Mammalia; order Artiodactyla; family Balaenopteridae; genus Balaenoptera; species Balaenoptera acutorostrata. The sequence goes on along the minus strand of NC_080085.1, from coordinate 4,357,858 downwards.
AGCAAAGTGACACAGTTATACACATGTATATTCTTTTTCATATTCTTTTCCATTACGGTTTATCACAGGATATTGAATATAGTTCCCTGTGCTCTACAATAGGACCTTGTTGTTTATCCATTGTATATGGAATAGTTTGCATCTACTAACCCCAAACTCCCGGTCCTTCCCTCCCCCACCCCCCTACCCCCTTGGCAACCACCAGTCTGTTCTCTATGTCTGTGATTCTGTTTCTGTTTCATAGATATGTTCATTTGTGTCCTATTTTAGCTTCCACATATAAGTGATACCATATGGTATTTGTCTTTCTCTCTCTGACTTGCTTCACTTAGTATGATCATCTCTAGCTCCATCCATGTTGCTGCAAATGGCATTATTTCATTCTTTTTTTATGGCTGAGTAAGATTCCATTGTATGTATGTACCCATCTTCTATATCCATTCATCTGTTGATGGACCTTTAGGTTGCTTCCATGTTTTGGCTATTGTGAATAGTGCTGCTATGAATATAGGGATGCATGGATCTTTTTGAATCATGGTTTTCTCCAGATATATGCCCAGGAGTGGGATTGCTGGGTCATATAATAATTCTATTTTTAGTTTTTTAAGGAACCTCCATCCTGTTCTCCATAGTGGCTGCACCAACTTACATTCCCACCAACAGTGCAAGAGGGCTCCCTTTTCTCCACACCCTCTCCAGTATTTGTTATTTGTAGACTTTTTAACGATGGCCATTCTGACCAGTGTGAAGTGCTACCTCATTGTAGTTTTGATTTGCATTTCTCTAATGATTAGCGATGTTGAGTGTCTTTTCATGTGCTTATTGGCCACCTGTATGTCTTCTTTGGAGAAATGTCTATTTAGGTCTTCTGCCCATATTTTGATTGGGTTGTTTGTGGGGTTTTTTTGTTGTTGTTGTTACGTCTGCATGTAGAGCACAGTGCTAAGACATAGTATACCTGGAATAAACAACCACTATAGAAACAATTATCAGTTCAGATCAAAATGCTGTTAACATTCAGTAAAACAGCAGTTCTGTAGAAATGAGTAAAGAAGAATTTTGTGAGTGGTGAACCTTCATGGAGGCTCTGTTCATACAGATTTCAGTTCAGACTGGCCAAGTGTGTTACCTAGAAGCCAAACATATGTGTCTTTTCTAGAAATGATTTCTTGCTTAAACCCTTTCATGATTGTCTGTGCACACTCTCTCAGGGGGTTAAAGTGTTGGGTGAGAGAAGATGTTTCAGCAACAGACATATGTGAATGTTTGAAAATCAGAGCCCCAAAATAGAGGGAAATTTCTCGGCAAGCACTTTGAGGAATGCATAGCTGTGCTTTAAAGCGCACAGGGCTTAAACAGCTCCTGAGTGATTAGAAATTGTCCTCCCATTACCCATCACCCTGTTTAGAAAGTTATTAGGCGCTCACTTCGGCAGTGCATATGCTAAAATTGGAACGATACAGAGAAGATTAGCATGGTCCCTGCGCAAGGGTGACACACAAATTCGTGAAGCGTTCCATATTTTAAAAATAAAGATTCTGAATGCAAAAAAATAAATAAAATAAATGCTTAGAGGCAAAAAAGAAAAAAAAGGAAAGTTATTAGGCTGATACCTTAATAAGAATTGTGTAAATAGTATTAGGAGAATGACAAATGGTTTTCTCCAGAAGATTAACTTCTCTGCAGCTAAACCACTTTACTAGTAATTATTTGAGAAATTATCTCTGGAGCAGAACAAAAGTGAAACTCTTTAAGTTACAAAACGTGTTTTATAGACTCTAGAGAAAAAGCGCATTCACATATTTGGGGATTTCTTTTGTAATCCTTCAGTGACATGGGCCCTACTGCACAAACGCTCAAAATAATACTTGACCTGGGTGTAATATTCATCCCGCTCCTTGCAGGTTCTGTAGCATATCCTTTGATGCCCATTTTGAATTAAATATGCATAAATGTAAGGTGGGATTCTGCAAACTTCTTCTTAAAGTAAATATTTTAGTATTTTAATATCTTAAATATCTTAAAAGTAAATATTTTAGACACTGAACTTGGTGAACCAAGATGCAAAGTTGAGGAAATTAACATAGGTATATATACAACCATTTAAAATGTAACCATTTGGAAATGTTCAGACCATTCTTAACTCACCTACCCTTAAAACACACAGATACAGGCAACTGGCTAGATTTGGCACACTGGTTGTAGTTTGCTAAGACCTATTTTTAAAGTATCAAAAATGGTCTAAAATATCTCATTAGTAGTGATTTTAATTGTAATAATAGCATCCATAATCACAGTCACTGAAAGCCACATGTTAAAGCTTATGGAATCATTTCACATGCGTTACCTTGTGTGATTCAGCCGACTCCCCACCTCCCAACTATCATTCTAAGTGCTATTCCATCGTGAGCTTTGGGGTGGGAACCGATTTGATTAAACTCAATGAGGACAGAATCATCTTTTGTCTGAGATGTTCATAAAAGGCACGTGATTTGTGGGATCAGCGGGCACGCGCATGATGGCCAAGCAGCCCTGTGCACTGCCTTCTTGACGTTGCCCTTGACAAGACAGCATTTAGAGAAAAACAACAAGCAATATACAATACCACGTAATCCTCAGAAGGAGTTTCAAGGATAAAGGATGTGTGGCCAGGTTTCCAGTGTGAACTTTAGACTTTCCCTGATTTGCATCGATGATCCTCTACTGAGTAGCGGGTTTTAAAGATCGCTGAACAGGTGCAACTTATATCACAGACGCTTCTGTGCATCTTTTTGGAAGCCCCAAGCAAAGCACGCCCAAACTCTTCTTGCAGAAATCATCCTCATGTGTGAGACGGTCAACATCATCAAATGAAGTATTGAGTATCAAAGAAAAAAAAAAGTAGGTCAGGAAACAGTTGCCCTGCTGAACCTCAAAACTGATGTTATAGAGAAAAATAATGGACGAGATGTCCAATGTCATCTCATCAAAGTGCCAGGAGACAGGAGATAAGCAAAGGTCATGGCGGAAGACGCATCACTGGTTTCTGGATGTTGAAGGTGGAGCAAGTTGTAACCCCAAGGTTGGAAGATCCGGATCTCCAGCCTCTTCACCCACCAGCGATCTTCCCGTGGTTGTTAACCTGTTTTCCCCTCTACTCCGCACCCAGGAGTTTGAAATTGCACTGGAAGAGCTCTAAGATTCTGGCCAGGTATAACCATCGCTACGACGCCTATCTTTTCTCCAACTCTGGCTTTTAGAAATTAGCACACAAATGACTCGATTCCGATTACCTGGTCTGTACTTCTTGAAATACCAGCACTGTAACTATTCCATAGAAAATACCTTGAAAAGACATGATCATTATGGGATGTGCTGAAGGTGCTAACTATTGTTACAATGGCGACCATATTACAGTACAGAAATATATCAAAAGAACATGTTGTACACCTTAAGTGTACACAGTGTTACAGGGCGATATATTTCAGTAAGGAAAACGCTCATAGAAAATATCTTAGCAAGGGCCTGCTTTTTTGTGTGTGACCCGTACCAACATGGACCAACATAAACCATGAGGATGCTGGAATGACCAATGGAAATCACTCCTTCAGGCGATATCATTTCTTCTTTTGCTCACCTACGCTGTCTTTGTACAAGGAGAGTGCACTGATCAGTTTTAAAGGGAGTTAAAATATTTTAAATTGTGGTAAAATACACATAACATAAAAGTTACCATTGTAACTGTTTTGAAGTGTACGGTTCGGTGGCATTAAGTACATTCCCACTGTTGTGCAACCGTCCCCAATATCCATCTCCAGAACTCTCATCTCACTCGACTGAAACTCTGGCCCCATGAAACACTACCTCCCCATCCCCCTCCCCCAGTTCCCGGCACCCACCGTTCTGCTTTCTGCCTCTATGATTCTGACTATTTTCAGCACCTCGTATAAATGGAATCATACCACTGTGTCCTTTTGTGACTGTCTTATTTCTCAAGGTTAGCCAAGGGAATTTTGTAAAGCTTGTTTCACAAGACATAGAATTATAGGATACAATAACCCCCATTTAGAAACCTTTAGAACAAGCTTGGGTAGAATTTATTCTTCTAAAATCCAGTGATGGGTTCCTAGTTGTGCAAAGATGAACAACATAATTAAGATGCACGCATTCCTCCTTCAAATGGTGTCTACTTCCTGTAAAAAAAAAGGTGGGGACAGATTTCATAGTGTAGTCTGGGGATTTAATTAGGAATTTAGTACTGAGAGGGAATGCTTTCCAATTAAAAAAACTAGGGCACGGGGTAATAACAAATAAAAATGATGTAAAAGTACTTTGGAAACATACCCTGATATATCTGTGTAATGTGATAATGGTGAGCTTGGTGTTTATGGAGCAGTTGCTTCCAATAATAGCCAAATGTGCTCAGTCCAGAACAACAGCATAACGTGCTTTTAATGTTGGTATCTTCTTAAATGGTCGTCCCATTTTTGTCCTTATGTAATAGGAAAAACCTTATTAGGCATGCTATTTAAGAAAGATACGAAACGGCTAGAGTTTAGCGGCATCGTGAAGGAATAGTCTTTCCTGAATGTAAGACACAAAAAGAACCAATTATTTTAATTGGTTAATTTGAATATGCAGATGATTAATAGTTCTAAAAATAAAATATACCATTAACAAAGAGAAAAGCCAAGAGTCTGTGAAGACTATTCACCCCAAATGTTTATGATTACTCTCAAGAATATATTATAATACACTCATATATATAAGAATATACGTATATTATATGTCTATGACATATAATTGACTTGAAGACCAAAGCAGGGAATAGAGGCTAGGGACATCACATCATCCTAAAAACATCCCACTAAAAATCCGTAATAATCTCAAACTTGCATTCTAATGCTGATGACAGTCTTGACATATCTAAAGCTTAAAATGACAGTAAATGAATATACATGTTTGTAAGAGTATATAAAAGTACACACACACACAGATAACGACAAATCAAAAAGAAGAAGGGGGAAAAATACCTCCATAGAAAATAGGAAATGCATAGCACTTAGAAGGCAAAAACCTGAATGGCAGTAACATTCAATGTGCATTACTATGGACAGGGAAACTCAAGTTAAAACATGAATAAGACTCCCTTAAGTTGGGCAAAAATTTAAGTCAGATAGTCTCAAGCACCGAGGAAATTGTGAAGCAGAAATGGATCTCCGTACTGTTACAGGGCGTGTGGATTGACCAAACCACTTTGGGAAGACTTCTCGAAGCATCAGTTGAGTTGAAGATGCACTCAACTCTCCAGCCAGCTGTCTACTCCACAGAAGCTCAGGCCATGTGCACAGAGTATGGACAAGAATGTGCACAGTAACTTGCTCGTAATAATGAAAAATTAGGAACTACCCACAATGGAATAATTATAAGTAAAATAAATAAACTGTGGTTATAGGTATCAATTTAATGAGTCTCAAGTTGAATGATGAATAAAAGAAGTGACCTTCAGCATGATACCATTTGCTTAAGTTTTAAAAATGGTAGATAGAGAGATAGGTAGATAGATAGATGATGGATAGATGTAGGTGGGTATGTAGAGAGATATAAATAGATGAGAGATGAGATAGATGATTGAGATAGATGATAGATTAGATAGATGATAGGTGGATAGATATAGGGAAGGAGAGAAAGAAACAGAGGAAGAAAGAAAAGAGAAGGAAGAAAGGAAGGTGGTTGGATAGACATATACATGATGGATGGATAGATGTAGGTAGGTAGGTAGATCAGATAGAACTAGATGATAGATGAGATAGATGATTGAGATAGATGATAGATGGGTAGATATATGGAAGGGAGGAAGGAAGGAGAGATGGATGGATAGATATAAATAGGTGATAGATGATAGGTGGATAGATATATGGAAGGAAAGAAAGAAACAAAGATGAATCGATAAATATTGATAGAAAGGTAGACACATATGTATTAGAATGATAAGACAATTCAGGGATCCAGGACACTGTGAAAACCAAATTGAGTTTGCTGGGAAGAGAAGAAGGGAAATGAAATTGAGGGCAGGTACACAGGGGACTTCAAAATACAGTACTTCTCTAATGTGCTATTATGTTTTAAAAACCAACATAAAGAAGGCATGAGGGACTTCCCTGGTGGCACAGTGGTTAAGACTCCATGCTCCCAATGCAGGGGACCCGGGTTCGATCCCTCGTCAGGGAACTAGATCCCATATGCATGCCACAACTAAGAGTTCGCATGTCACAACTAAGGAGCCCGCCAGCTGCAACTAAGGAGCCCACGTGCCGCAACCAAGGAGCTGGTGAGCCACAACTAAGGAGCCTGGCTGCCGTCACTAAGACCCGGTGCAACCAAATAAATAAATAAATAAGTAAATAAGGCATGAAGGAGTTATGGCAAAACTGATCACACCATTCTTTCCTCCAACCCCTTCAGAACTCTTTTCACCCCCCTCCCCGCACATACAAGGCTGCATTCTAAAAATATCAAACAGCTCAAGTTACCTTTTCAAAACCATCTTTTAGGACCGGAGGAAAATTTCATGCGTTATTTTCCTCGTGTGACATAGTTTCTCCTAAGTTTCAACTGCAATGAGAAATATCCAATTAATAATTCCCTATTTTCCTCTTTCATTCACTTCATGGTTTTTTTCTGTTTAAATGTCATTTTTATATATCAGCAAACACTCTATGAAGCAATAAATAGTAGAGATCTTCCCATTCGAAAATATAAAGTTTTTTTTTTTAAGGACTAAGGCCCTTGGGAATCTTGGACATATGTTCAAACACGTGGGCATATGCTCATGTACTTAGATAAAGAGATTCAATCGTGGCAGTTGAGTTGCACTGATTTCATTCCTAGCAACAGTTACAGGAGTGTAAGTACCCATTATCCATGAATTTAACAAACCTGCATCCTTGTCCATGGCATCTTTCTATTCTTACTAAGTCACTTTCTTTCCTGTGATCAGATGTTCTAGTCTGGACTTTCTCTTCCTTTCTCTGAGTAGGATAATCTTGACAGTGGAGTGATGAACATATCTAATGCTTCATACAGTGTAAAGGAGTATAAAATTGGATGTTTCGGGGAGTATGTGTGAGAAGAGAACACAAGATGTCCTGTGACAAGGAGCTTAGAAATGGTGCCGGCTCATAGGGGCCCTTGTCAGGTCATTATTGTTTGAAAACGAAGAATGCAAGAGACTTGTTAACTGCATGTACCATCTATATACATACAACACACATGTACACATATGTCTATATATATGTCTCTTCTCTGCCTCTTTTTATATACATACATTTATTATATTACATTTTATATTATTTTATATTTCATATATATTTTTTATATTTTATATTGTATATTAACAAATTGATCATTATATTGTAATTATATATTATGTTACATATAATGTATAATTATAATATATAACATAATAGGTAATGTATAATTACATATAATGTATAATTATATAATATATAATGCATAATTACATATAATATGTATAATTATATATGTATATAGAATATAGTACACAATAATGTATATATAATAATTGTATTAGTATACTGATTAATAATATTTTTGCACAGAATTTAGAGTGTTTCATATCAGGTAGCTTTCTAAGTATGCTACATTTGCTAACTTCACAATTTAGTCTTTACAACAGCCATGAGCCAGAAGTTACTCTTAACACCCATTTTTACAGTGAGCACCAATGCCCAGAGAGGCATCCGTACCAAGCAAGAAGTGCTGAGTGCAAGCAGTGTTTTGATTCTAGGCAGTGTGGTCCAGAGATCCTCTCCCAGCCAGCATGTGCTGTCACAAGTCACCACTGGTTTCCACTTCTCCCCAAGAGCAAGATGGCATCTCAAGGGGATACAGATATCCACAGAAATCCGCCATGTTGGATTTAGCATTCAAGATTCATCCTCACCCTGTAGATTCAACATCCATTCTTGCTCTTATATGTACGGAAGCAAATCTCCTCTGTATAGTAGTTGCCCGTGCACCTCAAAGCCGAAAGAGGATGACAGAAGATGCTCTGTAGACCTTGTTTCTCTTGCTAGGGATACAGATGTTGCAAAGGAAAAAAACGTTAGATGCCTCTAAGTTAATCGCCAAAGAGAGTCGCCAGTAGCCTTGGATCTGTTGAAGTAGCTCCTGTATGGAACGTTCTTGATGTACTGAATATTTTAAGTCCCGTTATTGGCATCCTCATGCATAGCTACATTCATCGTCATTGGCCAAGTAATGGGAAATGTTTTGCTAGTGCTGTGTGCTCATTTCAGAACGTCTTGTGCTCTTAATGTATTTCTTAATGATGCTTCCAAGTTGTGATGGGGAACAGGGGCTTTGGCAGTCAGAAAGCCCGTGTCTCATTGCAGCCTCTTCTTCAGGTGGAGACATCTTCGCCCTTCTTAAAACAGACACCGATACGTAAAGCTCAAATGACCAAGACTTCGATTCATTTACTGAAACCAAATGAAACATCAGTATCCCTTTTTAGGATAATACTTGCACTTACAGTCACCTCTGAATTTTGTATGAGCAATCGCAAAACGGGAGAACAAGGAGATCCTGTTGATACGTCCAGATGTTGAGACTCTGACCAAGGAGCTTCACTGGACAAGAAAGAATGTGTTGCAGCTTGAAAGGTGATCCCGCTTGTCTTAAATGGGTGTTGGTCATCCAGGTGGACTGGAATGGCAATACGCGTGTAAAGAGTCGTTGGAAATAGCTGGAGTCTTTGGTTGGGTTCCCTAGAAGAAGAACCTGAGACAGGAATTTGAGTGCCATTGATTCACTGAGGGAAAACCCAGCAAGGAAGGTGCAGAGAAATGAGAGAGGACCAGCCCCTGGTAAAATAGAGCCTTGGTCTGATATCATGGTGGCAGGGCCCCTGGAGCACAGATTGCACCATCCAGTTTTGAAGCAAGAAGGACCACCATTTGTAGCCCCCATGTCAGGAGGTCTTTGGCTGTGCGGTCTTCAGGGTGGGTAGGTAGGGGGTAACTTTCCAGGCGGGGCAACTTATTCTCCACCAAGGGCAGTTCTCTACAGAGGAGAGCAGCTGTGACCTGTTAATAGCACCCAGTTCCAACGGCTGGAAGAGATCTCCATCGGCCCTGTAAAGATCTGGGCAAGGGGTCAAAACAGCATCTATCCCCCTACTAACTCCTGCAAGTAGAAAGCTCTTTAAACGTTCATTTAAAATAATACTTCTCACGCTGTGATTCCTAATACTTACCACTCGGAAATTCTCCTGTGTTAAGTTCAGATTAGGTAATGACTTATGCTGGCCATCATTGTATACAGTTAAGGTCATGATTTCTGAATCTTTCACTTATATCCCAACTGTAAGGTAAGGATTTGTTTTAAAAAGTATTTTTGGTTTTTTGGTTTTTTTTCTAAAGATTTATTGGTACAGTTTCAAACTCTGGGGTTCCTTTTGCACACGTATTTTCCTGGCTTATAAGTCCCCATACTTAGCTAGAGTTGACGCTTAGAATTATGATTTCTCAATGAGAAGCGGAACTGGATTTATTAGTAGATTTTATAAATCAAGTGCAAAATATATAGTTTAAACTTCTAAAGCACAGATTTATGTATCCTGGCAATAAATCATGAGAATGAATATCCATAAAGTCCTATTTTTTTCACTAATCCGGTCAACTGCTGGGTAGACATGTCTTGTCTTTTAATCCATTTCGTATTCATAATTAGAACTCATTATTTCAGTAAAAATCTGTTGATTTATGGTTATCCTAAATGCATGCATTTGGAGGAGTTTGGAAGCCTGCCCGCATATTAACAGTTACAGAGGAGAACTAATGCAAGCACCATGAGAATGCATGAAAAATGTTCAATAATAATACTGGATCCCAGACGTAAAGGGCAAGGCAGAATTTAAAACAGCCCCACTTCCATTCTCAAAAAGGCGCCACTTAATAATTATTATTAGGAGGGAGTCATTCAGATTTATCATTGTATAATGTTCTATAATGGACTTAACACTTTTATGCCTACGTCTTTATTTCATTCTGACACTAGGAAATAGGCAGGGTGCCTATAATTCTTTTTACAGACAAGTTGATGAAACCAAGGCTCTGATGCTCAAGGCATTACCCAAGGTCACAGAGATAGTTTGGAGATCGTCTCCTTGCCCCAGGTCCTGGCCTCCAGCCTTCCTCAGGCTCCCACCCCAACACGTTTTAGGGTGGACGTGAATGGCCGCTGCACGAGGGAAGCTCTCTCTAGGGCAACGGTGATCTCTCCTTCAATGTCTCCATACACAGAGAATCCTATTGCAGATCAAAACTCTGAAATGTCACTCCTTTGTGTTGGATACCTTCCTCCATCATCCTGGGAGGGAACAGTGTGTAAACAGGTCACCGTCCACACAAAACCCTTTTACAGTTGGTCCAACGAGTCGTCCCTCTCAGCCAGGATTCATTTATTAGGGTTGACAGAACCAACAGGGATGCCCGGGGAGGAATCCCGTGAGCCTGGCAACTAGGGAGCTGGTTCGATAGCTGTCACACAGTCCGCCAAGAAGAAATATGTATTTAATTTTCCAGAAGGAATTAAAGACTTTGTTAATATTGTGAAACATTAAGGTAACGTTTTAAAATTTTAATCGATGGTTAATGCCATTATGGGAAGGCCGCACACGAGGGGACTGTCAGAGAATGGTGTTCGCTATTCTCTGAAACGACTAACCATCTAAAGGAGAGGGATGAGGAGGAAAGGAATTGGAATTCGGGAGTGTCTGGGTTAAGAAGAGTTTGAATAAGGTGACTGTGTAATTTCACCATTCCACTAGGTCTCTTGAGAGAAATGGGGACACAAAAACAAAAGCACAAATTTATAAATTTTATGATTAATTGTTTAAAAAAGTATTGACTGAGAAATAAATTTTATTGAATTGGTGGAGCTGTATATTAGTTCTCTTAAAAGGGGTTTCTACCCACACACATATCATTAAAAATATTTCTTAACAGAGAGTAATCCTAAGGGTTCTCATCACAAGGAAAAGAATTATATGTATGTGTGTGTGTGTGTGTGTGTATATATATATATATATATATATATATAAATATATATATATATATATATACACACATATATGTATATATATGTTTCTTGCATTTTAGTTCTCAATAAAATGGTATATTAGCCTGCTTGGGTTGCCATAATAAAGTACCACAAACTGGGTAGCTTAAAAAAATAGAAATTTATTTTCTCACAATCTGGAGGTTGAATGTCTAGATCAAGGTGTCAGCAGAGCTGTTTCCTCCTGAGGCCTCTCTCCTTGGTGTGTGGATGGCTGTCTTCTCCCTGTGTCCTCACATGGTCATCCCTCCTTGTGTATCTGTGTCCTAATCTCCTCTTCTTATAAGGACACTGGTCCTGTGGGATCAGGGCCCACCCTAATGACTTCATTTAACCTTAGTGACTCTATCTCCAAATACAGTTATATTGGGTGCTAGGGTGTCAACACGTGAATTTTGAGGGCATACAATTCAGCCCGTAACACATGGAAACAGTATGTAGTAACACCCACTGAATGCAGCGACAACATCTGGGCAGGTAGTTGAAGACCCTAACCGTGAAATGGACAGCGTGTATCTATCAGAATGGCCAAACACAAATAACAGTGGATTTATACTGTAGCATTAATGGCGAAACTACCATCACAGGCATTCACAGAATATTTATATGCACTAAGACAGTACTATTGAGCCTTCCTTTCTCCAGCACGCATTTGCCACATTCCCAATAATGTCCTATCGCTACCCTGAACCTTGCCCTGATGGCTTCACGTATAGTCTGGGTCCTGGCAGCAGCCGTGGCTCAACTGGTATACCAAATAGCCAGTACTACTGGGCACCATCATCGGAGACCAGAAAGAGTCCACAGCACCAGCTTCTGCCCCAACACAAGTTGCATTATTAGCCAGCACCCTGCATACTGCCCTTCAAAGGAGATGCTCATGACTTTGCACCTGGAAGGGGTTGTGGAAAGAGGTCCTGCAGCTTGCCCTTCAAATGTAACTGTATGTTTAAGCGATGACTCTGAAGACCACCTCTGCATTGCACGTAGAACCAGCAAAAAAATCACGGCAGAATCTGGGAACTTTAGAGTGGCACTCAACCCCACCTGTCCTAGCTCATTTTTAATGCAACTGTGGGCAGTGTTTGGCATCGTTCACTGGAAGTGAGAAGTCTGTAATAGAGACTTCCGCGGTGGTCCAGCGGTGAAGACTCCATGCTTCCACTGCAGGGAGTGTGGGTTCAGTCCCTTGTCAGGGAACCCAAGATCCCACATGCCGCAGTGCGGCCAAAAAAAAAAAAAAAAAGAGTCTGTGACGGATGCTAAGTTGAGAAGGATGCTGAGGCAACCGTCGACATCATGCAGGTTTTGAACTTGCAGAGTGTCCTCTGCAAACCAGAAAGAACGGTTACCAGATGGAAAAGGGATTGGAAGAAGCAGAATATCGTGGAATACCCAAGATCAATGGTTCTTAACTTTTGGGGGAATAGATGTTAATTATGATTTGAGAATTTGCTGAAAGTTACTGATAGCTCCCCAAGAAGAATGCACCTACACTCAACGTTTTGCCTAGAATTGCAGAGTTCAGGACATCCTGAATTCTACCCATGGATTCCTTAGGACAGTAGCTCTTCAATGATGGTTATAGCACTTTGTTGCTATTACTGTTATTACGATAATTTAGTGTCACTACTGTCATTTAGCAGGCGGCAGCCAGGAATGATAAAAAGTTCTGCAGTGTCCATAACGTTGAAACAGAACATAATTTAAAAAAAGCAAAAAAAGAATTGTACCATTTCCCACACAACTTTGAAATATCCCTCCAAGTATCTGTTTACATAAAAAAGCTCTCCATTATTATCTGAACCTAGAACCTAACTGCATTTTATATCTAAATTCAAGGCGTATTTTTTTTTTTTTTTTGCACAGTTACAATAGGCACTGAATTTTCCAAGAGCACAGCTGCCAAGTAATTAGAGGGAAAATTGTAGTTTATTTGTTTGGAAACTTACCAAGAGTTGTTAACAATTTTAGAAGAATTCCAACACTGCTCATGGTATTTGCGTCACTGGCACAAGCAGTTTAACCCCCAAAGCTTTGGACCACTTCATTGTGTCATATGGTGAAAATACATACTATATTATCACATATTACTTGCAATTTATTTCTTTTTTATACTGTAATTAGGGAAGTCACTGTTATTATTATTATTAAATAATAAGTTATAGCATAATGAGTAAGAGTGCTGGTTTCATATTTCATCATTTATAACCTTTGCAGTCTTGGGCAATTCCTTTACCTTTGTTCCTCAGTTTCCTGATCTATAGAATGGTGATAAAAAACGACTTACCTCTTAGAGCTTTTGAGAATTAAGTGAGTTACTATTTTGTGTGTAAAGCATTTGTGCCTGACACCTAGTAAACACTATATAAAGTTAGCTATCAGTATCATTATTATTAGTTATTAATATGAATTAATATATCAATGTGAGAATAAGAGGTGTATTTCAAATATTTGTTATATAACAGTATGCAAGCAATATATAAAATACTGTTATATACATGGGAGATTTTTGTCTCTTAAGGTTTAGAGCAACTGTTCTCAAAATTTAGGTAGACCCATGTTGAGAGGTTTTAGGAAAATTGCCTTGTAGTGAGAGATTTAATTTTTTTAAAGTCCTACCTTTAACAAGACAGGCATACTTTACTCCTCTTTCATGAAATTTGTTTTGTTCTTGACGTCATCAAAATGTTCCTCCAACCTAGAACATTCTTCTTTTCTTTGACTCAGTACATGAGTCCATTTCCTTTGCATTTACTAAGCGTTGATTGAAAGGGTTGTCATTACCAGAGATGTCTTTTGCCTTCAACATTGAAAAGCCGTTTTGCTCCAACAAAAGAAACTTCCTGGAGTCCCCTGCAAACCATGGCCATGCCACTTTCCTTCACGGGGCTATTCATGACATCTGTGGTTACCACGTCTGCTTGCCTCACATGCCACTGGGATTGCAACCTCGCCCATGAACAGTGTGTTAAAATCAATCATTTTCTTCCTCTGTGTTCTCCTAGGGTCCCCAATGCACCCAACCTACTAAAATGGTGATATTTCAGCATCTTGGTGTTGCACAGTCTGTCTTGCTGAGAAGCAAATATGATCTTTGATTTCTGCTGGTAAAAGTTGGCAACCTTTAGACCAAAGAGATTTTGAGAAATGGCATGGATTAAATAACTTCTTGTAATAAAAGTCAAATCATGCATTATTTTCTTGGCTCTGTTTTAGGGAATAGAACCAGGGAATTTTGTTAGTTATGTATATTCACCTTCCTGAAGGAATATAGATTGCTTACATTTTTTTTCTTATTCTTTGGTTCTCACCAGCTTAACTAATTCCTATTTGCCCTCCATCAACCCAAATGAGCCTTCTTTATAGACTTTTACTTTTTTTTTTTTTAAAGTATTTGTTTATTTATTTATTTTTGGCTGTGTTGGGTCTTCGTTTCTGTGCGAGGGCTTTCTCTAGTTGTGGCAAGCGGGGGCCACTCTTCATCGCGGTGCGCGGGCCTCTCACTATCGCGGCCTCTCTTGTTGTGGAGCACAGGCTCCAGATGCGCAGGCTCAGTAGTTGTGGCTCACGGGCCCAGTTGCTCCACGGCACGTGGGATCTTCCCGGACCAGGGCTCGAACCCGTGTCCCCTGCATTGGCAGGCAGACTCTCAACCACTGCGCCACCAGGGAGGCCCATGAGTCTTCCTTAGAATCCGTAAGTTGCAATATAGGATGTGGATACTGTCCTGTGTTTCATGTTCCTTAAAGTGTGTAGATCCACTGTCTTTCAATATCAGGGAAGAGTGAACTCTAATTACTCATCAGAAAAAAAAATTCCACAGTGTCTCCTGCCCAAGTTCTCATCACACCCATTCTGAAGAATTAACTTAATGAGGATTGATTGAAGGAGAAGTAGCCCACCTACGTTCTAGATTTCTGAAACATCAAGGGTTTGCTGTTCTCCGTTTACTTGGACAACATTTTCTTGAATGGCACCAAATGGCAGTGAAGTTTAGCTTGGATACTGTGTCATCTGCTTCTGTTTAGGATACAGCACATGGAGACATGGTGCATCTGCTGGATGAGCTCACGGTCTTGGAGAGAAGAATGGACCTAAAGATCTGGGAGCATGGAGAATGCTTTACCTCCCCTGCCCACCATGCTGCACGTTAAGTGATGGATCTACTATGAACTCAGTGGTGCCCAATCCTAGCAGGCAGTATCCTAATTAATTGAAGAAATGCCGTGTTCTCCATTCTCAGAAAAAGAGATAATTAAACATTAGTTTAAAACTACTTTACATAGACCATTCTTAAAGCATGCCTTATGTGGCTCTTCTGTTAAGTACAGTGAACATTCGGATAGGCACTTTGTGATGAATGGATCATTTTTTAAAATCTTTGTTACAATTAAAACTAATTGGGAGCATGAAGTAAATGCCCATAAAACAACGAACAGTAAAAGTCTCAGTATTTACCTGTTCCTCTGGAGCAATTACAAGAAATGCTTCAGGCTATTATTGGGGTCAGAGCTACCTTGATTAGTAAAAAGCCTCGTAAACAAGGGTGGGCTTGCAGAATGATTTGGATTTACCTCCAAAATAAAGAAGAAGAGAAGTTGTTTCACAGAAGAAAAGGATAAAATGACCAACGGCACTGAGAATGAGAAGAGAATGTTTTGAGAGACCTCACTTAAGTCAGACTGATGAAGAAAGAGCCCAGTCATTGAGAAGTAGTCAACATGAGTTTGTCCAAGTAGAGTCGTAAAAACTGAGGTAGACCTAGAAATCTCAAAATTTGGATCTATAATTGGACAATGGAAGAGCATAGTAAGGTTTGGGCAGGGTATTGGCATGTAAATAAAACACTTGAATAAAATTAAACTCACAAGTCATTGCCAGTAGACAGAAATAAGAAAAAGTCTGTAGTCAATGAAGTTCATTGGGAGGCTGCTGGCATCCTTCACTCAAGAAGGTGAGTAAGAGAAGTAAAGGCAGGATGCACGGGCAGGAAGAAGTGTAGGATTTTTGTTTCTACCAATATGGCAGACTGTTTTTACCAAAGCAACATTCCCACTGGAGCATACATAAAAATTCTGGATGAGGCGTGGCAAACATTCTTTAAAACACACAGCAGATTATAAGAAAGTGGAAGTAATTAATTGCTAGGGGGAGAAATGTAACAGGACAGGGAATAAGAGTGTTCAGAGGACTCAAAACTTCTTTGAGGGGATTAGACATTTCCACTTGTAACAAAGGGAGTACACAAGACCTTGGTCTTATACCAAGGATGGAGTAGAAATTGAGATCCCTTTCTGCAGCCAGGAACTCAGAAGGCTCTTCTGCCAGTCAAACATTGCACTAGAAAAGAAAAACCCACCTGCTAGAACAAGGAAGTAAGAAGAAAATGTACGCAGGGGACTTCCCTGGTGGCACAGTGGTTAAGACTCTGTTCTCCCAATGCAGGGGGCCTGGGTTTGATCCCTGATCAGGGAACTAGGTCCCACATGCATGCTGCAACGAAGAGTTTGCATGCCACAACTAAGGAGCCCGCATGCCGCAACTAGGGAGCCCTCAAGCCACAACTAAGGAGCCCTCGAGCTGCAACTAAGACCCGGTGCAACCAAATAAATAAATAATAAATAAATATTTTTTAAAAAAAGAGGAAGAAAATGTACTCTTCTGATCTGAAATCCAGGTTGGAAAAATGTTTCCTCCAAGACTTTGTAACTATAGAACTGTTGTTGCAGAGTTTGGGAGGTTAGACCTTACATTTCTTGCACGATTTAAGAAGACCCAAGACAATAATAACATGATTACCATAAAATGCCCTAGTGTTGGTGAGGACACAGGGTGCCTGGCACCTGGAAAGTGACTCTTCCTTAGATGGATGTATGCTCAAAATTAACAGAAGGCTTCTCACAGATAAAACACACGTTAACATAAGCATACAAACCCAAATTACAAAACACAGAAGGGGGCAAGCTACTAGGAAAAAAGAGTTAGCTGTAGAAGCAAACAGCAGGTGAGATCTCTAAGAAATTAATATTTGCACCACGCCCATCATCCTGTCCCCAATAAACTATATCAATTTCCTTCATCCTACTCCCAATAAAATGTTTGTTTTATACAAATTATAGTAACTTCCTTTGCCCTGTACCTAAAAAATATTTACACCGTCTTCCATCACACTAGTCCCAATAAACTCTTTGTACCAACTTCTGTCATCCTGTCCCCAATAAACTATATCAAATTCTTCCATTATCTTTCTCCAATAAACTATTTATACCCATTTCCATCATCCTATCCCCAATAAACTCTTTCTCCTGGGGATGATTCCATGACTGGGGCGGCTGTACCTTCTGAGACCACATTCTCTCCTACAGCCTCATTGCATCCATTAGCTGCCTACCTCGGTCCGGTCCAGCCATACTTGCTTGGACTACCAAGGTTGGCCGAGTCCTGAGATGAGCTGCTTACCAACCTACTGCCAAGAAGTCAGGCAAAGCCACAGCCCCGGTCCAGTGATGGGGACAGAGGGCTCTCCAGTCTTTGAAGGGAAATGAACACCTTGCATGAGAACCTAGCACACAGGGTACTAGTTCAGACCAACTACACAAGACATCGGGTGCTCCATGTTGGACAGTTGTGTAAAGACTCCTGCTTAGATGAAGCAAACATCCTATGTAATGTTGTGTCTGTAGATAGACATATAAATCATCGCTATTTTTCTACATTCCTTGTGATTCATCCTCTCTGATTTTATCATGGTCCTTCTATGCCTACTTATACTCTCCATCTGTTATAGACCTTTCCAGAAATGAGTTCTACATCCTTCCTGCCTGTTGTGTAAACAGTGAGTCCTTTTGTCATAAAGCTATCACCTTCCAACTTTCAGGAACGTGTCCTGGTTCTGGAATTCTGGAATACATGAACAAGAAAATACGTGTCTCCAGTGCCACGATTTTATAAAAGTCAGTCATGACTTACTGCTTTCTTAAACTTTCCAGAACGATCAACACTTACCCTATAGCTCCCTAATGACCTTTGTTTGTTTTTTCAATTTTGTACTGAATTGGTAGAAGAAAATCAATCTTCTGCTACCCTATCACCTTTCCCAGGGAAAAATTGATGCAAAGGCACCTTGAATATTCTTGAGATTGTTGATTTCAGATCTTGAGTATTGCAGACATAAATTTTGGCTTGTGATTCTCTAATGTCAGAGGGCCTTGAAATCATATTGTTTTTGTTGTTTGGAATGCATCTTAGATTTGGGACTACTATCAGGTATGTTTCAGATTGGCTTTTAAGTGCTCATGGAGTTTTTGGAAGTTTATCTTTTGCAAAACTTGCTGAAGGTAGTAAGAGGCAATGCATAGCCTAGCTTTCTTGGTCTTTAAGGGTAATGAAACCTGTTTTAGGTGAAAGAAATGCAAAGTACATGCCCAAGAGAGGTAAAGCCATGGATGTTGATGTGCAGGGTTAATGATTTTTAGCAAAGTAGGACTGGACAGATTAAAAAGTTTGAAAACTAGCAGGTAAAATCCTGCTAAGTATATAAAAATTCTTTATGATATATTAGATGAAAAAATATGGTACAAATTAATGTATGTAGAAAAGTAACTTTTGTGTTGGAAAGGGGTTAAAAGGATTATATATTCATTTTTTATTTGCATAAAGGAAACACTGGATGGGTGCATAAAAATCTTACCTGGAGGGCTTCCCTGGTGGCGCAGTGGTTGAGAATCTGCCTGCTAATGCAGGGGACGCGGGTTCGAGCCCTGGTCTGGGAAGATCCCACATGCCACGGAGCAGCTGGGCCCGTGAGCCACAACTACTGAGCCTGCGCGTCTGGAGCCTGTGCCCCGCAACGGGAGGGGCCGCGATAGTGAGAGGCCCGCGCACCGCGATGAAGAGCGGTCCCTGCACCGCGATGAAGAGTGGCCCCCACTTGCCGTAACTAGAGAAAGCCCTCGCACGAACTGAAGACCCAACACAGCCAAAAATAAAGAAATAAATAAATAAAGTAGCTATAAAATTAAAAAAAAAAAAAAAAGAGTCTCTCTCTCTAAAAAAAAAAAAAAAAAAAAAAAATCTTACCTGGAGAAAACAAAAGTATGAGCATGAAATATCAAAAGAAACATTCATGAGTTTTGAATTATCTGGATGTCTCACTGATTTTAACATTAAGTGAAATTTAAAATTTAAAAAGTGGTATGGGGCTTCCCTGGTGGCGCAGTGGTTGAGAATCTGCCTGCCAATGCAGGGGACACGGGTTCGAGCCCTGGTCTGGGAAGATCCCACATGCCACGGAGCAACTGGGCCCGTGAGCCACAACTACTGAGCCTGCGCGTCTGGAGCCTGTGCTCCGCAACAAGAGAGGCCGCGATGGTGAGAGGCCGCGATGGTGAGAGGCCCGCGCACCGCGATGAAGAGTGGTCCCCACTTGCCGCAACTAGAGAAAGCCCTCGCACAGAAACGAAGACTCAACACAGTCATAAATAAATAAATAAAAGAACGTGAATTTCTAAAAAAAAAAAAAAAAAAAGTGGTATGTAAAAGTGATTTTTTAAAAAAAAGAGGTAGGTTAAGTTATTAATTCCTAGAATTCTAGTGGAAATCCATTACTCGGACATAATTCTGACCACGATGGAAGAATTGATTTAAAACAGTTCACATTTTGGAGTTAGGTGCAATTCAAACACTTTGCAGAGTCGCTCATACTCATACAAGGGGGAACTTTGAGTGTTTCCACTTCATTTTAGGCAAGCGATCAGTTGATATACTATGTTTCTGTAGCTTGAGATTCTCCACAGAAAAATGACTCAGGCAGAATAGATATTCTTGGAAATGAAATTTTGCACATAAAAATCCCAGTCCTTGAGGCTGCAGATCTAGGAGGTTTCTGACTTTGGCATATTCAAAGACTATATCCACATTCTCTGACAAGCCCTCAAGGGAAAAACGACAGACAGGCATGGACCGTAAGTTGGGTGTCAAGAAAGCTCAGTTTCAGGATAAGTTGGCACTTACATAAATGCTGAGTACAGCAGAAAATGTTCATAATTTTATAGTTCTACCAGAGTATTTTGGTAGAATTTTATAGTTCTACCAATAACACAGCCTACTGCTTGCTGTAGAAGACATGGTCTTCATTGCAGGTGAAGAGAACAGAGCTTAGTTGGTCTACAACTTCTCTTCCATGGGACTGATTATTAGGCTGGGCAGGATAAAACGAGCCTGGTTAGATAGGAGTGGAAGTCGGGGAGCTCTTGAAAGTGGCCTGCCCAACGTTCATCGTCCTTTCTCTCAAACTGAGTGGTCCTCTTGCTTTGTTCTGAGTGGTAATGTCTCGCAGTAGAAGAGGACTGCACGGTGTGTCTTCCCTTGAAGCTAAGTGGTATCATTGCTTTGGCTTCCACAGGGGTGCCTTGACCTGAAATGGATTTCGCTGACTTCTCCCTTTTATTCTCTCCTTTTCCCTTCTTCCTGCCTGCGATGGAGACATGGCTGGAGCTACAGCTGACATGTTGTGACCATCAAGGAAAGAGAGACCCAGAGAACGGCACCACATGTAACGTTGACATTCCAGGACCCCTGAGCCAACGTAGACGCGTGTCTCCCTCCAGAATTCTGGTTAAATGGCAACAGAAACAGAATTCATTTAATAATCCCATGAACAAGAGCTAACTTTCCTTCAGTGTCCACTCTGTGCCAGGTCTTTCTCTAGAACCTTCTCCTGTACTGATATATTTAATCCTTACAACATCTTTATGAAGTAGATACTGTAATTATGCCCATTTGACAGATGAGGAAATGCAGTGTTAGGCCACATTAACACAGGAACTAAGAATTTTGTCACATATCTTTGAAGAGATTTGACCAATGGGAAAGTAGAAAATACATAAAGATGACATAAGTGTAACACCTTTTTTCTGGACCTCAGTTCCAAAAACATACATGAAACATGAGTCTTGACTCACGACCTACTCTCACCATTAGTCTAGAAATGGTTCATGCATTTCTTTGTGTGTTCATAGTCGTCAAAGAGGCAACCACACAAAAACAGAACCTTCAAAATAACCTACATACTGTTATCTGGTTCCCTACCCCACCTCCTTCTATTCCTCTATCCAGGGAAGCGGCTGTCCTCAGTCCTGTGTTCACCCTTTTCTTGTTTTCTTTTGTATGTTGTCTTACTGCATAAATAAATGTTCCTCGTACACACACACATACCCAGAATGACAGAGATGTAAAAGTAGAATAAAAGGCAGTGCAGTGGACACAATAAAACAAGGACAAATCAAAAGGAGGAAGCATCTAGACATCCCTGGAGTAGGTTAGCAGCGTTTGGATGAAGGGGTGATATTTAAAAACGGAACTCCAGAGGAAATTGATGGGGCAGGGGCTTGAGCGGCGCTGGAAGAAGATGGGAAAGTTGGAGAAGAAATAATTAAGTGGGGAAGGTGTGGAGTTATGAAATGAGTTGGCTTATCTGAAAAATGGGATTTTTTTTCCTGTAAGAAATAACAGAAGTAGGAATAGGGCCACATCTTTATCCTCCTGACTTTGGGTTCTTCCACTTACATGTGGTTCTGTCAACGCCTGTTACTGCTCTGAGCAGAGAATCCCTGAACTAAGTCTCTATTTGACCTTCATATGCAGGCTAGTCGGGACTATATTGATATTATTTCAAGCCCTTGGTTCCCATGACAACTCCATTTTCCCCCCAAATAATTTATTCGCCCCCAATTCTACAACATAGCTGGGCATGGCCATTTAACCCAAGGGGCCTTACAAATTATTTAAATCATCTTAAAATGTAATGAGCTCTCATTCACTTAGGCTAAGAACATACTTCATGTGACCTGTAGAAATTATTTTGTTGAGCTGATGCATGTAGGGAGGTGCGATAAAAGCAAACTTCTCTAGCCTCTGGGGGAGTTGTCTCAGCGAAGAATAATTCCTGGAAACATGGAAAAGCTACAGGGCTCTTTCACATAAACGACTTCTTGCAAAATAAGAGCAGTTGCAGCTTAAAGTAAATGTTGGTCGTTTTTCCAGTGTCTGGATCTCCCATATTTATTTTCCTGAAAACTCTGTATATTCTCCTGAGAGAGTGACTTTCACGGTTACAACCAGGAGTAGATGCCTCTAAATTTGCACCCCCTGCTGCAAAGCAGACATCTGGACAAAATAGCACCTGAGAGATTGGTCAAGGATTCTTCCATGAAGTCATATTCTAGAGTTGAAGAGTTTTCTACAGTGTTAAGAGGTGCAATCATAGAAACTTATCTTCTTTTCTTCTTGAATACTAAGCCAGCACTTGTTATTTATCAAGGATGCTACAGATTGGCTGTGCTGGGTATGATACTTACTACAGATGTATGTGCATCTGCGGGTTTATTGATTTTATTATAGAATGCCCTGGGTATGGCTGTGCTGGGTATGATACTTACTACAGATGTATGTGCATCTGAGGGTTTATTGATTTTATTATAGAATGCCCTGGGTATGGCTGTGCTGGGTATGATACTTACTACAGATGTATGTGCGTCTGAGGGTTATTGATTTTATTATAGAACGCCCTGGGTACGTGAACTAGGAATGCATTTTAGAATTCAGATACGCGGGAATCCATTTGAGTAGGGAAGGTAGGTGAGAGCAAAAAGAATCAGCATGTGAAGCTTATGATGGGGAGGTGATAAAGCAGGACCATTGATCTGTGTATTGTTTACTGGATAAGCCAGAGTTATTAAGGCAAAGAGCCCCACTGGTTGAAGTTGCTGTCTTATCTTCCGGGTCAGTACTCTCTGTAGCATAGCTGTGTCTTCGTTCTTCGGATGGTGAACATTTGGCTGTCTGTTTGGGAAATACCAAAACATAGTTCCCATTTGTGAAAAAATAAATATAAAATTTCAACAACGTATTATGACAACATTTATTCTAGTTTTATAGGCACCTGCCGTCGCTGGCAGTTGTCAAAATATTGGAACTCAAATATTAGTGGAATGTCTCGCTTGAAAAATACCGATTCTGCGTTTCTTGTATTATGCTGTGTACATTATTACGCTAGCATAGCTGCGGAGTCGGCTGCTGCTTCTTTGAAGTCCCTTCACATTTGCTTATTTTTTTAATACGTTTCTTTCTTCCACACTTTTCCCAAAGGATGGGTGATAATAAATCATTCTGATTTTATTTATTAAATTTCTTGCTCTTCTTAGCTAAGCTCTGCGATTGCACGCTCATAATCTCATGCCAGAATTCACTGATTTTTTTTTTTTACTTTCAATTTTGAATCAAAAATGAATTGTATTGATTCCCAAGCACTGTCATCTACTAGCTTCAGTTTTCAATAAGATGAGAGATTTTACTGACTCTGAAATGAGAAGAAAATTCACAATTCTGTCAAAGAATTTGGAACTTGAGAGTGTGTTACTTCCACTCCCATTAAAATTCTTCACTCCATAATATGGATTGAAAACCCACAATGTCGTTATAAACATTAAACCATAAATTATAACCATTCCATTTTGTGTGAATATGATATAAATTACACAACAAAGATTTTACATTTTATACGAATGTTATGTAAATTATAAAATAAAGCTTTTACATAAACATTATATACATTATAAAAATTATAAGCACCCTAGTACTGAGCATGGGTCTTTGTGGCTCACAAAACGTGATAAGAGGGAACAGGCTTCAGAGAAAGGAGTGCAGGTGTAGCAGCTGGAGAGCAGCATCGCCTTGGGGAAATAATCAAAATAACGTCCCCTTAAAGGCATGGCCATCTAGGGAAAAACGGAACAAGGAGGGAAAATTGATTCCCCTTCCCAACGCTACCACCCCACCACAATCATCCCTTAAAAAGACCACATTTTAGAACAGTCACCGTAGAAAGTGATGTAGACCTAGAACCTGTGTTCACAAAATGCCGAGGAACAGGAAGAAAAATCCAACGAAACAACCGTGCTGTCAAATGAAGACAGGAGATGTGAACCAGCTGATGAAAATTCTCACTACAAGCAGAAAAGGTAAAAGGAGCAAAACTCTCCAGCACATCCTAATCCCAGGAAATTCCAAGACAACAGTATTTCTACAGAACCCCAGTGTGGTCATGGAGCTACCCCCGGTCTGGCAAACTCCTCCGCAGGTCCCCAGTTTTCTGGTTTCCTGAGGACGATCTCTAACAGCAAGAATGCCCCTGCACGCAGCCAGAATTCCAGGTGTCGGCGGTTCCAGTGGTTGGCCTTTAAGCCTCTCTTTTTCTGAAAGATGACGCTTCTCCAGACACAAAGCATGTCCAGCATTTGAGGAGAAACTCCAAATATGTAAAACGCAAACTTGTCTCCTGTGGTTTTTAGCTAAAACGTATAAAACTAGGCAACAAGGAATCTTACTCCATTCCCCTAATGCTTATCAGAGAAGGAATGTCACAGCTGCAGAAGTCTTGAAAAGGAGATGCCGGGTATTTCCAAAGTAATATTTGATAAGAGAGAGTTTAAGAAGCGAGACAAGGAAGTTATCTTACTTTATTCATTGTGCGTCTCTGAATGGATTCTGGGCGATATATGACTGATAATTATAGAATGTTTCCATGTGACTAATTCCAGTTTCTCTCCCTTTTTGTCCTTTCTCCCTCTTCCATATGAATAGTTCTAATTACCGTTTGTTTCTCTCTCGCTTTCTCTCTTTCTTCAGAAAGTCTTGGTGTTCCCCACAAACACTGCAGTTCCTTCCCCATGCACCTCTAGTTCTACGAAGCCTTGAGAAGTTCCTGGCTGCCTGGGTAAGTTTCATCATATTCACCCATATTTTACTAAAGTGATGATGACAAAAGGGAAAGAGGACCCAGTTGAAGGGTGGCTACAGTGATGGGCAGAGCCCCTGGTGATGACCAAGTAAGACCGTAAACTAGGGCATTCAGCGATGATGCTGATGGTCCTCGGTGAGACAGCACTTCCGTCATCTTTGTGTGTAATTGATGCTGACATACTCCTGATGGCTCCTTAAATATGAAGTCTCATGGGAAACTTGGGAAAGTAACGTGCAGTAAAAGGGACTCCATTCACGGCTGGGTCTTGACTCCCTATGGGGAGTTCAGACCTCAGTCCATCCCCTCGTCAGTCCATCAGAGACTCTGACAGTTACTCACATTGAAAGGTTAACTTGAGACTAAAATGACTCTTAGCTCTGATTCTCATCCATATGATAATATGCAAATAGACATTCCTTTATAAACACATGCTTTAAAAAATTAAGTGGACTCATTATGGAAGACCAGTTTATGATATGCACATTCCAATTCAATTTTATATAAATCTAAATTCTATATAAGTTTTATTCGTTTTACAATACTGATTTAAGACACATTTGTTGAGTGTGTACTATGTGCTAAGAACAAACTATTCCTAGGGAAACCATAATTTTTTTAAAAAAAAGCCTTCTTTCTTTTGTAGCTGACATTAGTTGAAAGTTGTGAGAATGCTACAAATCAGCATACCTTCTGTCCAGATTTATCTAGTGTGATATTTTGCCCCATTTGTTTTATTTTTGCTCTTCAATATCTTAGTATATTAAGAGTATTAGTCCTTTAATCTGTAATAGTGCAAATATTTTCTCCTCATTCGTTTTTGATTTTATTTATGGAATTCTATACCATGTGAAGGTTGTTTTTTTTTAATGTAGTCAAATTTATCAATCCCTTCTTTTATTAAATCTGGGCTTTGCATCATTGTTAAGAAAGCCATTTCCCTACACCCAGCTCATAAAAGAATTTTCCCACTTTTTCTCCTAGTACTTTTGTGGTTTCATTTCTTTTTACATTTAGATCTTGGGTCCACTGGGGATTCATTCTTGGGTATGGTGTAAGGAATGAATCTAATTTTTATCTTCTCTCAAATGGCTGCAGACATTTACAATATAGCCATTCATTAAAACATCCATTATTCCCCAAATGATTTGAGATCCAGCTTCATCTGATATATGAAGCTTCTATATATCCCTGGGTCTATTTCTCTTATTTTCTACTCCATTCCATTCCATTCTTTGTTTTTTTTGTGCCAGTTCAACATCACCATCATTATAAAGATTTTGTATATTCTAATATCCATTGTAACTCCTCCCCCCTCATAGATCTTCCTTTTCAGTATAAAAACGTGCTTTCTTTTTTCTTTACAGCATTTTTTTTATTGAATATATTTGACGTAAAACATTGTGTACATTTAAGGTGTACAACTTGTTACTTTGATACATTTATATAATGTACTATGATTGCCACTGTAGTGATATTTATCACATTACATAATTATAATACAATACTGTTGTCTATATTTATTATACTGAACATTAAATCTCTGTGGCTTATTTACTGCTCATTGCAGGTTCGTAACCTTAAACAACATCGATCTTATCCCCCAACCCCATCCCCCGGTAACTGCCATTTTACTCTCTGATTTTTACGAGTTTGACATTTTTAGATCCCATGTATAAGATTAATCATACCATACTTGTCTTTCTCTGTCTGATGTTATCTCACTTAGCATAATGTACTCAAAGACCACCTGTGTTGTCACAAATGGCAGGATATCTTCTTTTCTCTTGGCTGAATAACATCCCATTGTTTATATATACCAGATCTTCTTTATTTATTCATCTGATGATGGGCAGTTGGGTTGTTTCCATATCTTGGCTATTGTGAATAATGCTGCAGTGAACAGGGAAGTGCATATATCTCTTGGAAATAACTGTTTTCATTTCCTTTGGGTATATTCCCAAGTAGTGGAATTGCTGGATCATATAGTAGATATATTTTTAATTTTTTGAGGAGCCTCCATATTGTTTTCCGTGGTGATTGGATAAAACATGCTTTTTGAATGAAAACAATCAGAATTGGTGGGACCCTTTAGGTCCAAAACTGCTGTTGAACTTGGAAGCTTAAAAAAAAAAAACTTTAGTGGCATCAGCCTACCCAAGCGCTCTTCAATCCACTGACGTCCCTCTGAATGCATTTGTATACATCCATGGGAATACACACCCATGTTCTATATTTGCACTGTACAAAGGAACAGCACTACCTTGATTTCTTAATTACTGATGACACAGGCTGTTAAATTTTCTCCTCTGTAACTGAACAGAACGAGCATTAGGGTTTTAGGTGGAAATGCTGTAGGATTGTCTTTTATAAACAAACGAAGACATGATAGAGAATTATAAGGCTTGCTGATATTCTATTCCACTGTCAAACCAAGGTAATTTAATGTTCAGTTAATCTCAGGAGGAGGGACGTGCTGTCTCATGTAGTCCCCTGTTGCCAATTTATATGTATTATATCAAGTAATAACCTCATCTGAACTGTAATGAAGAAGAAGTACATATTTAGCCAAACATTCTGTTTCCAAGTAGCCCATATGTCTAGAACAGATATTTCACAAGAATTTTTAAATGTGTAAGAGAGATTTAGAGTATGTTGTTCGCTGTAAAATATACTCTCTTAAAAGCTCTCATTAGTTTATTACCACAGGTAAAATTGATAATGAATTGTTATTAAATAATTTTGAAAATTCCTTTGCAATTAAGATGCTTTAATTCTTATTTTTAATTGTCCCAGTCCATGGATCATTAAAAGCTTTCTGATAAATTTTCTGTTGACAATGATTAGGAATGCGTAAATGCAGTAAAATCCTGACTAATGGAATGCCACTGATCAAACCCCAAAATATTTTCTTTTTATTTAAAGAGATTTATAAGGAACAGGAAAATATTTTAGGGTTTAAAAAAATCAGACCCTAAAAAACCAGGATGCCTATTTTGTACTACTTCCTAGTCTTTTCAGTTTTCTTTACTATAAAAAAAATTGAGACTGAATTTTATTCTGAAAATATTACAAATGGATATATATCATTAATGAATTGTCATTAACGTATAGAATGGCCATATTTTCTTTTTTTTTTTTAGTTAATTAAATTAATTAATTAATTTATTTTTGGCCGAGTTGGGTCTATGTTGCTGCACACGGGCTTTCTCTGGTTGTGGCGAGCAGGGGCTACTCTTCGTTCCGGTGTGCGGGCTTCTCATTGCGGTGGCTTCACTTGTTGTGGAGCACGGGCTCTAGGTGCGTGGGCTTCAGTAGTTGCAGCCCACGGGCTCAGTAGTTGCAGCACGTGGGCTCAGTAGTTGTGGCGCACGGGCTCAGTTGCTCCATGGCATGTGGGATCTTCCCGGACCAGGGCTCGAACCCGTGTTCCCTGCATGGGCAGCCGGATTCTTAACCACTGCGCCACCAGGGAAGCCATAGAATGGCCATATTTTCATTTTATAAATATATCTTAATTTCTTTTGTAGAATGATATTAATTGTATTTGATCTAGACACATCATTAAAAAAAAAAAATTGGGGGTCATGCTGCTCATCACGTGGGATCTTACTTCCCCGACTAGGGATTGAACCCGTACCTCCCATGTGCAGTGGAAGCGCGGAGTCTTAACCACTGCACCACCAGGGAAGTCCCTAGACACATCATTTTAGAACATACGGGTGGCATATAACCCAATAATGAAAAATACATTTATAAAAACAAGTTAATCTTTTTACGCTTATGATTTACACAATTGGAAAATTGCTTAGATAGTGGAATAAACCAATAAGAATATGAAAGAGCACGTTTTCAATTGGGTATTTTTTCAGAAAAAATATGATTAGCCTTCGTAGTTTCATTCTTGTTAAAGATGCTTATTAGATCATAAATGTCTTAAGCCAACAAATTTAAAGGTAGATCAAATAAAAGTGTCCTATGGTACCAGGCTAATTTTGGACAATTTAGCTGCTTATATTTATCTGCACCATATTTTGCACCTGTCCTACTGAGTTTTGAGTTATTCTGTCCTCTGGCCCGTCATCTACAGGACACTGGATTGGAATTAAGGGACGGATTTCTTGTTTTGAATCAACCTCTAATGATCCCCAATTACCATTGCCCTGTTTTCTCACCCGTAAAATGACATGTGGGCTGGTCAACATCCAAGACAGTGGATTGGATTTGTCATCAGGTAGAAATGGTTACATCATATTCTTTGCTGAGAAGGAATGAAGGCTTAGCTGGAAACAGTATTGATCATTTAGTCTACGTGGGAGCTGAAAGATGATCTAGTGGTGTGCGCCCCAAACACCTGCTCCTGATGACCCTCAAATGTTGACTGTGTGTGTGTGTGTGTGTGTGTGTGTGTGTGTGTGTGTGTGTGTGTAGAAGGGAAGTTTGCCGTATATGTGTAGATTTATTCCTCGAGTACCTATTCTGTTCTGTTGATTTGTTTCTCTGTCTTAATGCCAGTATTATACTGTCCTGATTTTCATAGCTTGAATAAGTCTTAAAATCAGGTAGTGAGAGACCTCCAAATTGGTTCTTCTTTGTCAAGTTTTTTTGTTTTGTTTTTAGTTATTCTAGGTTCTTTAAATTTACATACAAATTTTAGAGTAAGTTTATCAATTTTGACAACAAGATATCCTGCTGAGATTTTGACTAGGATTGTGTTGAATCTATAGATTGATTTGAAGAGAGCTGACATCTTGGCAGTACATAATGTTCCAACCCATGAACAGAGTAACCTTTTCATTTCTTTAGGTGTTCTTCAAATTCTCTCAGCAATTTTTCTGTAGTTTTCAGTGCACAGGTCTTGCACACCTTTGTCAGAATTATCCCAAAGTATTTCATACATTTGATGCTGTTGTAATTGAGGTTGTATTTTTCATTTCAGTTTTTGAGTGTTCATTGCTAGTATATAGAAATATAATTTAGATATTGATCTTTTATCTTAGAACCATGCTAAATGCACATAATAGTTCCAGTAGTTGTGTATATACCGTGGGATTTTCTACACAGATGATCATGTCATCTGCAAATGCAGTTTTAATTCTTCCTTTCCAATCTGGAGATTTAAAAACATTTTTTCCTTGTTTTACTGGGTAGAGTCTTCAGTGCATTGGTGAATAGAAGGGCTGAGAGTGCTTCGGCACACTGTCTGCTGAGCTGAAGTGTCGGACACAGCCATTTCACATGAGAAACCATGGTCTAAAGGGTGCAAGGTGCAAGGCCTCTGCACTCGGCACCCTATGAGCAAGTGAAACTACATTAAGCACAAAGGAAAAAAAAAAAAAGACTGGCCTCCTTGGAGAGCAAGCATCAAGTGCAGTCCCTCCGGTCCTATTCTTGAACAGTGGACACGTTGTTTCAAGGGCACTGATGACTTCTTGATACTTCAGTGGCTGGCCAGATATGTAGTTGGATCACATCCTGAGGTGACCCTGATGGGGCATTCTGTACAGCCGTGTGGCTCACAGGGTCTTGGTGCTCCGGCTGGGTGTCAGGCCTGAGCCTCTGAGGTGGGAAAGCCAAGTTCAGGACATTGGACCACCAGAGGCCTGCCAGCCCCACATAATATCAATTGGCAAGAGCTCTCCCAGAGATCTCTGACTCAATGCTAAGATCCAGCTCCACCAAAGAGCCAGCAAGCTCCAGTGCTGAACACCCCATGCCAAACAACTAGCAAGACAGGAACACAACCCCACCCATTAGCTGAGAGGCTGCCTAAAATCATAACAAGTTCACAACACCCCAGAACACGCCACAGGACGTGGTCCTGCCCACCAGAAAGAAAAGATCCAGCCTCATCCACCAGAACACAGGCACCAGTCCCCTCCACCAGGAAGCCTACACAACCCACTGAACCAACCTTAGACACTGGGGACAGACACCAAAAACAACGGGAACTACGAACCTGCAGCCTGCGAAAAGGAGACCCCACAGTGTTTGCTTAACACAGTAAGTTAAGCAAAATGAGAAGACAGAAATATGCAGCAGATGAAGGAGCAAAGTAAAAACCCACCAGACCAAACAAATGGAGTGGAAACAGGCAGTCTACCTGAAAAAGAATTCAGAGTAATGATAGTAAAGATGATCCAAAATCTTGGAAACAGAATGGAGAAAATACAAGAAACGTTTAACAAGGACCTAGAAGAACTAAAGAGCAAACAGACAATGACGAACAACACAATAAATGAAATTGAAAATTCTCTAGAAGGGATCAATAGCAGAATAACTGAGGCAGAAGAACAGATAAGTGACCTGGAAGATAAAATAGTGGAAATAACTACTGTAGAGCAGAATAAAGAAAAAAGAATGAAAAGAATTGAGGACAGTCTCAGAGACCTCTGGGACAACATTAAATGCACCAACATTCGAATTATAGGGGTCCCAGAAGAAGAAGAGAAAAAGAAAGGGACTGAGAAAATCTGAAGAAATTATAGTTGAAAACTTCCCAATATGGGAAAGGAAATAATCAATCAAGACCCACTTCAGACCTAGGGACACATACAAACTGAAAGTGAGGGTATGGAAAAAGATATTCCATGCAAATGGAAATCAAAAGAAAGCTGGAGTAGCAATTCTCATATCAGACAAAATAGACTTTAAAATAAAGACTATTACAAGAGACAAAGAAGGACACTATATAATGATCAAGGGATGGATCCAAGAGGAAGGTATAACAATTGTAAATATTTATGCACCCAACGTAGGAGCACCTCAATACATAAGGCAAATACTAACAGCCATAAAAGGGGAAATCGACAGCAACACAATCATAGTAGGGGACTTTAACACCCCACTTTCACCAATGGGCAGATCATCCAAAATGAAAATAAATAAGGAAACACAAGCTTTAAATGATACATTAAACAAGATGGACTTAATTGATATTTATAGGACATTCCACCCAAAAACAACAGAATACACATTTTTCTCAAGTGCTCATGGAACATTCTCCAGGATAGATCATATCTTGGGTCACAAATCAAGCCTTGGTAAATTTAAGAAAATTGAAATCGTATCAAGTATCTTTTCTGGCCACAACGCTATGAGACTAGATATCAATTACAGGAAAAGATCTGTAAAAAATACAAACACATGGAGGCTACACAATACACTACTTAATAACGAAGTGATCACTGAAGAAATCAAAGGGGAAATCAAAAAATACCTAGAAACAAATGACAGTGGAGACACGATGACCCAAAACCTATGGGATGCAGCAAAAGCAGTTCTAAGAGGGAAGTTTATAGCAATACAAGCCTACATCAAGAAACAGGAAACGTCTCGAATAAACAACCTAACCTTGCGCCTAAAGCAATTAGAGAAAGTTTCCTGTTCTGTGCTCTGTCCAGTTTTGTACAACAGTATATTTTCATTTTTCCAGTCGTATATGGCAGCATATACTATTGTTGTCATGTTTTAGTTTTACATATATTATAAACTTCACAGTACATTCCTATCATTTTTGTTTAAAGCATCATTTTTTTAAAATTGGGGTATAGTTGTTTTACTATGTTGTGTTTCTGCTGTACCGCGAAGTGGAGTTCCCTGTGCTATGTAGCAGGTTCTCATTAGTTATCTATTTTATACATATTAGTGTGTATATGTCAATCCCAATCTCCCAATTCATCCCACCCCCCCTTTCCCCCCTTGGTGTCCATACATTTGTTCTCTACATCTGTGTCTCCATTTCTGCCTTGAAAACTGGTTCATCTCTAACATTTTTCTAGATTCCACATATATGTGTTAATATACGATATTCGTTTTCCTCTTTCTGACTTACTTCACTCTGTATGACAGTCTCTAGGTCCATCCACGTCTCTACAAATGACCCAATTTCATTCCTTTTTATGGCTGAGTAATATCCCATTGGATATATGTACCATAGCTTCTTTATCCATTCATCTGTCAATGGACACTTAGGTTGCTTCCATGACCTGGCTGTTGTAAATAGTGCTGCAGTGAATGTTGGGAGGCATGTGTCTTTTTGAATTATGTAAACCCTCAATTATTTTTAAAGATATTTAAATAAGAAAAAAAAATACAGGTTTATCAAGGAGCTACTATTGTGTTCTTTACTCTTTTATGTAAATGCAGATGTCCATCTAATATCATTTTTCTTATGCCTGAAGTAATTCTTTGGACATTTATTGTAGTGCTGGTCTGCTGGTCATGAATTCTTTCTGGATTTGTATATATGTCTTTTCTCCACCTTTGTTTGATTTAAAGATATTTTTGCTGGGTATAGAACTGTACGTGACCAGTTTTGTTGTGGTTTTTTTTAGTACCTTAAATATGTTTGTTACATATTTAAGAAGTCTGAAGTTATTCTGATCTTTGTCCTTTATACAAAACATGCTTCTTTCCTCTGGTGCTTGTGAAGACTTTGTCACTGGTTTTGAGCAATTTGATTACGATGTGTCTTGGTAAAATTTTTCTCGTTTCTTGCACTCAGAGTTTGTTGAGATTCTTGGATCTATATAGGCTTCTAGCTTTTTTTAAGTTTTGAAAATTTCTGGCCATTATTTATTCAAATTATTTTTCAGTTCTCTTCTCTTTCCTTTGTGTATTCAAACACCAATATATAAGGATACTTGATGCTGTACTACAGTTAATTTATGCTTTTTTTCTGTTTATGTACAGTTGACCTTTAAAGAACTTGAGGGTTAGGGGCACTGACTCCTGGGTAACCCCCTATAACTTTATAATTGGCTGTCCATATCCATTGTTCTGCATCTGCTGATTCAATCCACCAAACATCATGTAGCACTGTAGTATTTATTGAAAAATAAAAATCCACTTATAAGTGGCCCCCAAACAGTTCAAAGTCAGGTTGTTCAAGGGCCAACTGTATTTCATTTTGGATAGTTTCTTTTGCCATGCTTCAGATTCTCAAATATTTGAATGTATTGATAGAACATTGTAGATTTTACCACTTTGGAGTGGAGTAATTATTATTCCTATAAAAATGTTAGGTTTTATTCTGGGCTGTAGTTAAGCTATTTGGAGGGAGATTGATCTCTTCAAGTCTTGCTTAGCACGTTTGGCCCGCAGACCCTGAGCAGTGCTCAGGCTACGGTGAATGATTTCCTTCTTACCAAGGCTGCACCTTCCTCAACACTCTGCAATGTCTTATGGTTTGTGGGATTTTTTCCCTTCCAACTGATGGGGACAGGCAGTATTTGTGGTCCTCTGTGAGCACTGAGCAGTGTCCTACCGAGTCCTTTTGGAGGGGTATATCCCCATCCGTGGGTCATATGCATGCAGTGTGTTAGTCATATGTGTTCGCTCGTTAGTCATCTGCTAAATACCCGGCGGGGGGACCCTGCAGTCCTTTGGGGTTCTCTGTGCAGCTCTCGCTTCTCCTGCAAACTCTGTCCTGACAACTCTCACTGCCTTGTTCTCTCTAAACTCTCAGGTCCATCACCTCAAATCAGGGCGTCCACTGGGTTCTGCCTGCATCTCCTCCTTGCACCATGACCTAGAGTCCCTCTCCGTGCAGCTCTCGCTTCTCCTGCAAACTCTGTCCTGACAACTCTCACTGCCTTGTTCTCTCTAAACTCTCAGGTCCATCACCTCAAATCAGGGCGTCTGCTGGGTTCTGCCTGGATCTCCTCCTTGCACCATGACCTAGGGTCCCTCTCCGTGCAGCAGCTTCACCATCAAAGTGCTCATCTCATTTATTCCCCATCTTTCTGGAATCACTGTTATCCATTCATTGATATCCAGTGTCCTGAAAGCCATCGCTTTACTTTTTGTTTCTGTTGGGAAAGTAACTCTCCAAGAAGTAGAAGTCTTAACTTCCTACACCTCAAGTTATATAATTTCTCATTAGGAGAAGACGTCTGTAACATTTGATCTGGCTATGAGGATTATTGACCTTCTGTATTCGAGAGCATTTTTTACGCCAATAATATTGCCACCTGGCTACTTTCCCAAATGCAAGATGTATTTGCTACTGTCTTCAGGCCCAGTTTCCCTTGGTTTTAGAGAAGGAATGTGGAGGAAGGGTTAGGAGGCTATAGAGTCAGGGTCCAGAATCTGTGGGTTTTGTATCATGGCTCCCAGACTCACCTGCTGTGTTCCACTGGGGAACTTCTCAAAACTTTCCACGCCTACATTTTCTTATGCATAATGTAGGAGTAACAGTAAAACTGCCTTTTAAGGCAGTTGTGAGCACTGTTTGTAAGACGTTTGGACCAGTGGCTGGCACTTAATAAGTACCACATATGGTTGTTAAAAAAAAAAAAAAGGTAAATCCAAAAAGGAATTACAAATGTTGCAGCGAAATAATGGGAAAGTACTATCTGTGATTTCAGGAACCATTATGTAGACAAATAGCTCTCTCATTCCAGTTGTAATGGTTTTATCAATAAATTATGCTTAAATCTTTTATAGCATTATATCACATCAGTATTTTTTTTAAATGAGTCATCTTGACAAGACTGAAATTAAATCATTAATCTTATTTTTAATTCAGAATTCTAATGATACTTGCTACTAAATACATAGAGTAATTACCAGCCCTCCAGCTACTCACTAACAAAAGAAAAAAAGAAAAGGGTTTTTTTGTGTTTGTGTGGAAAAAGGATGACCATGTACTTAAAAGGGAAATGTTAAATGACCTGACGGAAGAATCAGGTGAGTGTCCAGAAACTCAAACATTTGGTGGATTCAGGAGAGCACATTTTCTAAGATTTGCTGTTTGAAATTGAATGTATAGCAATTGAAACTGAATGTATTTCATGTGTTTCCCAGGAGGGCAGGACAGAATGGTGAGGTTTCCCAACCATGATGGTATAATCCAAATGTGGGAAGAACTAGGGGTAGCATTTTAATTACCCAATCACTTTCTTTTTTTTTTAATTTTTAAATTTAATTTATTTATTTTTTTAACTTTATTTTATACTGGAGTATAGTTGATTAACAATGTTGTGTTAGTTTCAGGTGTGCAATGAAGTGATTCAGTGATACATGTACATTGGATCTATTCTTGTTCAGATTCTTGTCCCAATTAGGTTGTTACAGAACATTGAGCAGCGTTACCCAGTCACTTTCTGCCTTGAATCCTTTTGCATATAAAGCTTAATCCTGCCACCTCCATAACTTCTTTGCAATTCCAATTCAGTGGTTATAAAACAGCATCATCCAGGTGTAGGATACTTGTGGATTTAGAGGAGACATGAGTTCAAGGTACTACATCAGGTGATCAGAACTGGACACATGGGTTGGGAAAACAGGGTCCTACAGTGGGACACTTATTTGGGCATTTTCTCTTGTCTGTATTCTGAAAGGTCAGTGTTCTTGGAGCAGGAAGTTTGGGTTTATGTAAGTTCTGATTCGCCAGTCTCAAGAGGCAAGGTTCTGGTTATCGAATGCTACGTGAGCTCAGAGAAATAGGAGAAGGCAGGCGTGGCTTTGTCATGTGTCATCTTGACTTTGCCCAGTGGCATCTCCCAGAAATCCCTTTCCTGTGTGAGTCACCACAAAGGAGATCATCCTTGGGGCGGGGGGAGGGGTCAGGAGGGTGGGAGGGAAGCAGCTGCCATTTTGCGGGTCACCCCCATTGTCTCTGATCTTGTGACTCACCGTGTTGGTGTGAAGCGGCGGCTGGGTCTGCACGTCCTCCACTTTCTCCGGCTCCTCCCGCAGCTTCTCCAAGTCACAGGTCAGGCGTGGGTGGCTGTCAGCTCCCTGAGGAGGGGCCCCGCGTTCTGCAGGAAGCCCCCATCGCCAGGGTCAAGGCAGCAATCGTGACCAGCGTCGGTCCACCCTTGTGTGGTCCCACTGGCGCTCGTGGGCTCAGCCTGCGTCCCGTCCCTCCCACCCGGGGCTCCTGTTCCCTTCCCGACTGCTGCCCTGCGGGCTTCCAGCTCCAGCTGGGCGCGTCGGACGCAGAGACAGCAGCCTCATGGCAGCAGCTCGCCCAGCTCTGCAGTGGTGTCAGCAAAGCTCTGGAACAAATCCCTCTAACCGTGTGTAACTCTACAATGCCTGCGACTGGATGGAGAGAAGTGTAGCTTATACCTATAATCAGTTTACCTGTATCTATAGGATATACTGGATAGGGAGATGTATATGTGTGTGGTGTGTGTATATATGATGTACACATAAAATATAGAGAATATATGTGATACATAGATAGATGGATATGCCTTATATACATAAGGTTG
This sequence comes from Balaenoptera acutorostrata, assembly GCF_949987535.1. Lineage (NCBI taxonomy): Eukaryota > Metazoa > Chordata > Mammalia > Artiodactyla > Balaenopteridae > Balaenoptera > Balaenoptera acutorostrata. The sequence goes on along the minus strand of NC_080085.1, from coordinate 4,320,709 downwards.
GCCAGAAAGTTTGTTCAGGTTTTTCCGTAACATCTTAAGGAAAAACCCGAACAAACTTTTTGGCCAGCCCAATATTTATATGGAATATATGTAATATCTATATCTTTCTATATCCGATATATATCCATCAGTATACGAATCTACATATCTATAGATATACCTCTATGATTATATATTATCTATCAATATATTGTTGATATTGATACCATCTATATGTGTATCTTATATCAAAGCTCTGTAACAAAGTTACATGCATTCTATATGGGGTGTGCTTCTGTGATAGCACCCTGATTGATTTTCAGGAATAGAAAAAAAGTAAGAATCACAGTCAACATATACATAAGCCTCATGCCCCGGCAGTGAGAATAAATACCTTCCTTTCATTGCAGTGCATCTTGAGACTCTTGTTAAGCCCACACGTCGAATGAAAGTACGCACCGGGGTGGGTTTTTTCTTCCACGATTTCGAAAGAGAAATGATCGCCAGTGGAGATAGCGCTGGGATGCTTTAGTTTAATAAGTAATGAAAAGAGAATTGCTTTTGAGTGTCTGAAGAGTGAATTTTTTTCATGCTAGATAATATTCTTTAGATTCATTGGTTTATAGTCTTCAAGAAACAACAAAGAATAGGATTTTCTTCCTACTCCTTTAAAAGTAAACACATGGTAAAATGAATGCAATCATGAATTATAGATTTGTTTAAAAGAGCCAGAAATTAGATAATGAGAGTGACTGTCTTTAAAGATTTTTATCTTTCTGCATTTCTTAAAAAATAAGAGGAAAAAAATAAATAGGGATGCCCATGTCTTTTGATCAGGAAGTAGCCAAAGGTAGAAGGTGACAACTCAGCGCCTCATATTTCCAAAGAGGGGAGTCACTTGGCTGGGATTCAGAAAGGCAAATCCCTTTCTTTTCTTTTCTTTTTTTTTTTTTGTTCTGTTGTTGTGGCAACTTTAAGTCCAAAGTTTGTCTCTCATCTCTGACACACGTCTCATGTGTCCTAACACCAAAGATTGATGATGCTTTAATATGCACGACAGTTCCTACAAGACCAGAATAGCTAGTCAGATGTTTAGGAATGGAATCCCCAAATCTTCAACGTTTCAGAGAATAGTTTCCCTTAAAGAGGTGCGTCTCAAATTTTAATGGGCACATGAGTCACCTGGGAAACGTGTCCAAATGCAGATTCTATAATAGATGGAAGAGGCACCCGAAGGTTCTGCGTCTCTTACAGGCTCCCAGGCAGTGACAATGCTACTGGTCCAAGAGGCATGCTTCTTAATAGCAAAACCTTAAAGACCATGGATTCATAAGCTCCTTAAATGTATTTCTTTTCTTTTTAAATTTTATTTATCATCTTATTATTTATTTGGTTGCACGGGTCTTAGTTGCGGCTGGCAGGCTCCTCAGTTGCAGCTCGCCGGCTCCTTAGTTGTGGCATGCAAACTCTCAGTTGCGGCATGCATGGGGGATCTAGTCCCCTGACCAGGGATCGAACCTGGGCCCCCTGCAATGGGAGTGCAGAGTCCTAACCACTGTGCCACCAGGGAAGTCCCAATGTATTTCTTTTTAAGTGAGGGGTATGGTGACTAAATTATATCATAAGTAGTATCTTCGAGACATATTTATTTGCCAGTGTAGGGTGGCACTGCTTTTATGAATGTTTTAAACTTTTTCTCAGCGACTTCACAATAAAGGATTTGGGATTGTGATGAATAGTTTGGATATTCTTTACTTCTTCTACAGCTGACTTAGATGTGCATTGCAAAGCTTTCTTTGTAATTGATGGTACAATGTGTACCTGTTTTCTTCAATTAAGGAGCCAATTTATCTACCTATCCCCATGCAGAATTTTCAAGACTAGGGTTTAAAAGAAATGGTCAAAAAACATGTTTGATTTTGAAACACTCTTTAGTTACATCCCGACACCCCAAAGTGAAATGGAAGTTTAGCAATTATTCTCTTAATTCAGAGCCCAAGCCATGTTGAGACCTGAATTATGAGGTAAGGTTATTTTGACACGAAACAAATTAACAGCTGAAGGCTTAAGAAAAAAGCAACAGATTGGCCATAGAAAAAGCAAAGGGGAAGAAAGAAATGTGCTTTATAAAAGACAAAAGACAAAACAAATTCACAAACAACAGTGATATTTAGAAACAAGGTAACAGATTAAGAATAAACACATATGAAATCCAGGCTGCTTCCATAATCTGTTGCTGATTTAAATTTAAAGATAACTCTAAAAATGCCTTTGTAAAGATGGAAGTTCATCATTTGTTTTCTTTGAAAACGTAATAATGCTTCCATGAGTCCCATAATTACTATGGTATTTTGCAAGCAGTTGGCAGTAAACACAAGATAGAAAAAAACCGGATACTTCTTTAAAAAGTGGTGATAATATTCAAGTCTGTGTAATGGTAATTGGATTGAGGATGTTATTCATTAATTAATTATCCTTTATTTTTCATAAAGGATCACAGAGAGCAAATAACCTGTGATGTATAAATTTTTAAAATATGTATTTTTTCTTTTTAAAGGGTAAAGAGAAATGAGATTCTAGTATGGTGCCCATTTTGGGGATGCAAGTATGTGTATGATATGAAAATCAAAGACGTGGTACTAATTTTCAATTTAATGGCATGACGCCACCTAAACCGTGGATGATGTGTTTGAGCCTATCTTTCAAGCAATCACACTATCCTGCATAACAGCCAAGGTTCCTTCTATGTCTTAATTCTGTGGCTTCTATTCAGTAAGCCTGCGATGGGATCTGAGAATTTGCTTTTATAACAAGTTGCCAGGACCACTTTCATATTGCTGATGTAGAGACCACAGTTTGAGAACTACTGTTTTATATCATAGCATCTCCAATTGGTTGCTTAGAATGTTCTTACCTTTTTCGTGTGTTGGTGTGTGTATGCAGGAATTAATTACCAATTAGAAGTTCTCAATTTTCCTCTTCTTGCTCTTGTATGATACAAATTATAAATACATACCTATGTGTGCTGTAGAAGAAAATAAAGGAAAAAAAAAGGAAGAGAGATGGCTTCAATATAAACAGAAACCTTCCGTTGCTTTAGAAATACATAAATTTGTAGCTGAGGCTTCCTATCGAAGGAAGAGCTCCTAGAAAAATTTTCAGAGGATTTGTAACCATTTAAGAAAAAAAGATGCTTAAGATTTGATTACATCTTAAAATGAATTGATGTTGCCCCTTCTAACATACCACTGCTGCTATTAAAATATTCCATTTTCAATGAAGAAATCTGGTATGATTCAAGGTACCATGAAGGACAATCAATTCTTACATCTCTTGGCCCCAGGGAATTCACAGCAGGGGTTGTATCCAAAAAATCATCCTGCCGAACAAGACTGAGGAGGCCATGCCCGATGCCATGTATCTGGATATGTGGCAGTGGCCCATCCTGATCCGGACTGATTTCTAGAGTTTCGTTCCTTTACAGAAAGGGGAGTTTTCTCATAGGGGGATAGAAACGGTTCATGAATTTACTGGCTTAAAACAACACAACTTTATTATCTTACATTTCTGGAGGTCGAGATTCTGACGTGGGTCTCGCCAGGCTAAAAATCAAGGTGTTGGCAAAATTGTATTCCTTTTGGAGGCTCTAAGGGAGAATTTACTGCTTCGTCTTTCCCAGCTTCTAAAAGATGCCCCCATTCTTTGGCTCAAGGGGACCTTGCTTCATTTTCATAACCAGCAACAGAAGTTGGATTCCTTCTCACTTTGAAGCACCCCCTCGCCCCCCTCTTATCTGTATAAGATCCCTGTGATCACGCTGAGGACACCAGTATAATCCAAGATAATCTCTCCAACTCAAGGTCCTGAACTTAATCAAAATTGCAGAGTCTCAAAAGTAAATGCAAAGTCTCTTCTGCCATGTAAAGTAATATATTCACACATTTTAGGGATCAGGGCACAAGTGTCTTTGGGGTGACCATTTTCCTGCCTGCCACAAACTAAAACATAACCAGCCAGTCTTAGGAAAGGATGAAATAAGGCCATGTCTTTAATCTCATCCCTTTCCCAACAGATTCTAGTAGGATATGGCAGGCTTTGGCAAACAGCAAGTGGATTTGTTTGCTTCACATTATCTCATTAATTCATTTTTGCTGGCTTCTCTCCTGATAAATGGTGTTCTGTAGATCCATGAAAGAAATAGTTGGCAAAATTAGCTGTCACCTCTTACCTCATTTGACTTCTATTTTGGATAGAAAAGAGGCTGTTGAGAAGAGACTGCCTATAATTTGCTTCGTTCTTATTTTTAATTTATATAATTTTTAATATATAATTTTATATAACTACAGTTGATTTATAATATCATGTCAGTATGTGGTGTACACAAAGTGATTCCGTTTTATATATATATATATACACACACACACACACACACACACACACATATTCTTTTCCAGATGTTTTTCCATTCTAGGTTATTACAAGATATGGAATATACTTCCCTGTGCTTTACAGTAGGACCTTGTTGTTTACCTATTTTATACATAGTGGTTTGTATCTGCTAATCCCAAACTCCTAATTTATCCCTCCCCTCCACCTTTTCCCTTTGGAAGCCATAAGTTTGCTTTCTACGTCTATGCGTCTGTTTCTGTCTTGTAAATAAGTTCATTTGTGTCATATTTTAGATTCCACATATAAGTGATAGCTTATGATATTTATCTTTCTCTGACTTACTTCACTTGTATATATGTATTTTTAATCAAAATTGGATCACACTGTACATACTGTGCCTTTCTCTGTTTTCCTCAATATATTCTGATCTTCCATGTCAGTTTAGAGCTGTGTCATTATTGGATGAGTACAGAGTATTCTGTTATATATCTGTTCGAGTGTATATAGGAAATAAATATCCCCTCTCCTTGACACTCAAGTAGTTTTCTACATATTGTGTTGTTTTTTTAAAATTTATTTTATTTATTTATTTTGGCTGTGCCAGGTCTTAGTTGTGGCATGCAGGCTTCTTAGTTGCAGCAGGAGGGATCGTTTAGTTGCGGCATGTGGACTTCCTAGTTGCGGCATGCAGACTCCTTAGTTGCAGCGTGTATGTGGGATCCAGTTCCCTGACCCAGGCCCCCTGCATTGGGAGCGCGGAGTCTTACCCACTGGACCACCAGCAAAGTCCCTATATATTGTTGTTTTTTTTTTTTTAATTTTTTAAAAAAATTTATTTATTTATTTTTGGCTGTGTTGGGTCTTCGTTTCTGTGCGAGGGCTTTCTCCAGTTGCGGCAAGCGGGGGGCACTCCTCATCGCGGTGCGCGGGCCTCTCTCTGTCGCGGCCTCTCCCGTTGCGGAGCACAGGCTCCAGACGCGCAGGCTCAGTAGTTGTGGCTCACGGGCTTAGTTGCTCCATGGCATGTGGGATCTTCCCAGACCAGGGCTTGAACCCGTGTCCCCTGCATTGGCAGGCAGACTCTCAACCACTGCGCCACCAGGGAAGCCCCCTATATATTGTTTTAACTTGACAAAATATCTTAATGTCTTAAACGTGTCTCCTTGCTTAATTTTTCAAAAATTTCTTCAATAATCTATAAAACGTATTCATCCAAGTGGATTTTGAAACATTTCTTCAAGTTAGTACTTTGATATTTTGAATGAATTTGCATTAATTTGCTTTCAGTAGTATTCATCTTTATAATATTAAGACCTTCCTAGACCTGCAGGAGCTATCTCTCCCTATCTAGTCAGGGATTTTTATTCAATCAGGTCTTTTTTTTTTTTTTTTTTTTTTTTGTCTTCCCCCTGAGTTAGGAATCCATCTTTCTTCATATAGATCCAGAAACGTATTAATTTTGTTCCTCTTTCTATTTGTAGCTATTGTAACATTTTAACATTATGTTTCCTAATTGATTATGGGTTGAACATAAGCAAACATTGATTTTCTGTTTTATAATAGTTAACAGTAACATTTTTTTAAACAGTGAACTCTTTTATCACTGGGCTTCATCATGAACATATATCATTTTGACTATTTTAAGTTGAGCCTTTTGGTCAAATATTAGACCATCTTCATATATCAGTGATTTTGCTTCTCCTATTAGATGTGTCCCATTATCATTTTCTGAAGAAAAATTGTAAACAAAAACAGTGAGAATTCTTGTCATATCATTGATTGACATTAAGGGAAAATGTCTGGTGTTTCACCTGTAACATGACTATACTTTTGAAATAAGTATTTTTTGAAATCATGTTAGGAAGTTTCCTTCTCTTGCTATTTTGTTAAGAATTATTAGGTATGGATATTGAATTTTATCAAATTTATTAACGTTATCTAATTTGTGAAGGAAACTGCTTACTCTCTCTGCCATGTGTCATTTATACATTGAGCTATATATTTGGACTTTGGAATATTGACCTGCCTTGCAGTCCTGAAATAAACCATGTTTGGTAATGACATTGTTCAAATTTAATGGTCTTATTACTTTCTCTATTCTTGGAAATTTGTAAACACATAGGAATCCTGTGCTTCTTCAAAATTTAAAACAACTCATTACATATTACGACATAATTCTCTGACAACCTTCTCAGTTCCTTTTGGAGTCATTGGTCTAAATCATGGGTCTTCTTGAGTCAATTTTGATAATTTATGTTTCAGCAAAAATAATACCCCAATTCATCCTCATTTCCAAATGTTCTATAATATGTGAAAGATCTTTGATAAGTGTTTTAATTTCTCTATTTGATATATAATTTTCTTCCCTCTTTTTGGATATCTGTTAAGTTTAAAAAAATCTTTTATAGTTATATATCTGACATTATATTTTGTCATTTGTTCCCTAGAAAGTCATACCTTATGTGTCTGTTTTTGTGCCACTACCATACTGTTTTGATGACTGTAGCTTTGTAGTATAGTCTGAAGTCAGGGAACCTGATTCCTCCAGCTGTATTCTTCTTTCTCAAGATTGTTTTGGCTATTCGGGGTCTTTTGTGTTTCTATACAAATTGTAAAATTACTTGTTCTAGTTCTGTGAAAAATGCCATTGGTGATTTGATAAGGATTACATTGAATCTGTAGATTGCCTTGGGTAGTTTGGTCATGTTAACAATATTGATTCTTCCAATCCAAGAACATGGTATATCTTTGCATCTGTTTTGTGTCATGTTCAATTTCTTACATCAGTGTGTTGTAGTTTTTAAAGTACAGGTCTTTTGCCTCCTTAGGTAGGTTTATTCCTAGGTATTTTATTCTTTTTGATGTGATGATAAATGGGATTGTTTCCTTAATTACCCTTTCTGATATTTTGTTGTTAGTGTATAGAAATGTAACAGATTTCTCTGCATTAATTTTGTATCCTGCAACTTTACCAGATTTCTTGATGAGCTGTAGTAGTTTTCTGGTGGTGCCTTTAGGATTTTCTGTGTATAGTATCATGTCCTCTGCAAACACTGACAGTTTTAATTCTTACTTTCCAGTTTGGATTCCTTTTATTTCTTTTTCTCCTCTGATTGCTGTGACTAGGACTTCCAAAACTATGTTGAATAAAAGTGGCAAGAGTAGGCATCCTTGTCTTGTTCCGATCTTAGAGGAAATGTTTTCAGTTTTTCACCATTGAGCATGATGTTAGCTGTGAGTTTGTCACATATGACCTTTTGCAGCAACATAGATGGACCTAGAGATTATCATACTAAGTGAAGTAAGTCAGCCAGAGAAAGACAATATCACATAATATCACGTTTATGTGGAATCTAAAAATGATACAAATGAACTTATTTACAAAACAGAAATAGACTCACATAGAAAACAAACTTATGTTTACCAAAGGTGAAACTGGGGAGGAGGGATAAATTAGGAGTTTGGAATTAGCAGATACACACTATATATAAAATAAACAACAGGAATGTACTGTATAGCACAGGGAAATATATTCAGTATCTTGTAATAACCTAGAATGGAAAAGAATCTGAAAAAGAATATCTGAACCATTTTGCTGTATACCTGAAACTAACACAACACTGTAAATCAACTATACTTCAATAAAAAATTTTTTAAATGTTCAAAAAAATCATATCTAGCATGATTTTTTTTTAATTTTTAAAAATATTTATTTATTTATTTATTTATTTATTTGGTGGCATCGGGTCTTAGTTGTGGCACACGGGGTCTTTGTTGTGGCATGTGGGATCTTCATTGCTGCACACAGGCTTCTCTCTAGTTGTGGCATGTGGGTTTTCTCTTACTTGTGGCGTGCAGGCTCCAGGGTGTGTGGGCTCTGTAGTTGTTGCTCGCGGGTTCCAGAGCACATGGGCTCTGTAGTTTGTGGCAGGCGGACTTCTCTCTTGTTGAGGCGCATGAGCTCAGTAGTTGGCGCATATGGGTTTAGTCGCCCCGTGGCATGTGGGATCTTAGTTCCCCAACCGGGGAGAGAACCCACATCCCCTGCATTGGAAGGTGGATTGTTTACCACTGGACCACCAGGGAAGTCCCATAGCATGATTTTATAAAAATACATTTTCCTCTTCTCTAATTCATTAACTTACATTATTATTTATATTAATTTTTTCTATTTGTTCTCATCTGTCTTTAACGTTCTTAAATGAATGCTAAATTGCCTATCTTCATTTATTTTTGCTAATACAGGCAGAGCTTATTTTATTGTGCTTTGCAGATACTGCATTTTTTACAAATTGCAGGTTTGTGGCACCCCTGCCTTGAGCAAGTCCATGGGGGCCATTTTTCCAACAACATTTGCTCACTTCATGTCTGTGTGTCACATTTTGGTAATTTTAACAATATTTGAAACTTTTTCATCATGACTACATTTGCTATGGTATCTGTGATCAGTGAGCTTTGATGTTACTACTATGACTTGCTGAAGGCTTGGAAGAATTTGAGCATTTTTTACCAATAAAGCATTTTTTAAAAAAAAATTTTATTGAAATATAGTTAATTTACAATGTTGTGTTTCAGGTGTACAGCAAAGTGATTCAGCTATGCAGATACATATATATCTATTCTCTTTTAGATTCTTTTCCATTATAGATTATAACAAGATATTAAATATAGTTCCCTGTGCTATACAGAAGGTCCTTTTGTTGTTTATTTTATATCTAGTAGTGTGTATATTTTAATCCTAAACTCCTAAATTATCCCTCACCCCCTTTCCCCTTTGATAACCATAAGTTTGTCTTCTCTGTCTGAGTCTATTTTTGTAAATGAGTTCATTTGTATCATATTTTAGATTCCACATATAAGTGATATCATACGGTATTGGTCTCTCTCTGTCTGACTTCATTTAGTGTGATAATCTCTGGGTCCATCCGTGTTGCTGCAAATTGCATTATTTCATTCTTTTTTATGGCTGAGTGATATTCTACTGTATGTGTGTATATATATATAAATATACATTTTTAAATTAAAGTCTGTACTTTTTTTAGGCATAATGCTATAGCACACTTAACAGACTACAGTCTAGTGCAAACGTAACTTTTATATGCACTGAGAAACAAAAAATCAGTGTGACTTGCTTTACTGCAGTGCTCTAGAACTGAACCCACGCTATCTCTGAGATATGGCTGTAAACCAGTTCAAAGCTGTGCTATTTTCCGGGAGCCCGACCTGCCGGGCATGCTATCAGTTAAATATAAACTTCTCACACTGTTGACTTTTCCTATACTGATGCAATTTTAATATTCAGCTTCTGTCCAGCCTCGCCTCCTTCTTAATCTCCACATTTTTGCCAGAATCTTAATAATTCCAATCATCATGGGTAATACACTTAAATTCTCCATTACCTGCAAGACATCACTTAAATTCTTCAGTATCTTATAGTCCGTCCTTTCTGATCTGACCTGACATACTGGTTGACCTTCAAGCCCTACAACCTCTATGTGAATCCTACTCTCAAGATTTATGGGTGGTGAATTTGATTCTTCAAATGGACCACAAAACCTCTTCCCCAACCTTTGCACTTGAAAGAATGTTATTCACCAGGAGTCAGCCCCATCGTTCAGTCATGTATGAATTCTTCTGCCCTCCCTATCAGAGCTAAGCACTTCCTACTTTCTTCCAGACCCGACCGCCCTGCTCCTACTTCTCCTGTATCATTCCCACACCGTGCTTCACTTTCTCCTCTTTTCCTTTCCCTCCCATCTCTCCTGATCCTTCAATGTATCCTCACCTCCTAACAGAGGAACTGCTGAACAGAAGATGTAAGAATCCATTTTTCGTTGAAAGAACCCATCAGCCACGATTCACTCATCCCACCATGTCTCATGATGTTCTTCCTGGTTCTGGTCCATCATCTCGCACGTAATCATGCCCAAAGGTACAGGTACTGAGCAGATAATCCAAATCCTGTGAGAATGCCATTACACGGCCTTTTTGACTTAATAATGGTTTAGCTCCCTCTTGGACAGGACCAGTCCCTGGCATCTTTGTGAATTTGGTCGTAGAGCCAAAACCAGAGGTGACTTTTCAATCCCTGCAGTGTAAGGAGGCAAAGCTGAGCCCCACCATTGCTGATCTGAAGATATCATTAAGGTGTAAGGATTGAAGTCCGTTCCCCTGAAACATACTCTGATATTTTGCCCATTAACAGCTGATTGCCTTCTCTCCCCTTTCCTACCAAGCCTTCCCTGTCCCATCTATTCCTGCACCCCTCTACCTGGGCTGCCCGGAGCCCATACCTGCTATGTTGGCTGCACCCCCAGCCCCAGTCTCCTGGGTAAACCAGGAAAACCTGCTCCAGGAAAATGCAGCTCTCAGACCATCCAAACAAAGAAGGAATAATCAAAATATATTAAGAGGCAGTTTAAAAAATTCAGTTTAAGGAAGAAGAAGAAGAAGAAGAGGAAGGAGAAGGAGGAGAAGGAGAGGGGCAAGGGGAGGGAGAAGGAGGAGAAAGAGAGGGGGAAGGAGAAGGAGAAGGAGGAGAAGGAGAGGGGGAAGGAGAAGGAGAAGGAGGAGAAGGAGAGGGGGAAGGAGAAGGAGGAGAAGGAGAGGGGGAAGGGGAAGGAGAAGAAGGAGAAGGAGAGGGGGAAGGAGAAGGAGGAGAAGGAGAGGGGGAAGGGGAAGGAGAAGGAGGAGAAGGAGAGGGGGAAGGGGAAGGAGAAGGAGGAGAAGGACAGGGGGAAGGAGAAGGAGGAGAAGGACAGGGGGAAGGGGAAGGAGGGGAAGGAGAAGGAGAAGGAAAAGGAGAGGAAGGAGAAGAGGAAGAAGGAGAGCTCTTACCGTTGTTGCTAATCGGAGTACAAATCGGCATCATTTTGGGAGGAATGCTTTTCAGCAGTGTGCTTTAGCAACTGGACAACTGTTGCTTGTCAACACTGTAGATGAATCAAGGTGGCCATCCTCTTAATTGTGAGCGTCATGGCCCATCTCCTAGAAACCCCTGACATCACAGACGGGCAGGGCTACAGCACTATGACATCACTGTGGGCTGGGACTTGCTCCAGCTGAGAGATGAGAGAGGCCTCTCAGCCTTGGTCCTGTCCAGCCCAGCGAAAGGTTCAGGACAGGTGTCAGCTCACCTGCGCTGGGACCTGTTGTAGAAAATGATCATTGTAGGATACAGGAAGTAGAAACCACTCTTTTCCTCCCGTGGCTGGTGTTAGACATCCATGGGGGCACAGAAATGGAAGAAAGTTCATAGGAACTGTGTTTATGGATGGAGGCTGGTCAAGGAGTTGACACACTCCAGACTGGATTCTCATCAAAGATGTTTATATTGGATTCCCAGAAGGATCTTCACTTCAAATGGGACCGTCCCTTGTGCCATCTGTCATGGCAGTGGGAATATGTAGGTGAAGAGATTGAAGCCGGAAGACCCTTTACCACTAGAAAACAGACTCTGAAGGAGTCCCCCTCCTTCACAAGTTTCATCTCCATATGCAAAGGTATGGTACATTCCTCACAACTTATGGTCTGATCTGGATACATGATCATTAACTCACGTCCATACATTATTCCTATTTCCTTTTTACCAAACATCCCTTGTCTGTTCTGGCATCCCGTCCGGGACACCTCGTTCCATTCAGTCCTCAGTCACCTTAGGCCCCTCTTGTCTGTGACAGTTTCTCAGATGACCTTGACAGTTTGGAGAGGGACTTCTCAGGTATTTTGTAGACTGTCACTCAGTTGGGATTTTTCTCATGTTATAATCAGGGTTGTAAGCTTTGGAAGGAAGACAGGCAGCTACAGTTTTCATCACATCCTAGGAAGGGTGCAGTCTATCAACGTGATACCACAGTTGCTGTTAAACTTCATATCCTGGCTGAGGTAGTATGTTAGGTTTCCGCACTGTAAAGTTACTGTTTTTTGTTTAATAATATATTTGATACACACAGAACATGCAAAGAAGAAAGTTATATTAGCTGTAATTGTGCCACTGTTACCTGTTGGGTATATATTCTTTTAGTTACTCCTATAGGGGTAAATGTATCTGTGTCTGTATCTCTGTATATATCTATATTTGTATCCAGCCAATAGTTTTCACTTTGTTTGTTAATTCATATACTGAACCTTTGGTCTACGTCATTAGCTGTCCTGAAACACCTTCATTAAATAGGTGCCTTGAAGTTCAACTCATTTTTATTTTAACAGTTCTTCTTTTGGGGCGTTCAGCTTCTGACCATCTCTTCACTGTTAATAAATAGAACGTGAAGGAACATACAATTAAATCTTTGCCCACATCAGCGATTGTTTGCTTAAGATGTATTTCTTGGAATGGGATTGCTAGGTCAAAGGATATTCATTTGCTTAAAGCCTTTGTTGTATATTTCCTTCCGGAAAGTTTGTAACAACTTGCCTCCCATCAGAAGCCCTTAGATATGCTTATTTCCCCTGGATGACACCAATATTTAATGTTAATATAGTGTGTATATTAATTGCATATATAGGTACATATAGCAGAGAATTATATGTGTATGTATGTGAAATTGGTTCTGTTTCTCTGGAGAATCCTGACAAAAGCATCCTGTAATCTTTCCCTAAGCTAACCCTAGCATGATTTAGGTATGCCAAGGAATAAACCGAGGGAAAAGACCTGCAGAATAATGAACTAGCATATTTGCCAACCTCCCCATTTATTTCTCAGACCAACTCAGATTGCTGTCTGGAAACCCAAAACACAACCCAGATGTGACTCATGCCCTCTTCTGACGATATTTTCCAAACAAAACCATGTATTGCCGTCAGCAAGTCCAAGCTAATATGTGATTATGCCTGTGTAGGTTGCAGGATGTGTGTACGATTTCAGTGCAAACAGGTAGCTCTTGGGCTGTCACTGGTGCTTCTGATAATTGCAGTACCAGGTCCCCAAGTGCTGCACCAGTTCTTTGGTTATTTCCATGGTGCCTGAAAGGAGAATTTTCCCCATGTGGCTGGCTAGGTAGCAGGAAGGCATTTGGCTGTTACAATGCCACAAGCATAAGCAAATGTGTTTGGGACAAATCAGACTTAAAGGATTGTCAGGCAATTTGCAGGGTCATCATTTGCCTTTCCGTTAACAAGCAGGTGTCCTTACTTTCATGTTCACAAGCAGTGTCGCTTTCAAAAATGCCTCCTGGCCCTAAATCTGAAAATGCTTCCATCATGGATGAATAACAGTTCATCTTGTCAACCCGCTTTATTGACTGAATGGATCATTTTCACTTTATAGCTCATGGTAACTCGTGAAATGCCTTCTTTACAAGGAAAATTCTCAGGGAAAAAAAACTCTTTTTTTTTTTTTAATATCTTCGAGTTATTTAATATGATCTAGAGGTCTTGAAACTAAAGACAGAACTATATATTGAATTCTCGCTAGAGTTCATTGCCATCTCTTTAAACATTTTTAAAATTGATTTAATTATGGATTGTTGATTTCCAACTGTTGAGAAAATAGTTGATCTCCAGCTGTTGAGAAAATAGTTTCCATCCTGGAAATTGGAGCGTCTTTTAACCTAAAATTTGTGTTTAGAAAAGTTTTGAACTGGCATCCTACATCAATTAACTCACCCCAGCTAAGCACCTGAATAGTAAAAATAAATTAAAAATAAATGAATATTAATTAGTGCCAACAGCCCATAATCATACTTTTAAATACAGTTGTTAATTTTCCGTTGAATGCTCTTTTGAATTCCTGAGCTTTTAATTTTTTTTTAATAACAGATTCAATTTTTCCCGTTTCTGCTCTCTGATGAAAACTATAGGTGGTGGTAAGGTTGACAAGCAATTCTGCCAACATCAGGTCAAGTGCGGGAGCACTGAGTGGAGATGAGAACTCTGGGAAGGGGATGAGGAAAGTTAATTTCTAGGACAAACTTCACCACTAAAACACTGTTCTTTACGTTAGCTAATAGATGTCTCTGAAACACAGTTTCCTCATTCCTCAAATGAATATATGCTTTACTACTCTCAAAATTGAGAGTTAACACAGACATAGAGAACAGACGTGTGGTTACCAAGGAGGGGGGCGTCGGGGAGGGATGGAGTGGGAGTGTGGGATTCGCAGGTGCAAACTATTATGTTTAGAATGGGTCAACAAGACCCTACTGTAGAGCACAGGGAACTGTATTCAATATCCTGTGATAAACCATCATGGAAAAGAATATGAAAAAGAATGTACGAAAAGGTATAACTGAGTCACTTTGCTGTGCAGCAGAAATTAACACATTCTAAATCAACTAGACTTCAATAAAATAAATTTTTTTAAAACTGAGAGTTAAAATGAGATAATGGTTACAAAGTACTTTGTAAAAAAGTGCTTTATGTTTGTAAGATAGCATTATTGTTTTTCAACTGAAACCGATAAGTGAATTAAGCCACTTAGTATAATTTAAAAATACATTTTTCTTAACCTATTTTCAGTAATTTTTAAGATTACCAATAATGCTGTTAGTATTGCTATATCATGATTAGAATTTGTATTTGAATATCATGGGGTCAATCTTATATCTGTTTTTTTTTTTTTTTTTTAGTTTGGGGGAGGCATTAAAATGGAATTTGAATTTTGGTAAATGTCAAATTCTCCTAATGCTCTTTGGGAATTTGCACTTTATTAACTCAAGTTTAAGATCATTTGTTAAATAGTAGCACAGTGGTTATATTTTGTAAGAATGAGTGGTTGTATATATGTCAGAATTTGAACACAGACCATTAACTCGATTTGAGTACTCTTCTTACATGTGTAGAAAAATCTCTGCAGGACACGTCCAAAAAACAAGAGCTAACATTTTACTTAATGGTGAAAGTCTGCATTCTTTCCCCCGACGGTCAGAAACATGACAGGGTTTTTTTTTTGCCACTTCTGTTCAACGTTGTGCTGGACATTTCAGCCAGGGCAGTTAAAGGAGAAAATAATATGAAAGGCATGCAGACTAGGAAAGGAAGAAGTAAGACGATTTTTATTTGAAGATGTCATGATCCTGTATATAGAAAATTCTGTGGATATAAGATCAACATAAAAACTCAATCAAATTTCTGTACATTTGCAATGAAACATAAAATTAAGAAAACAATTCCCATTTATGATAGCATTGAAAATAATAAAGTGCCTAGGAATAAATTATATGAAAAATGTACAACTTACACTCTGAAAACTATAAAACATTGCTGAAGGAAAGTCGAGAAGACCCCAATAAGTGGAAAGACATCTGTGTTCATGATTTGGAAGACTTCATATTGTTAAGATAAGCAATACTCACCAATGTGATCTACAGATTCATTGAAATACCCATCAAAATCTCAATGGCCCATTTCAGTAATGGAAAAAGTTGATTCTAAAATGCATACGGAATTGTAAGGGACCAGGATAGACAAAACATTCTTCAAAAAGAAGAACAAAGCTGAAGGACTCACATGTCCATCAGTGGATAAATAGGTAAACAAGTGTGGTCTGTCCGTGCAGTGGAATATTATTCAGCCATAAAAAGAAATGAAGAATTAATTCGTGCTGCCATTTGGATGTTTCTTCAAAGCATTATGCTAAATGAAGAAGCTGGTCACAAAAGACCACATATGGTGGGATTCTATTGATATGAAATGTCTAGAATAGGGAAATCTATGGACATGTTAAGTGTATTAGTGGTTGCCTAGGGTTGGGAAGAGGTGTAATGAGGAATTGCAGCCAAAGTGTGTAGGTTTTCTTTTTCAGGTGATGAAAATATTCTAAAATTTACTGTGATGATTGAGCAATTCTTCTGATGTACTAGAAATCATTGATTTGTACTTTAAATGGGTGAATTGTGTGGTACATGAATTATATCTCAATAAGGGTGTTACCAAAAAAACCACCAAAAGCAAAAACCTGCGGAAATCAAAGAGTTCTGTAGCTTGGATCACTTTTTATAATTGATTCAGTTCTCGGTGTTTTATTTTTCCTCTTGTATCCCACAGCTTATATTAAGCTGAGACAGAGGACAAATTCTTGAAACTTCAGCTTCTTTTACTTTCTTAGGATAAGTGAGCCAATTCCTTCCTGCTTGGATTTGGAGAAAAAATTTCCTATTTGAGAGTACGGAGTTCTGATCAACACGATGAATTGATGATTAAATGTGTGTAGAGTGATTGTTTATTCAGCGTGCTGTGCTGAGGGCTTTTGATGATACTAAATAACTAAATGAACAAATAGAAGCATCTTTGTCCTCAAATCCTGTATGACTAGGCAAAGAGATATGTCTTGTTAAAAATCTGTCTTTTAATTTCAATATAGTTTATTTTTGAATGCACAAATTGTAAATTTAGAGTGGCTAAATCAATAAATCAATATGGTGTGCAGTTTTATGTCTTGCTTTGAAAGTTGTCTCCACTTCAGCACTGTACTTGTAAAATGAGCCCTGTTCCCTTCTAGAATTTCTACCCTCATATTTAAATTTATATAAGGAATAAAATAAGCCACAGGTAAATAAATGGAAATGAAAATATCATCTATCTATCTATCTATCTATCTACACACAGATACTATTTAGTATATAGTCTGTGTATATATAGTATATAGTTACTATATATAGTAACAAATATAGTTTAATAAACATATATACTCATATATATGTATGTACATATGCACATATATGTATTTTCCCTTGATGGCCACATCACTATCCCACTATTATTTGTTAAATGTATTCTCTTCCTCACTGATTTAGGATGTTCTCTTTGACATATACTAAATTCCACTTTGTATGTCAATCTACTTATGGCCTCTGTCCTGTCTGTTGCTCTCTACCTATATTCCTGTACCAACATCAAGTAACTCTAATAAATGTAGCTTTATAATACGTCTGAATATCTCGAGGGGCTGGTCCTTCCTCATTAGTCTGAGAATTAGCTTTTCTAGTTTCAAAGTAATCCTGTTGGCATTTCTATTGAGATTGCCCTCAATTTACAAATTAATTTAAGAAGATTGACATCTTTACAATACTGAGTCTTCTTTGTCAAGGAAAAATAACATGTTTTTCCACTTACTTAATTCTTATTTATATGTGTCAACAATGTTTCAACATTTTTCTCTCTATATATTGTACATGGCTTGTTAAGTTAATTTTGAGGTACTTTATTTTTTTGCTTATTTGGTAATATGAGTTATCTTCCTGTCAGTTTATTCCCTAACATATTATTACTCATATCTGGGGAAAATATTGAATTTCTGTGTTAGTGTCATAAATAACCATGTTCCTTTAATGTCTTAATATCTTCATTTTTATTTTCCAGTTGATTCTCTTAGGTTTTTGTTATAAAACTAACCCGTCAAAAAATAATGACTTCACCTCCTCTTTTATAATAGGTTCATATTTTATTTCTTTCTCCGATGTATTGTGTTTGATAGTAATTCTCCAATAACGTCAAGCATTAATATTCTTAGTCACCATGAAAGCAAATAAAGAAAATGTGGTCTCTCAAAGGCTCAAGACAGGCAAGGTAGAAATGAAACAACAGGCAAATTGGTGAAGCTGCAGAAATAAATGAAAGAATGAGGGTTGGTTGTTCTGCACAAGAAAGAATCTTAATGGTGTTTTGGTTGTATGAGTCTTGTTTGTTCTCTTTTCCTTCTAAGGTGGCTTTCATCTCTTTGGTGGTTTATTTCCTTATTCCTGTCCCCCCACGTTCTTGCTAGCATCAGGCTTCCTGATGAACTCTCTTGCCAGCAGTATGACCCTGGAGAATTTTCTTAGCTTTTCTGTGTTTCCTTCTCCAAGAACAAGGGGCCCATCATTTTTTTTTTTTTTTAATTTTTGGAAATCCAGGTTTCATGTTCAGTCTGCAGGCATGACTCATGATGGGGGTTTGTGGTAATTTTCATATATTAAAGAGAAAGGTTATTATAAAAAAAGAGAGAGGACAGGAGAGAAGATGGCGGAAGAGTAAGACGCAGAGATCACATTCCTTCCCACAGATACAGTAGAAATACACCTACACGTGGAACTGCTCCTACAGAACACCCACTGAACGCTGGCAGAAAACGTCCGACCTCCAAAAAGGCAAGAAACTCCCCCCGTACTTGGGTAGGGCAAAAGAAAAAAGAAATAACAGAGACAAAAGAATAGGGACGGCACCTGCACCAGCGGGAGGGAGCCGTGAAGGAGGAAAGGTTTCCACGCACTAGGAGCCCCTTCGCGGGCGGAGACTGCGGGGGGCGGAGGGGGAAGCTTTGGAGCCACGGAGGAGAGCGCAGCCACAGAGGTGCGGAGGGCAAAGCGGAGAGGTTCCCGCACAGAGGCTCGGCGCCGAGCAGCACTCACCAGCCCGAGAGGCTTGTCTGCTTCCCCGCCGGGGCGGGCGGGGCTGGGAGCTGAGGCTCGGGCTGCGGTCGGATCGCAGGGAGAGGACTGGGGCTGGCGGCGTGAACACAGCCTGAAGGGGTTGGCGCACCACAGCTAGCCGGGAGGGAGACCGGGAAAAGGTCTGCAGCTGCCGAAGAGGCAAGAGACTTTTTCTTGCCTCTTTGTTTCGCTGCGCGCAAGGAGAGGGGATTCAGAGCGCCGCCTAAACGAACTCCAGAGAAGGGCGCAAGCCACGGCGATCAGCGCGGACCCCAGAGACGGGCGTGAGACGCTGGGGCTGCTGCTGCCGCCTCCAAAAAGCCTGTGTGTGAGCACAGGTCACTCTCCACACCTCCCCTCCCGGGAGCCTGTGCAGCCCGCCACTGCCAGGGTCCCGGGATCCGGGGACAACATCCCCGGGAGAACGCACTGCGCGCCTCGAGCTGGTGCAACGTCACGCCGGCCTCGGCCGCCGCCGCAGGCTCGCCCCGCCTCCTCCGTACCGCTCCCTCCCCCCGCCTGAGTGAGCCAGAGCCCCCGAAGCAGCTGCTCCTTTAACCCCGTCCTGTCTGGGCGGGGAACAGACGCCCTCAGGCGACCTACACGCAGAGGCGGGTCCAAATCCAAAGCTGAACCCCAGGAGCTGTGCGAACAGGGAAGAGAAGGGGAAATCTCTCCCAGCAGCCTCAGGAGCAGCGGATTAAAGCTCCACCATCAACTTGATGTGCCTGCATCTGCTGAATACCTGAATAGACAACGAATCATCCCAAATTCAGGAGGGGGACTCTGGGAGCAGGAGATATTAATTTTTCCCCTTTTCCTTTTTTTTGTGAGTGTATATGTATATGCTTCTGGGTGAGATTTTGTCTGTATAGCTTTGCTTTACAATAGCTTTATTTTACTTCACTATATTATAGCCTCTTTCTTTCTTTCTTTCTATTTTTTCTCCCTTTTACTCTGAGCCGTGTGGACGAAAGGCTCTTGGTGCTCCAGCCAGGCATCAGGGCCGTGCCTCTGAGGTGGGAGAGCCAACTTCAGAACACTGGTCCACAAGAGACCTCCCAGCTCCACGTAATACCAAACGGCAAAAATCTCCCAGAGATCTCCATCTCAACATCAAGACCCAGCTTCACTCAACGACCAGCAAGCTACAGTGCTGGACATTCTATGCCAAACAACTAGCTAGACAGGAACACAACCCCATCCATTGGCAGAGAGGCTGCCTAAAATCATAATAAGGCCACAGACACCACAAAATACACCACCAGACGTGGACGTGCCCACCAGAAAGACAAGATCTAGCCTCATCCACCAGAACTCAGGCACTAGTTCCCTCCACCAGGAAGCCTACACAACCCACTGAACCAACCTTAGCCGCTGGGGACAGATACCAAAAACAACGGGAACTACGAACCTGCAGCCTGTGAAAAGGAGACCCCAAACACAGTAAGATAGGCAAAATGAGACGACAGAAAAACACACAGCAGATGAAGGAGCAGGCCCAAAACACACTGGACTTAACAAATGAAGAGGAAATAGGTAGTCTACCTGAAAAAGAATTCAGAATAATGATAGTAAGGATGATCCAAAATCTTGGAAATAGAATAGACAAAATGCAAGAAACATTTAACAAGGATGTAGAAGAACTAAAGAGGAACCAAGCAATGATGAAAAACACAATAAATGAAATTAAAAATACTCTAGATGGGATCAATAGTAGAATAACTGAGGCAGAAGAAAGGATAAGTGACCTGGAAGATAAAATGGTGGAAATAACTACTACAGAGCAGGATAAAGAAAAAAGAATGAAAAGAACTGAGGACAGTCTCAGGGACCTCTGGGACAACATTAAACGTGCCAACATTCGAATTATAGGGGTACCAGAAGAAGAAGAGAAAAAGAAAGGGACTGAGAAAATTTTTGAAGAGATTATAGTTGAAAACTTCCCTAATATGGGAAAGGAAATAGTTAATCAAGTCCTGGAAGCACAGAGAGTCCCATACAGGATAAACCCAAGGAGGAACACGCCAAGACACATATTAATCAAACTGTCAAAAATTAAATATAAGGAAAGCATATTAAAGGCAGCAAGGGAAAAAAAACAAATAACACACAAGGGAATCCCCATAAGGTTAACATCTGATCTCTCAGCAGAAACTCTGCAAGCCAGAAGGGAGTGGCAGGATATACTTAAAGTCATGAAGGAGAAAAACCTACAACCAAGATTACTCTACCCAGCAAGGATCTCATTCAGATTCGATGGAGAAATTAAAACCTTTACAGACAAGCAAAAGCTGAGAGAGTTCAGCACCACCAAACCAGCTTTACAACAAATGCTAAAGGAAATTCTCTAGGCAAGAAACACAAGAGAAGGAAAACACCTACAATAACAAACCCAATACATTTAAGAAAATGGGAATAGGAACATACATATCGATAATTACCTTGAATGTAAATGGATTAAATGCTCCCACCAAAAGACACAGGCTGGCTGAATGGATACAAAAACAAGACCCATATATATGCTGTCTACAAGAGACCCACTTCAGACCTAGGGACACATACAGACTGAAAGTGAGGGGATGGAAAAAGATATTCCATGCAAATGGAAATCAAAAGAAAGCTGGAGTAGCAATTCTCATATCAGACAAAATAGACTTTAAAATAAAGACTATTACAAGAGACAAAGAAGGACACTATATAATGATCAAGGGATCGATCCAAGAGGAAGGTATAACAATTGTAAATATTTATGCACCCAACATAGGAGCACCTCAATACATAAGGCAAATACTAACAGCCATGAAAGGGGAAATTGACAGCAACACAATCATAGTAGGGGACTTTAACACCCCACTTTCACCAATGGACAGATCATCCAAAATGAAAATAAATAAGGAAACACAAGCTTTAAATGATACATTAAACAATATGGACTTAATTGATATTTATAGGACATTCCACCCAAAAACAACAGAATACACATTTTTCTCAAGTGCTCATGGAACATTCTCCAGGATAGATCATATCTTGGGTCACAAATCAAGCCTTGGTAAATTTAAGAAAATTGAAATCGTATCAAGTATCTTTTCCGACCACAATGCTATGAGACTAGATATCAATTACAGGAAAAGATCTGTAAAAAATACAAACACATGGAGGCTACACAATACATTACTTAATAACGAAGTGATTACTGAAGAAATCAAAGGGGAAATCAAAAAATACCTAGAAACAAATGACAATGGAGACACGACGACCCAAAACCTATGGGACACAGCAAAAGCAGTGCTAAGAGGGAAGTTTATAGCAATACAAGCCTACCTCAAGAAACAGGAAACATCTCGAATAAACAACCTAACCTTGCACCTAAAGCAATTAGAGAAAGAAGAACAAAAAAACCCCAAAGCCAGCAGAAGGAAAGAAATTATAAAGATCAGGTCAGAAATAAATGAAAAAGAAATGAAGGAAACAATAGCAAAAATCAATGAAACTAAAAGCTGGTTCTTTGAGAAGATAAACAAAATTGATAAACCATTAGCCAGACTCATCAAGAGAAAAAGGGAGAAGACTCAGATCAATAGGATTAGAAATGAAAAAGGAGAAGTAACCACTGACACTGCAGAAATACAAAAGCTCATGAGAGATTACTACAAGCAACTATATGCCAATAAAATGGACAACCTGGAAGAAATGGACAGATTCTTAGAAATGCACAAACTGCCGAGACTGAACCAGGAAGAAATAGAAAATATGAACAGACCAATCACAAGCACTGAAATTGAAACTGTGATTAAAAACCTTCCAACAAACAAAAGCCCAGGACCAGATGGCTTCACAGGCGAATTCTATCAAACATTTAGAGAAGAGCTAACACCTATCCTTCTCAAACTCTTCCAAAATATTGCAGAGGGAGGAACACTCCCAAACTCATTCTACGAGGCCACCATCACCCTGATACCAAAACCAGACAAAGATGTCACAAAGAAAGAAAACTACAGGCCAATATCACTGATGAACATAGATGCAAAAATCCTCAACAAAATACTAGCAAACAGAATCCAACAGCACATTAAAAGGATCATACACCATGATCAAGTGGGGTTTATCCCAGGAATGCAAGGATTCTTCAATATACGCAAATCAATCAGTGTGATACACCATATTAAGAAATTGAAGGAGAAAAACCATATGATCATCTCAATAGATGCAGAGAAAGCTTTTGACAAAATTCAACACCCATTTATGATAAAAGCCCTGCAGAAAGTAGGCATAGAGGGAACTTTCCTCAACATAATAAAGGTCATATATGACAAACCCACAGCCAACATTGTCCTCAATGGTGAAAAACTGAAACCATTTCCACTAAGATCAGGAACAAGACAAGGTTGCCCACTCTCACCACTATTATTCAACATAGTTCTGGAAGTCCTAGCCACAGCAATCAGAGAAGACAAAGAAATAAAAGGAATCCAAATCGGAAAAGAAGAAGTAAAGCTGTCACTATTTGCAGATGACATGATACTATACATAGAGAATCCTAAAGATGCTACCAGAAAACTCCTAGAGCTAATCAATGAATTTGGTAAAGTAGCAGGATACAAAATTAATGCACAGAAATCTCGTGCATTTCTATACACTAATGATGAAAAATCTGAAAGTGAAATTAAGAAAACACTCCCATTTACCATTGCAACAAAAAGAATAAAATATCTAGGAATAAACCTACCTAAGGAGACAAAAGACCTGTATGCAGAAAATTATAAGACACTGATGAAAGAAATTAAAGATGATACAAATAGATGGAGAGATATACCATGTTCCTGGATTGGAAGAATCAACATTGTGAAAATGTCTCTACTACCCAAAGCAATCTACAGATTCAATGCAATCCCTATCAAACTACCACTGGCATTTTTCACAGAACTAGAACAAAAAATTTCACAATTTGTATGGAAACACAAAAGACCCCGAATAGCCAAAGCAATCTTGAGAACGAAAAATGGAGCTGGGGGAATCAGGCTCCCTGACTTCAGACTGTATTACAAAGCTTCAGTAATCAAGACAGTTTGGTATTGGCACAAAAACAGAAATATAGATCAATGGAACAGGATAGAAAGCCCAGAGATAAACCCACACACATATGGTCAACTTATCTTTGATAAAGGAGGCAAGCATATACAGTGGAGAAAAGACAGCCTCTTCAATAAGTGGTGCTGGGAAAATTGGACAGGAACATGTAAAAGTATGAAATTAGAACACTCCCTGACACCATGCACAAAAATAAACTCAAAATGGATTAAAGACCTAAGTGTAAGGGCAGACACTATCAAACTCTTAGAGGAAAACATAGGCAGAACACTCTATGACATACATCACAGCAAGATTCTTTTTGACCCAGCTCCCAGAGAAATGGAAATAAGTACACAAATAAACAAATGGGACCTAATGAAACTTAAAAGCTTTTGCACAGCAAAGGAAACCATAAACAAGACCAAAAGACAACCCTCAGAATGGGAGAAAATATTTGCAAATGAAGCAACTGACAAAGGATTAATCTCCAAGATTTACAAGCAGCTCATGCAGCTCAATAACAAAAAAACGAACAACCCAATCCAAAAATGGGCAGAAGATCTAAATAGACATTTCTCCAAAGAAGATATACAGATGGCCTACAGACACATGAAAGAATGCTCAACATCATTAATCATTAGAGAAATGCAAATCAAAACTACAATGAGATATCATCTCACACCGGTCAGAATGGCCATCATCAAAAAATCTAGAAACAATAAATGCTGGAGAGGGTGTGGAGGAAAGGGAACACTCTTGCACTGTTGGTGGGAATGTAAATTGATACAGCCACTATGGAGAACAGTATGGAGGTTCCTTAAAAAACTACAAATAGAACTACCATACGACCCAGCAATCCCACTACTGGGCATATACCCTGAGAAAACCATAGGTCAAAAAGAGTCATGTACCAAAATGTTCATTGCAGCTCTATTTACCATAGCCAGGACATAGAAGCAACCTAAATGTCCATCGACAGATGAATGGATAAAGAAGATGTGGCACATATATACAATGGAATATTACTCAGCCATAAAAAGAAATGAAATGGAGGTATTTGTAATGAGGTGGATGGAGTTAGAGTCTGTCATACAGAGTGAAGTAAGTCAGAAAGAGAAAAACAAATACAGTATGCTAACACATATATATGGAATCTAAGGGAAAAAAAAAAAAAAAAAAAAGGCCATGAAGAACCTAGTGGCAAGACGGGAATAAAGACACAGACCTACTAGAGAATGGACTTGAGGATATGGGGAGGGGGTGGGGTGAGATGTGACAGGGTAAGAGAGTGTCATGGACATATATACACTACCAAATGTAAAATAGATAGCTAGTGGGAAGCAGCCGCATAGCACAGGGAGATCAGCTCGGTGCTTTGTGACCACCTAGAGGGGTGGGATGGGGAGGGTGGGAGGGAGGGAGATGCAAGAGGGAAGAGAAATGGGAACATATTGTATATGTATAACAGATTCACTTTGTTATAAAGCAGATGCTAACACACTATTGTAAGGCAATTATACTTCAATAAAGATGTTTGGAAAAAAAAAAAAAAAGAGAGAGAGAGAGAAAACGGTTATTTTTTTTCCCTCTAGTTTTCAGTATTTATTTTCTTTATGGAAATTTTAAGGAAGGAGAGTCTTTACTCAACCACCTTTGGCCAGAAACTTCAATAAATGCTTGTTGACCAAAATGTGTAAGCACATCAATTTTACATAAACCCAAGGACTCATTAAAAATAGTGCTGTCAGAAGTGTAGATTCCTGGCACAAGCCAAATTTCTGGGAGCTTACACCCCCTTTTTATTGGAGTGAATCTCAGGGTTGAGTAATAGGAAAGATAACTCAGATGACCTTGTCTATTTTCTTGCCAACACCGCTTCCAATGAATGTGTTTTGGAAACCAACATTATGTAGACAGTGTCAAATGTGTAAATTTTAAAAAGAAAAACATGTAAAGCATGACAGCGACTGTGTTTACTGAATGCTTAGGCTGGGAGCTGTACTGTACTGAAGGAAAGGATTCATGAACTTCATGCGCTAGCTTTCTTTGTTCCAAGTCCTTTGGTGTCTCTTGGGAAACACTTCCTTTTCTCACATTAAATGGATCATATCTAGCAGATCAGTTTTGTGTGCAGATCAGGAAAGAACTAAGTGGTAAGATCTTTACCTCAGTACATTTTTTATAGATTATTGATTCAAAACGAATAGCACTAATTGTTAGTAAATATTTTTAAAGTACAGAACTGCTGTTGAGGAAAGAAATTTCAAGGATATATTTTTTTTTTTAATTTTTTTTTTTTTGAGACTCTGGCATCACCAGACTTTGCCAGTCAGTAAGTCAACTCCGAAAGAGTAAGAGGTGAGAGGGTCTGGTCCAAAGATCAAGATGAACTGAGAAAGGATGAGGAATCGGGGGAAGCAAGACAGAGGTCACAGAGCTCCACCCGAAGCTGGTATCAAGTGGACAGCATTTCTACCATGAGAGATGGAGAGTCCTGGCCATCACCTGCACAACTACGTTAGCCTTACATCAGCAGCCGTGTTGTCTCTCCAGTTGACTACGGCTGCTGCATGACCCCTCCACACGAGTGCAAATATATGACCAGAGTCATTGCAAGTCTTGTTTCCGGAATTCCCTATGAGCACCAAGTTCATGGAGAAAACAATTTCCATCTCACAGTAGATGACCTCCATGTTTCTATTTAGTCATGATAAAGATGGACTAGAGTGTAACATTTAAGCAATACTGAAGGGGAAAACTCTTCTTATGGCATCATAGGCATTGACTGGAAAGATGATCATTTACTCCATGTGAATTTAACTAAAAATGTCATGGCTGAGTTGAAGACTTCTATGTTTGCACAGGGTAATTCTTAGAGGGGCGGGTGGTGTTAGAAGCCAGGTGGGTACCATTCCATGCAGAAGAAGAAGGCTTTGGAAGAGATGTTCTCCTCGGCAATGAACGGAGACAGGGAGAGTGGAATCTCATCTCTCTTCTGAGGGGAAATGCCCTCAGACCAGTCACAACCTGGAAGGATGTGGAGCCCAGGGGGCAGACAGTAAGGCAAACACAGTGGTCGAAATCAAGGAAAGCTCCTAAAAGAGTGCAGCCCCAGCTTTTCATGGAGGCGCAAAATCTGGGTTTCAACCTTAAATAATTAAAACATCACCGAGTAACTCAGAGCAAGGGTAGTTGAAACCTGGTGGACGTACCAGTAGCTGGGTGACCTCTCTCATTGTTTGCTTTCGTTATTTTCAAAATGGAACTATGCATATCTCCTTTACAAATTATTTCTGAAGATTTAAATGGACCGTATTTGAGAAGCTTCTGACAGACATCAACGCCTTAGGAAGTAGAGGTGTCTCCTCTCCTGGCATCCTGAAACTTGGTTCAAAAATGCTGGTTTGTTTCAAACCTATTCTTAGGAGTCACATCGGGTACTTCCGTGATGCTAATTGGATTTTGAAAGCAAACCTGCCAATGACGAGGCTCAGAGCTGATACACTCTCTGCAGACATCAGGCTTTTATGGCTTTTACCTCACTCAGGCTCTTCCCTCACTCAAAGGGGACGTTCGTAAATATTTAATGGCTGCAAGAGAGATGGTGAATCATCCTTGCTTAAGATGCAGTGAGATAATGCTCTCGACCGTGTAAACAGAGGGGTGAACAAGACATATTTTTCCTGCCTTTGTAGAGCTTTAACTATACTGGGGGCATTCTGCTGGTTCATATGGAGAGTACCCCAGAACACATTTGAGGAACACCTAACAGGGTGTCAGGGCACACCCCCTAGGACGGTAGGAAAGGCTTCTTGTGAGGGATGTTGT
This sequence comes from Balaenoptera acutorostrata, assembly GCF_949987535.1. Taxonomy (NCBI): domain Eukaryota; kingdom Metazoa; phylum Chordata; class Mammalia; order Artiodactyla; family Balaenopteridae; genus Balaenoptera; species Balaenoptera acutorostrata. Next base: position 4,293,095 of record NC_080085.1, on the reverse strand, counting down.
ATCTGTGAAGAGAAAGAATAAGGATGGGCCTGGTGGATGAGGGAAGAGGAAAGAGTGGCCCAGACAGCTAATATGGACCAAAGCTTTAGGCGGAAGAGACCTTGCTGTACTTTTCTTTTTTGGCTTAAACAATAGATACTCATTTTCTCATAATTCTGGAAGCCAGATGTTCAAGATCAAGGTGTCAAAGGCTTCGTTTCTTCTTTTCTTTTTGTTTCAAATCGAGGTATAATTGACATATAACATCATATTCGTTTCAGGTGTACAACATAATAATTTGATATGTGTATATATTGTGACATTGTTACCACCAGAAATCTAGTTAACATCCATCACCACACATAGTTACAGATTTTTTTTTCTTGCGATGAGAACTTTTACCGTCTACCATCTTAGCGACTTTCAAATGTATAATACTCTTGATAACTGTAGTCACCATGCTGTACACTACATCTCCAGGACTAGTTTATTTTACTTTTTATAATGTTTTAAAATTTATTTTATTGAAGTATAGTTGATTTACAATATGTTAATTTCTGCTGTACAGCAAAGTGACTCAGTTGTACATATACATAATTTTTCATATTCTTTTCCATGATGGTTTATCACAGGATATTGGATATAGTTCCCTGTGCTGTACAGTAGGGCCTTGTTGTTTATCCATCCTATAAATACTAGTTTGCATCTGTTAACCCCAAACTCCCAGTCCATCCCTCCCCCACCCCTCTCCCCCTTGGCAACCACAAGTCTGTTCTCTATGTCTGTGAGTCTGTTTCTGTATCGTAGATAAGTTCATTGGTGTCATATTTTAGATGTGGTTAGAGTTCTACAAATCCCCAGTATATGATATTTATCTATGATGAATTAAGATCTAGTGGCATACATTAGGTTAGGTGTATCTTGAACTTGTGTGAATCTTTGAAATCTCTCATATATTTTTTACTTTTCCTGAAACACAACTGAATAAGGAAATCAGTGACACTTTATCAATCATAAAATATTGGTTGGAAATGGCCTGTTTCTGTTTTGTAGATAAGTTCATTTGTGTCATATTTTAGATTCCACATAGAAGTGATAACGTGTGATATTTGTCTTTCTCTGTCTGACTTATTTCACTTAGTTTGATCATCTCTAAGTCCATCTGTGTTGCTGCAAATGGCATTATTTCATTCTTTTTATGGCTGAGTAATATTCCATTGTATATATGTACCATATCTTCCTTATCCATTTATCTGTCGACGGACATTTAGGTTATTTCCATGTCCTGGCTGTTGTAAATAGTGCTGCAGTGAACGTTGAGGGGCACGTATCTTTTCAAACCATGTTTTTCTCTGGATATATGCCCAGGAGTGGGATTGCTGGATCATATGGTAATTCTATTTTTAGTTTTTTGAGGAACCTCCAAAAAACTAAAAATAGAAATCTCCATAGTGGCTGCACCAATTTACATTCCCAAAAACAGTGTAGGAGGGTTTGCTTTTCTCCACACCCTCTCCAGCTTTTATTGTTTGTAGACATTTTGATGATGGCCATTCTGACCAGTGTGAGGTGATACCTCATTGTAGTTTGGATTTGCATTTCTCTAATAATCAGCAATGTTGAGCATCTTTCCATGTGCCTCTTGGCCATCTGTATGTCTTGTTTGGAGAAATGTCTATTTAGGTCTTCTGTCCATTTTTGGATTGCATTGTTCATTTTTTTGTTGTTAAGTTGTAGGAGCTGTTTGTATATTTTGGAAATTAAGCCCTTGTTGGTCACATCGTTTGCAAATATTTTCTCCCAGCAGGACTAGTTTATTTTATAACTGAAAGTTTGTACCTTTTGACCCCCTTCACCCATCATGCACTCCCCATTCCCTGAAACTACCGGTCTGTTCTCTGTATCTATGAGTTTGTTGTTTTGTTTTGTTTTGTTTAGATTCTGTATATAAGTGAGATCACACAGTAATTGTCTTTCTCTGACTTATTTCACTTAGTGTAATGCCCTCCAAGTCCATCCATGTTGTCACAAATGATTTCTTGTTTCTCATACTAAATCATATTCCTGTGTGTGTGTGTGTGTGTGTGTGTGTGTGTATGTATTTACATTTTCTTTACCCATTCCTCCATCAATGAATACTTAGATTATTTCCATCCATAATTGTGTGAGTCTTGAAATATTATTGTGATGCCTTTAGCAAAAGCCTCTCAGATGCCGTGAGTTTATGCACTGGCTCCAGCACTTCCTAATTGGTGGTCCCAGTTGCATTACCCTCCTTATTGGCTGTAGGGCGTAGAATCCTGACCAGTATATGGTAACAGTGTAAGTGTGAGTTCCTGCTCTCATTCACGTGTCCATTCATTCATGGATTTAATGAGGTTTTTGAGCAACCAATAAGAGCTGGATCTGAAGGATGTACCAATGAGGAAGGTCCTGCCGCTGTCTTTGAGGTCCTCACATTTGTGAGGAAGATGCTCTTCTAAATGACTGGTGTGCTTTCTAAGTTCAAGTAGTTAAGAATACCTGAAGTGTGAGGTGAGAGGCAAAGGGCTCCAGGAGGTGAACCTGGAGACATAAACAGGTGAAAGAGTCAACGGTTGGGGTCGGAGAACTACACGGGGATTAGGACAAAACTCCGCATGTGAAGGAAGGGTTGCAATTCTCAGAGGGATGCAAGGAAGCGTTCTTAGTGAATGGATTGGAGTGACAAGAACAGAGGTTGTTGGAGAATGACTGCTCTGAGGTACTAAATATAGAATCAGATTGCTTATGAAGAATAAAAAAAGCAACAGGCAAGGAAGCGATAGGCTGAGATGGATGAATACCATGAGGACGTAGAGAGAGAGTTTGTGGAATTCAGAAATGCTCTACCAAGATGAAGATTCACTTTGTAATGGGTAAAAAGAAACAGCGAAACTTGGAGAGATCAACTCAGTACTTTGGAAGATAATTTGAGACGCTGTACGTGAATGCAAAGGAAATGGATGAATTTTTTTTTTTTAGTGAAATGAGAGGAATTTATTTGATTTCTTGAGGCTAAAGTGTCCTCCAGAACCTTACTTTAAACTCCAAATAATATAGTTGGAACTTAGGAAAATAAAGACCAATGGAAGACAGGAAAATATTGAACACATCATAGAAGACGTTTTCCTAAGCTGAGAAAATAAGTGAGTTTGGTGACTAAGAGGGCTCACCAAGAATTGATGGAAAAGGCAAGAATAATCTGTATGCATTCGAGCAGGAAACATACATGACCTAAAAAATGGAAGGAAAAAGTAGATTATCCTCAAGGTTTTTCCACAATAAATACCAAAAGATTATTTAAAAATAATGCAGAGCCTTTAAGGAAAATGGTTGTATGGTGTCATATGTACTTGCAGTTCATCTGTGAAAATAAAACAAAGTGAGGGTGAAAAAAGGTCAATAATTTAAACGTCGACTGTTGGTACATGTTCATATAAATCATATCATATCAACTCAATGGGTTGTTATATATCAAAAATAAAGACTGTGAAAGGCATATACAAATTTAGAAATTGTCATATACTATATTAAGTATTAAATAAATTCAATATTATGTAAAGATGACAGAATATCAAAACATGCTTGAAAAAATTGTGGGATGAAAGATAGGCATGACTTAATAGGAATTTTATATCACGGAACTTACTATGATGTTTTTCCCCCCATTCTTAATTATCTGAAATGTAAAGCTTTCCACATTTAGACTGCGTTAATTTAATACAGGAAAATCGAACTTTAATATTTGATTTATTTATGTTTCATTTATCAGCAGTTAATAGATATTTACTCAAATGGCCTTCCAAATAAAGATCATTTTACTCTCAAGGTGTTCATGCCTAGAAGGGAAATTGGAGGGACTTCCCTGGTGGCGCAGTGGTTAAGAATCTGCCTGCCAGAATACTCTGTGACATAAATCACAGCAAGATCCTTTATGACCCACCTCCTAGAGAAATGGAAACAAAAACAAAAATAAATGGGACCTAATGAAACTTAAAAGCTTTTGCACAGCAAAGGAAACCATAAACAAGACGAAAAGACAACCCTCAGAATGGGAGAAAATATTTGCAGACGAAGCAACTGACAAAGGATTAATCTCCAAAATTTACAAGCAGCTCAATATCAAAAAAACAAACAACCCAATCCAAAAATGTGCAGAAGACCTAAATAGACATTTCTCCAAAGAAGATATACAGATTGCCAACAAACACATGAAAGGATGCTCAACGTCACTAATCATAAGAGAAATGCAAATCAAAACTACAGTGAGGTATCACCTCACACCGGTCAGAATGGCCATCATCAAAAAATCTATAAACAATAAATGCTGGAGAGGGTGTGGAGAAAAGGGAACACTCTTGCACTGTTGGTGGGAATGTAAATTGATACAGCCACTATGGAGAACAGTATGGAGGTTCCTTAAAAAAACTAAAAATAGAACTACCATACGACCCAGCAATCCCACTACTGGGCATATACCCTGAGAAAACCATCATTCAAAAAGAGTCATGTACCACAATGTTCACTGCAGCTCTATTTACAACAGCCAGGACATGGAAGCAACCTAAGTGTCCGTCGACAGAGGAATGGGTAAAGGAGATGTGGCACATGTATTCTTTTTCATCTTCTTTTCCATGATGGTTTATCAGAGGATATTGAATAGAGTTCCCTGTGCTCTACAGTAGGACCTTGTTATTTATCCATCCTATTTATAATAGTTTGCATCTGCTAACCCCAAATTTCCAGTCCATCCCTCCCCCACCCCCTCCCCCTTGGCAACCACAAGTCTGACTGAACTTACTTTAAATGGAGGAAATTCAGGATGGACCTGTATCCGACCAAAGTGGGTTTCATAACGTGACAAACATTAGAAAGAAAGAAAAAAAAACTACTTCCCTGCTGCTATGTCTGTCCTGAAGAGGAGCTTTTTATTTCTTGGTAATACTTCACACTGATAACATAAAAAGAGGCAACCATTATTGTGACAAAGAATTAAAGACAGCTCAGATCCTTCAGTCTCCTGTGGAAGAGAATTAATGGGAACAAGGGAAAAATAACAGGAAAATGGTACTGTTTTAAAAAACACATGGAAGTCCCCCAACATAGAAAAACCTTAGGTAGCATTCTTTGTCAGGACATTTTTTTTGGTAGGGCATGGACATCATAAAATGCATTCTCTTAAAATCCCAGGCATGTACTAGTAGCAGAGTAGAGTATGTGTCATGCATAATGTGAGTATGCTTTTAAGTAACGTAGGCAGCTTTTCCTTTCTTACACAAAATGTTCCTAAAAATTAACACAACATTTTTTTTTTTAATATTTATTTATTTATTTGGCTGTGCCGGGTCTTAGTTGCAGCATGCGGGATCTTCGTTGCGGCATGCGAAATCTTAGTTGCGGCATGCATGCAGGATCTAGTCCCCTGACCAGGGATTGAACCCGGGCCCCGTGCATTGGGAGCACAGAGTCTTAACCACTGGACCATCAGGGAAGTCCCACACAACATTTGAACATGAGAAAATCAGATAAGAAACTCCACGCTGAAAAGAGAACTTTAGGTCCATAAAACAAAAAATGAACACTGAAATATTTATTTTAGGCAAAATCATCAATAACAGTAGACCAGCGTTTCACACTTCTTTGGTTTTTTGGTGTTCATTTCCGTCAGACTGGCACACACCGTTGGCAAGTCTGAGCCCCAAAAGCTGGAGATGCCATTTTTTCATCTCACTGAATGATGTTCACATTGGTCTTCAATCTCATTAACTTTTTGAAACATGTACGTCATATTTTTTTTTTGGCTCTGCCGTGTGGCTTGCGGGATCTTCATTCCCCAACCAGGCATTGAACCTGGGCCACGGCAATGAAAGCGCTGAGTCCTAACCACTGGACCACCAGGAAATTCCCTGTACTTCATATTATAATACTAACACCTTCATGGCTCCCTTTTCTACCCTTTTAAAAACAAAAAAATAAGGTCAAAAATCAGTAAGATATTTAAAAAAAACATATTGGCATCACTGTACAAGGATGACAAGTCTATCAAAAAGTAACCATTGACTGACTGAGAATTCTGCTCTTTGGGAACACATGGTACTGAAGTGTCAGATGATACAGGGAAACCTATACCTAAATATGCTTTTACATATTTAAAATATATAAATAATACAGATATGTGATCTCTATACAATGCATGCATAAATATAGATGTATAAATAAACATATGATACGTATGTATTTGGGTATTTAAATAATAGTATTTTTAAAATTCTTCTTAAACAGCAAAGTGTTAATGTTCTGGTTACCAGTAGCATCAAGGGCTATATCTTTTCACACTTGACTAAGGATCTGTATCTCAGCATTTCCCATCGAATTCTCATTGAGTCTTCTTCACTTTGGGTCACATGATGATCTGTGAACCAGTCTCTGTGGTCAGGAAGTATAACCTCCTGGTTGACTAAAATCTAGGTTAGAAGTTCCACTGTGGAGCATGAGTTGGACTCAAGTCTATCAGAAATGTTGAGCTGAAGGGAAGAAAACAGTTGGTCCCCCAAAGAGAAACAACTGTAGTTACTGGGATAAACTAGATGGAACCAAAACGGGTATCCACGAGACACAACCAATCAGTGACAGCAACAGGGCAAGGAGGCATACCCACTGACCTGACATTGAACAGCCCCATGAACAAAGAAGGAAAGGCAAGACATGAAGTGACGCAGGACTTGTGTGGGAAAGGAAAGAAGTGTTGCAGCCACACTGAGAGCTTGGAAATTGTAGATCAAGGCCAGATGATGGAAGAATTGAAAGCCATACTTGGGAGAGTAATGATTAACATCCCCCAGCAGAGTGGGGCATTTGTTACAACGGATGAACCTACACTGACATATCATCAACACCCAGAGTCTGTAGGTTTCATTAGGGTTCACTCTTGGTGCTGTACAGTCTATGGGTTTGGACAAATGTATATAATGACAAGCAGACTGATAACTTTTTTGGTCAACCTCCTATGCTGGACAGACTTTAAGGAAACCGCCCCAGTAATCCTTGACTTCTTGACTTCTGGCCTTTGTATCCTTGTATCCGCCCCAACGCTTTAAGTGCACCCAGGGTTATGATGTCACTCCTGTGTTTATACAACATAAAACTGCATCTTTCTAGCAGACTCTCTCTAGAGACTTTCTCTGTTGCTGACGTTGAAGAAGTCGATGGTCATGCTGGGAGGCCATGTGAGCTGAGGATGGCCCAGAAAAGCAGAAGGTGGCTTCTGGGTGATAACCAGCCAGATGGTAGCTTCTCAAACCAACAGCCACTAGGCAACAGAATCTTACAGTGACCCGCCTGAGCTTGGGCATGGATTCTTCCCCAGTCAGTCCTCCAGATGAGAGCTCAGCCCAGCCCAACACCTCTACGGAGGCCTCGCCAACCTCTACCAAGAGGATTCATCTGTGCCTGAACTCCTGACCGGCAGAAGCTGTGAGATCATGCATACACATTAAGTTCGGGCTAAGTCACAGTCTCTTTCAGAGAAGGGAGAGCCCTTTGCTCACTGCCACCAGCTCAGTTCAGTGTGAGCCCTGAACACAGGGTACTAATGACGTCTTGAATGGGAAGGATGCCTTCAAGAAGCAAAGAAGGGAGAAGTCATGGGTGGGAAACGAATGGCTTTGCATTCTGCAAAGGGCGTCGTCTTGTTTCTAAATGCTTTCTGACGCCAGAGAAATCTCTAAAGTGAAGACAAGTGTAGCATGAGCTAATTCATGTTCATTCAATAGATATCCGTAAAGAGGGAACAGCTCTGGACCTGGGCATGGAAGATAAGGGTTAGAACCCCAGTGCTTCCATTTATCAACTGCTTGAAACTGCCAACACAGTTAACCTTCTTCAGTCTCACACTCCTTATTTGAGCAGTGCAGATAATCATACGTCACGGAGAGGTGATCACTCAAAGTAGGCAGTGGGCAGGCACCTCTGAAAGCACTGGAGGTTGTTGTCCATATGCTAGGAGCTTGATCAAGGTGATTTCTCTCCCTTTCTTTCTTCCCAGAAGCATTAAGGATCAGGATTTTTTTTTTTTTTTTTTTTTTTACTATTTGAAATGCATCCTCTTTATTTATTTATGTATGGCTGTGTTGGGTCTTCGTTTCTGTGTGAGGGCTTTCTCTAGTTGCGGCAAGTGGGGGCCACTCTTCATCGCGGTGCATGGGCCTCTCACTATCGTGGCCTCTCTTGTTGTGGAGCACAGGCTCCAGACGCGCACCTCAGTAATTGTGGCTCACTGGCCTAGCCGCTCTGCGGCATGTGGGATCTTCCCAGACCAGGGCTCGAACCCGTGTCCCCTGCATTGGCAGGCAGATTCTCAACCACTGCGCCACCAGGGAAGCCCAGGATTTTTTAAAATATATGTATTTTTATTTATTGTCTAAGAACACTTAACATGAGATCTACTCTCTTAGCAAATTAAATGCACAACACAGTGTTGTTAGTTCTAGGCGCAGTGTTCTATGGTGGACCTCTTACTTTTTTAAAGTTTTAATTTTATTGCCGTATAGTTGACTTACAGTGTTGTGTTAGTTTCAGGTGTACAGCAAAGTGATTCAGTTATATGTATACATATATCAACTCTTTTTTAAGATTATTTTCACATATAGGTTATTACAGAATATTGAGTAGAGTTCCCTGTGCTATACAGTAGGTCCTTGTTGGTCATCTATCTTATATATAGTAGTGTGTGTGTGTGTGTGTGTGTGTGTGTGTGTTTTCATCTCAAGCTCCTGATTTATCCCTCCCCCCAGTGTTTCCCCTTTGGTAACCTTAAGTTTTTGATATCTGTAAGTCTATTTTGTAAATAAGTTCATTTGTATCTTTTTTTTCAAATTAGATTCCACATATGAGTGATATCGTATGATATTTGTCTTTCTCTATCTGACTGACTTCACTCAGTATGACAATCTCTAAGTCCATCCATGTTGCTGCAAATGGCATTATTTCATTCTTTTTAATGGCTGAGTAGTATTCCATTATATATATATATATATATATATATATATATATATATATATATATATATATACCACATCTTCTTTATCCATTCCTCTGTCAGTGGACATTTAGGTTGCTTCCATGTCTTGGCTATTGTGAATAGTACTACAATAAACATAGGGGTGCATGTATCCTTTTGAATTATGGTTTTCTCTGGATATATGCACAGGAGTGGGATTGCTGGGTCATATGGTAGCTCTTTTTTTAGTTTTTTAAGCACCCTCCATACTGTTCTCCATAGTGGCTGCACCAATTTACATTCCCACCAACAGTGCAGGAGGGCTCCCTTTTCCTAAGGAGCAGTATTAATCAACTGTAGCAAACCCTCCATTACGGTTCTCTGGAAAACAAGATGAATCTGGGGCATTCTATTCCAGGCATCCTATTGTTTTTCTTATTATTTTTATTACTCTCCTGCAGAAAGGCAACAAATGGTAAGCTCCCTGCTATGAGGGGTTTTCAGTAGAGGGGGAGAACTCTTCATGTCTCTATCTTGATGGCTAGTGGTCTCCCAAATTGCAAGGCACAGTATAACTTGGAGTCATTCATTCAGTCATCCACCCAGTAACGACACAGTTGACCCTCGAACAACGTGGGGCTTAGGGGCAGTGACCCTCCGCACAGTAAAAAGTCTACCTATAACATACAGTTGGGTCCCTGTATCCCCGGTTGCATCCTGGGATTCAACCAACCTCGGATTACTTAGAACTGTAGTATTTACTGTTGGAAAAAACAATCCATGTGTAAGTGGACCTGCATAGTTCAAACTCATGTTGTTCAAGGGTCAACTGTATATTGAGAACATCATTTGGGCCAAGCATGGTAATAGACTCTGTGGATTAAAAAAAATAGGAAATTGGCCATAATTCTTCAAAGAATTTCGATTGTTTTGACCCTTAACATTTCCCTTTGATTTTATTGTGTATCAGCAACGAAATTCTGCAGCATACCTGGTAAAGGTCAGAGCAGAGTTGGCCCGGATGCTACGTTAATCTGAGTATCATTCCCAGTTATAAGATGAACAGGAATTTGATAGCGAAACCCTATCTTCCTAAACTTAGAGGAAGAATTGAAAGCAGATGGTTTGCATATGTTCCCAGCTTTTGCTCTGAATCAGTGTGGCCAAATTTTTCATTGGTATTCAGTGTCTTTTCACATTCACATCGCTTTGGAATACATGCTCTTTAAGATGATACTTCTAAGAGATTTTTTGCCCATTTTACTAGTAAGTACAACATACCCGCTTTCATCTAACCCCTTAAACTGAACTTTGGATGAATTATGTGTACCTGGGTCAACTTAATTCAATTGCTGTCATGGTTCACTCAAGAAGGAAAATGAGATTAATCTATTTTTTTAATGGATGAAAGAAGGTAGAGTTCTGCCCTCAATGAATTTACATTAAAAACAAACACTAAATACAGATGGGAATTAAAGAAGAAAAAAACACTCGACAAGATCTATTTAGGGACCCTGAAACTCCAAAGCATCAGAAAAAACAGGTTTCAAACATGGCACATGTTTTTACTGCCACCTGTTTTTGATTCTCACCAAACTGAATAGATTCCACGGAATGATTTAATTCCAATGATAAGTAAAACTGAGCAAACACAGAAATCATAAATCAGCTCTCTACTGGCTAAAATCCTGTGTTCACTAGAGCATTTCATGTAGAGTTTAAAAGGAATGCACAATGGATTCAACCTCCTCCATCTCCGAAAAATAAAGAAGGTAAATTATCTTGTTTGGAGCTCTCAAGGCACTCCTGGGGGCTTCTAGTTGTTTTTCCAGCCCATTCTGGTTCCATTAATGACTTAAATCCACAGTACAAGGTACCTTGGAATATATTTGAATGGCAATTTGAGATTTCCTTGTTGTAATAAGATGCCTTTGAGTACTTCCCTTTCATTAAAAAGGAATGAAAGAAAACCTTTTTGAAACAAGGTGAACCATGGTGAGGGAAGGTTAATCTTGACTTTCAAGCTGTACAGTGCCCCCAAAGTCTGGATTTCATACCAGTGGGTATCCAAGAGTAGACTTAGAAGATGTCAATCCCTCCAAAATTCTCCAACTCCCTTGGCTTGGGGGCTTTCCCCCTGCAGTCTGTCCTCTTCTGTGAACCCAGCCTGGTCTGTCACATCCTCAACTTGATGAGCTCACCATCTCTCTCCTGTTTTACTTTCTTGGAGAATCTGGGCTGTAGAAATGCAGTGAAAACATTTACATCTCACTGTTAGAGCACTAGATGTTAAAACGCTCATTTTACAACTTAACCCACCGCTTCAGCGGCACTGCCAAGACTGCAGAGATTAAGTCATAACTTCCAGGAGCAGTGCAGCTGTAGAACTTCATGAAGAAGAAGGGTCCACTGGAATAAACATCTTTTATATTGCTTCTAGCCAAAGCAGCTCATGGTGGATCCGTCTAGAAGTTCGTTTAAAAAGAAAAGAAAAAAAAAAAAATCAAGGAAGCAAGAGTATAATGGCAAAGAGAGTTACACAATTCTCCAGGTTATTTTTAGAATCATTTCCGTGGTGTGAAACATAACTGCGGCAAGAATTAATAATGCGCATCTAGCTTCCTAGTAACCGGCCGAGCTTCCCGAGCAGTGGGGCTGCGTCCCCTGCATGGACGAGAGGAGCCCGGGGGAGGGCCAGCCTTGCAGTAACAGGTCATGGCTGACGGTGCAGAGCCAAAGTCATGTCGTCTTCACCTCTTATTTCCGAGCTTGGGAGTCACTGCAAGAAGAGGGAGCGGTGTGCTGATTCGGGCTGCCAGTAGTTTACAGGAGGGTTTCTCGTCACCAGTTTGGGGTCCTCTGTCTTTTCTTGCAGCCATGCTCAACCAGTATCCCTGTATTCAGCAGTTCCTGTACCTGCCTTTTATTCACTCTTCTCAAGATGAGGTAGAGAATCGATAAATATCAGTGCAGTTTCCTATTGCCCTTTGTCCTCCCGGTGTTTTGCTTCTCCCGAAGCCTGCCTTCTTTGGAGACCAGCCTGATTTCTTTTTGAGCCAGCAGGCAGGAGCTAATCAACACAGTTGTTCTGTGGCCACTGTTCCCTTTAGGATGTTGCGGGAAAAGACATTACCGTGACCACCAAGCTCTGTGTTTCCTAATATTGCGGAAACATTAACTCCACTGATGGGGATGGTAAGGCGCACGTTACAAGAAGAAGTGAGTTTCGTGGTAAAGATGCCAAGCGGGGACAGCCACAGGCAGACGATAGCCACTGAACAGGACGCGGGGAGACTCCCAAAGTGCCTTCATGGTGAGCACTGCGCGGCTCTGATTCCAGAGACCAAAGCCCTGTTACTCGGTAGGGCTGGGAATTCCAGACAGAGTTCCTCCCTTCTCTGGCTGTGCAGATTTTGTGCTCATAGGTCCTGAAGGAAGCAGCCCGTACACCTGCAGACGTCTGCCTACACCCAAGGGGCTCAGAGAAAGCTGAGTGGCTTTCAGACTGTTCTCTTTGTTACCGGAAGTGGGGTCCGGCTGCCCGCCGCTCAGAAGCCAATAACGAGGCAAGGCTGGTGGAAAGGAAAGTCTGCTCTATTTGCACCGTCAGCACCCAGGGAGGAGGGCAGACTTCTGTCCAGAGGCCGACTCCCAATCCATCCCTCCCCCACGCCTCTCCCCCGGGCAACCACAAGTCTGTGCTCTATGCCTGTGAGTCCATTTCTGTTTTGTAGATAAGTTCATTTGTGTCATATTTTAGATTCTACATATAAGTGACATCATATGGTATTTGTCTTTCTCTGTCTGACTTACTTCACTTAGTATGATGATCTCTAGGTCCATCCATGTCCCTGCAAATGGCATTATTTCGTTCCTTTTTATGGCTGAGTAATATTCCATTATATATATGTACCCCATCTTCTTTATCCATTCATCTGGCTATGGATACTTAGGTAGCTGCCATGTCTTGGCTATCGTAAATAGTGCTGCTATGAACATTGGGATGCATGGATCTTTTTGAATTAGACTTTTTGTCTTTTCTGGATATATGCCCAGGAGTGGGATTGCTGGATCATATGGTAGTTCTGTTTTTAGTTTTCTGAGGAACCTCCATACTGTTCTCCATAGTGGCTGCACCAACTTACATTCCCACCAACAGTGTAGGAGGGTTCAAAGGATACAGAGTTTTGGTCATATACATGACAAATTAAGTCCTAGACATCTACTGTACAGCATAGAGCCTATAGCTAACAATACTGTATTATAGACTTAAACATGTACTGAAAGGATAAATCCTATGTTCAATGTTATCACACACAAAAAAATAGTAGTAATAAATAGAATGGGAGGAAATTTTTGGAGGTGATGGCTGCATTTATGGCAGAGATTGTGGCGATGGTTTCATGGGTGTAGACACCATCTCCACATGTCATTAAGTTCTAAATATTAAACATGCACAGGACTTCCCTGGTGGTGCAGGGGTTAAGAATCCGCCTGCCAGTGCAGGGGACACAGGTTCGAGCCCTGGTCCGGGAAGATCCCACACGCCGCAGAGCAACTAAGCCCGTGCGCCACAACTACTGAGCCTGTGCTCTAGAGCCCGTGCCCCACAACAAGAGAAGCCACTGCAGTGAGAAGCCCGTGCACCACAACGGAGAGTAGCCCCTGCTCGCTGCAGCTAGAGAAAGCCCGCATGCAGCAATGAAGACCCAGCACAGCCAAAAATAAATAAGTTTTAAAAAGATGCACAGCTTTTTTATGCCAGTCATATCTCAAAGTATTTTTTTTTTAAGTTGTCCTGCTGCAAATCTGCAAAAAAGGGAGTTGTCTACCACGGATATGAGTTGGAGAACTTTTTCCATGAAGGGAATTTTGAGTGTCCAATTAATAAAACGTGTCACCTGCACTGTATAAAAAGTCAAGACGTGTGCCTTTTCCAAATGCCTGCGGTGGCCAAGGTGACAGGGATTAGGTGTGTGAAACCCAGCTCCCTGCCCTCTGCCCTGCTCTGCTTTTTTCCCCTGTTGTAAGTTGGGTGCCGGGCAAAGGTGCCCCCTCCACGTTAATAACTCTTCCCAAAATAGGTCTCTCAGCCTTGGTCTGAAATACCTCCTATCTCATGGCCGGCTCATAATTCTCCCTCCCTTCTTCCACTTAATTTGAAGGGTGCACGCTCTCCTTTGTGGTCTTGAGAGCAGCCCTTTGGAATTTTAAAACTTTGCAGGTTGTCTTAAAGATGTCATCCTTTGTAAGCATCAGGAGCAGCTAAGGACCAACAGTAAAAGGAGTCTCTCCCCGAGCCCTGGTTGCATTTCAGGTTTTAGCCATCCAAAAAAAGGAATATGAGGCAACCTTGAGTGCCAGGGAAATTTCCATGACCTTCTTCCCCTGGGCTGGGCCTATCTTCCAGTTGTCAATCATAGGAGCAAGCTGAAGTCCCCATCATGGGAGTTGGCAGGGTAAAATGTTGAAACTCGCCCAGTTTGCTTAAGTGCCTCCTGAAGATTGGCTTATAGTTGACGGGACAAAAGTCCGGTGTCCACGCAAAAGAGCTGGTATTTTCTTGGTGCCGATGGGAAGAGACCTCTATTCCTCCTGGTCTGGGTTGACTTGTGTGATTCTCCCAATTATAGGTTGCAGTTCCAAGTTCCAGCACCTCAGAATGTGACCTTATTTGAAGAGGTAACTGAGTTAAGATGAGGACATAATGGTGGGCACTAATCTAATAGGACTGGTGTCCTTAGAAAAAGGGGAAATTTGGACACAAGGACACAAACACAGAGAGAATGCCTGGTGAAGAAAAATGGGGAGAAGACAGCAATCAACAAGCCCAAGGGCTTCCCTGGTGGCGCAGTGGTTAAGAGTCCACCTGCCAGTGCAGGGGACACGGGTTCGAGCCCTGGTCCGGGAAGATCCCACATGCCGTGGAGCAACTAAGCCCGTGTGCCACAACTACTGAGCCTGCGCTCTAGCGCCCGTGAACCACAACTACTGAGCCCCCATGCCACAACTACTGAAGCCCACGCGCCTAGAGCCCATACTCTGCAACAAGAGAAGCCACTGCAATGAGAAGCCCGCGCGCCGCAACAAAGAGTAGCCCCCGCTCGCTGCAACTAGAGAAAGCCCGCGCAGCAATGAAGACCCAACACAGCCAAAAATAAATAAATAAATAGATAAATAAATGAATATATTAAGGAAAAGAAACAAAAACAAGCCCACGACAGACGTCTGGAACTGGTCCTTCTTCCCAGCCCCCAGAAGGAACCAACCCCCAAAACACCTTGATCCATACCTTATATCATATAATATGTGGTATGTAGGAGATAACTCTATCTAAAGATGTATATATGTATCACATATATTTATATTATAAACACAAAAGTATATTATCTATTATATGTTACATACACTTTTTATTTTATAGATCACACACAGGATTTATTTCAAGGGGTTGGCTCCCCCATTTGTGGGTGCTGTGACATCCAGAATCGGTAGGGCAGACTGCAAGGTTAGGCAGGAGCTGATGTTTTAGTCCTGAGACAGGATTTCTTCTTCTGTGGGAAATCTCACTTCTGATTTTAAGGCTTTTCAGCTGACCAGGAAAGAACCCCTTCCATTATCAACGGTAATCTGCTTTTCCTTCATCTTTTTTAAAAAGTTTATGTTGGAGTATAGTTGCTTTACAACGTAGTGTTAGTTTCAGGTGTACAGCAAAGTGAATCATTTATACATATACATATATCCACTCTTTTTTAGATTCTTTTCCCATACAGGCCATTACAGAGTATTGAGTAGAGTTCCCTGTGCTATACAGTAGGTCCTTATTAGTTATCTGTTTTATATATAGCAGTGTGTATGTGTCAGTCCCAATCTCCCAATTTATCCCCCCCCCGCCACTCTGCTTTTCCTAAAGTCTACTGATTCTGGGTGTTAACCACATCGATCAAATACCTTCACAATGACATATAAACTAGTGTTTGATTAGACTATTGGGAACTATAGCCTAACCCAGCTAACATGTGATGTGATGAATTGTGCCCACCCCCGCCAAATTCACAGGCTGAAGCCCTACGCCCCAGAACCTCAGAATGTGGCTATATTAGGAGATGGGGTCTTTAAAGAGGGGATGAAGGTAAATGAGGTCACTGGGGTGAATCGTGATACAATAGGACTGGTGTCCTTGTAAGAAGAGGAGATTAGGACACAGATGGACACAAGGAGAAGGCAGCCATCTACACGCCCAGGACAGAGGCTTTAGGAGGAACCAACTCTGCCCAAACCTGGATCTCAGACTTCCAGCCTCCAGGACTGGGAGAAATAAATGTCTGTTGTTTAAGCCACCTGGTCTGGAGTACTTTGTTATGACAACCCTAGCAGACTAATGCAACACATAACACTAACCATTAAACTGTATAACAGACTGTGGGCTACCATACTTAAAATATGTCCAGAATATTAACCACAAACAACAAAGCCTGAACAGAGAGTTTGAGAAGAACAGAAATACACATAAATTTAAATAAGTGAAAAAATTCTCTTTTTCCCTCATAAGGGAAGAAATGCAAATCCAAACGTGGGTGGGATCCCATATTTTTAACCTTGCAATAGAGAGATAACTAAAACATTGACAACACCTAGGAAATGTTTTGATAATAAGTGTGTAAAAGTGTGAATCAGCCCCTTGAGAGGGAAATTTGGCAAAGAAGATTCACACTTAAAAAACAAACGGCACAATCAAAAAATGAGCAGAAGACCTAAATTGACATTTCTCCAAAGAAGACATACAGATGGCTGAGACGCACATGAAAAGATGCTCAACATCACTAACTATTAGAGAAATGCAAATCAAAACTACAATGAGGTATCACCTCACACCAGTCAGAATGGCCATCATCAAAAAATCTACAAACAGTAAATGCTGCAGGACTTCCCTGGTGGCACAGTGGTTAAGAATCCACCTGCCAATGCAGGGGACATGGGTTCGATCCCTGGTCCGGGAAGGTCCCACATGCCGTGGAGCAACTAAGACCGTGCACCACAACTACTGAGCCTGTGCTCTAGAGCCCGCGAGCCACAACTACTGAGCCCGCGAGCCACAACTACTGAGCCTGTGCTCTAGAGCCCGCGTGCCACAACTACTGAGCCCATGTGCTGGAACTACTGAAGCCCGCGTGCCTAGAGCCCATGCTCCCAACAAGAGAAGCCACCGCAATGAGAAGCCCGCGCACCACACAAAGAGTAGCCCCCACTCGCTGCAACTAGAGAAAGCCCACACGCAGCAACAAAGACCCAACGCAGCCAAAAATAAATAAATAAATAAATAAAAATTTTAAAATGCTGGAGAGGGTGTGGAGAAAGGGAACCCTCTTGCACTGCTGGTGGGAATATAAATTGATACAGCCACTATGGAGAACAGCATGGAGGTTCCTTAAAAAACTAAAAATAGAACTACCATACGACCCAGCAATCCCACTACTGGGCATATACCCTGAGAAAACCATAATTCAAAAAGAGTCATGTACCACAGTGTTCATTGCAGCACTATTTATAACAGCCAGGTCATAGAAGCAACCTAAATGTCCATCAACAGATGAATGGATAAAGAAGATGTGGTACATATATATAATGTAGTATTACTCAGCCATAAAAAGGAACGAAACTGGGTCATTTGTAGAGACGTGGATGGACCTAGAGACTGCCATGCGGAGAATGAAGTGAGAAAGAGAAAAACAAATATCGTATATTAACACATATATGTGGAATCTAGAAAAATGGTACATATGAACCAGTTTGCAAGACAGAAAAAGAGACACAGATGTAGAGGACAAACGTATGGACACCAAGGGGGGTAAGGGGTAGGGTGGGTGGTGGTGCTGGGATGAATTGGGAGATTGGGATTGACATGTATACACTAATATGTATAAAATACATAACTAATGAGAACCTGCTCTATAGCACAGGGAACTCCTCTTTGCTCTACAGTAGAAACTAACACAACTTTGTAAAATAACTATACCCCAATAAAAATAAAATAAAATAAAAAAATAAAATGCACATGGCCTGTGACTCAACATCTTCCACTTCTAGGGATGCACTCAGAAATACACACATCCATATGACAGAGAGATCTATGTTTTAGGGTGCATACACTACAGAATTGTTTCATAATAGTGCAGAAAAACACTAAAATGACCATTGATGGAAGTCCAATGACAGTCATTCATAAGCGGAATATTAGGCAGCCATGAAAAAGATTGCCTGTGTGTGTGTGTGCATTCACGTGTGTACTCTGTACTAACCTACACTATTTCCAGAAGCTTAGAAGAGAAATTTGTATCAGCCTCTAGAGAACAGTGACTCTGAATCTGCTCTCCAAGAATGTTTAATTCTTGCTTATATAACTGTGTATTCTTGGACTTTTAATTTTCCCATTTGTGCTCTGACTGTCAGTTAAGATCACCAGTTAAATACTCTTGAATTCCTTCACTTAACACAATGCCGTACTGGGTTCCATTTTAATAAAATAGTCATGGACTTTCTATGGCAGTCTACAGAAGAGACTTGTAAAACACTGGATTCTGTAGGTGGATTCTGCTCATTTGCATCTTTCTTGCTGAAGTAGTAATTTAAAATTAAATGCTGCTTCACATGCAAGTCCATGTATGATAAAGATTAATCATGAGTTCATCTCTGGACAAAGAAAATCTCAGCCTTTCCTTGAAGGTATGAAATATCTTTGAAACATCCAGTTCTTAAGATTACCCATCCTAACTTCTACCTTTTACATAAGAAACCTACATCCTAACTTCTACCTTTTACATAAGAAACCTACATTTTGAGGGCTGGGTTAAAATTTGCCATGTCCACACAGACGGTTATATAACTGCTGATTTAATTACTGAGCACACTTTTAAACCTGTGTTTTATGCTTATAGATACAGAAGGAATCAGTAATAGTAAATATGGACCATAAAACTTGGGTTAAATAACTACTAAGGAAAAAACATGAGATCTTAGCCTTGCAGGTTTTAATCCCAGGTTCTAAAAATTCTGCCAGGAAGCACGACAGACTTAAAATATTCTCAAGTGCCAACAATTGTCAATGCTGGTGCTGAGGAGACAGGCTGTAATTGTTAAGAACACATGTGAGGAATGTGCAGAAAATAAAGTACTTGACATCTATATAGTCATGCTACATTAAAAAGTAAAGAGTTACCAAGGTGGATAATACAATGATGCAAATTTGAATGCAAATTTGAACTCATTACCTTTGGCATTCAGCAAAGCTTCTTTGATCAGCCAGACTTGGGATAATTTCTAGATACCAAGTGAATTTCGGAGATTGTGCTGCGTAATTCAGGAAACCTGACAGCTTGGCAAGGCGGGAGCAGGATGCTTCTTTCAAAAGTTGAGCCAACTTTTGTCGTGGAATTGAGCCGCTCTTTTGCCAAGTTTTCAGCATCCCTGGGCAACCCAATCACGGCGGAAGTTGGGTCCTGAAATGGTGATTTATGTCTGATTCACTGGAATTGTGGGTTAACACTGAAAACTCATAACTGAACACCTAACTACAGGTACCTCAGAAAGTGACCTTACTTAGAGATAGGATCAGTGAAGGTGTATTTAAATTGGGATGAAGTAATTAGGTTGGGCTTAGTCCAATAGATCCGCTGGCCTTATACAAAGGGCAGATTTGGACACAGACACAGGAAGAATGCCATGTGACTCTGATAGCAGATATCGGGGTGATGCTTCTACAAGCCACGGAATACCAAAGATTGCCAGTAATCCACCAGAATCTAGGGGAAGGGCATGGAACAGATTCTCTGACACAGCCCTGGAAGGAACCAACCCTGCCCACACCTAGATCTCAGACTTCTAGCCTCCAGAACTGAGAGAAGATAAATTTCAGCCAGGACTTGGATATCACTCCAGAACATCTATGGCTGACAATGAAGAAGGAGAAATCGATTTCCTTGATCGTGGGCAGAATGTCTGAATTGTGGGTGAGGCGAAGCTCAAGAAATTTCAAGAAAAACATGCTGGACGTCCCTGGAGAAATTATATTAGAGCAAGACCTAAATTTGAAAGGTTGACACGGACCCCACCGCCCAGCTGTGTGGAAGTTCACAAAATAGAGCTGCAGTCTCTAGAAGAAAACCGTGCTCTTTAGATAAGAATTTAAATGTGCATTCCCAGTGAGATTTTATTATTTCTGGTAGACACAATTTTAGAGAATAAATGAGGCAGTTTCAATGCATGTATGTGAGTTTCCCCTACTGGGAAAAAGGAGAGTATAAAACAAAATATAACCAGAAGACTCACATGTGAGGGCCCGTCAGGAAGTCCAGCATGGTACTGCATTTCTCCTAAAACTAGTCATCTGCAAAGAGTAGGGACCCAGCCCCAGAGATCTGGCCCCATCTTCCCCAGCCCCTGTCAGCAGGGTGGCTGAGTGGTCAGCCTTGAGCTGCTGTATGGGCCCCTCCTGCTGCCCTGTCAGGCCAGGCATCCTTAGGGCCACCACTATACCAAGCCTGGGCACATGCTGGACCCTCAAATTCCCACAGCTCAGCAAATTTTAAGCTGGGACACTACACAAAACTTGATGTTAAAGCAGTTGAGGCTGACAATGCAGGAAAAAAAAAAAACAAAACGGTTCCTAGGTGCACCTGCATTGCAATTCCATGCTCTGGAATCGGGTGCTGTGAGTCCAGGAGAAACTCCCTGCAATGAAATGCCCCTTGAAGAGCCATAAAAATGTGGTTCTCAGGCCCGCCCTCCACTGCAGAGAATGTGGTTGTCAGGCCCTCCACTGCAGAGAATGTGGTTGTCAGGCCCTCCACTGCAGAGAATGTGGTTGTCAGGCCCTCCACTGCAGAGAATGTGGTTGTCAGGCCCTCCACTGCAGAGAATGTGGTTCTCAGGCCCCCCACTGCAGAGAATGTGGTTGTCAGGGGCTCCAGCTGCTGTGCTCTGAAAGCCATCACCTCGTTTGTATGGTGGCCATACTTCCCCCAGACTGATCGCCCCCTAATGCCTGAGTGTGTCAGGCAGGGCAGTTCTGGGGAGACAAAAGACTCCTCTGATGATCAACTTTGGCTTCAAGACCCCCAAACCGTCTTTCCCAATCTTCCTACCCACTTCCTCTCTCTTCCGCTGAAAGTCAGACTTCGCGTTCAGCTCTGCTGGGTCTCCCAGCCTTACCCAGATCCTCTGCCATCTTCCCTCACACGGGTTTTTCTCCTGAAACAATCCTTTCCAGTTGAATCACGTCTTGTCTGCTTCTCCAAGGGTGCATCTTGGAATCTCCTTCTCAGCGAACCCAGAAGAACCCAAGCATCCTTGTGTTTAAGCACTTCCATGCAAGAAAGCATGTCTGTTTGTTTTTCCAGAGGTGGAGCTGTTCTCCATCAAATGAGAAGTTGGGGCTCCATCAATTCAGGGAGAGGAAAAAAGAGCCTTCAACTTTCAGGTGACTCTTTCTCCCTTCTGGGGCCATGACTGTTTCAAAAATGATTAGGATCCAGTTTGAGTGAAAGCATAAGGCACCCTAGGAATTATTATATCTTTACAGTCACAAGAGAAGTCGGCCTGTGTCTAACGGATGTATGCAATTCTTTTGGGATCCTCTTCAGGACAAAAGAAAAAAAAAGGTAAGGCAGAGGTCATACATATCAGCATTTTTAAAAAAAAATAGTGTCAGGTGTAGGGACTTCCCTGGTGGTCCAGAGGTTAAGGCTCCGCGCTTCCACTGCAGGGGGCATGGGTTCAATCCCTGGTCAGGGAACTAAGATCCGCAAGCCATGCGGTGCAGCCAATAAAAATTAAAATTAAATAAAAATTTAAAATGTAAGAAAATAGTCTCATGTTTAGAATTAAACAATGGCTGAGAGCTAAAGAGAAAGTCCTAGCCCCAGACACAACATAGCATGATTTTTTTTTTCCTTTCTTCCTTCCTTTCCCTTTCTCTCTCTCCCTTTCTTTCTTTCTTCTTTCTTTCTTTTCTTTCTTTCTTTCTTCTTTCTTTCTTTTCTTTCTTTCTTTCTTCTTTCTTTCTTTTCTTTCTTTCCTTCCTTCCTTCCCTTTCTCTCTCTCTCTCCCTTTCTTTCTTTCTTTCCTTCCTTCCTTCCTTTCTTCCTTCATTGCTTCCTTCCTTTCCCTTTCTCTCTCTCTCTTTCTTTCTTTTCTTTCTTTCTTTTTCTTTCTTTCTTTCTTATTATTATATAAGTACATGTATACGATATACTGTTTCACAATTTTTAAAGGTTATACTCCATTTATAGCTATTATAGGATATTAGCTATATTCCCCATGTTTATAATATATCCTTGTAGCTTATTTTATACCTAATAATTTGTACCTTTCAATCCCCTACCCATATTTTGTCCCTCCCCCTTCCCTCTTCCCACTGGTAATCACTACTTCATTCTCTGTATCTGTGAGTCTGCTTCTTTTTTGTTACATTCACTAGTTTGTTGTATTTTTTAGATTCCACATGTAGGTGAGATCATACAGTATTTATGTTTCTCTGTCTGACTTATTTCGCTTAGCATAGTACCGTCCAAGTCCATCTGTGTTGCTGCAAATGGCATTATTTTATTCTTTTCTAAGAAATGGCTGAGTAGTATTCCATTGTATATACGTACCACATCTTCTTTATCCATTCATCTGTTGATGGACACTTAGGTTGCTTCCATGTCTTGGCAGTTGTAAATAATGCTGCTGTGAATACTGGGGTGCATGTATCTTTTAAAATTAGTGTTTTAGGGGAATTCCCTGGCAGTCCAGTGGTTAGGACTGCACTTTCACTGCCGAAGGCGTGGGCTCAATCTCTGGTTGGGGAACTAAGATCCCACGAGCCACATGGTGTGACCAAAAAAAATAATAATAATAAAATAAAATTAGTGTTTTTGTGTTTTTCGGATATATACCCAGGAATAGAATTGCTGGGTCGTATGGTAGCTCTATTTTTAGCTTTTTGAGAAGCCTCCATACTGTTTGCCACAGTGGCTGCACTAATTTACACAAGGAAAGTTGAAGATTTCCTTTTATAAAATGAAGTAACTTGGGAACATAAGAAATTGTCATGAATAACACAAAGGCTAGTCATGCACAAACAATTAGAATTTTTAAAAATTTATGACGTTAAGAGTTGCATAATTAGAGGAGAGCATTATATTTTAGATTTTGGTCGGGGGTCACAGTCAAAGCATTTACAAGCCTAGATGACCAGAGTTTCAATGCCAGAGCCTTAGCAATGATTCTGCTTATCTGTCTGGCTGCTATCTTAATAGCTGCTCCATCAGGGGCACTTGCGTTAGTTCACATAAAGGCCACCGCTCATTTATTAAAAGCCGTTGGCATTGTAATGTAAGAGAGAGAGAAAAAAATCAATGTGCTCACTTCAAACATCAATAGATGGTTGAAGTTTGGGGGTGAGTGTAAAAGGCACATAATTACAGAGACTTTGGACGAGTAGAGACCTGATGTTTAAACCTATCACACAACCCAGAGAGGGTCCCATGTTCTGAAAGCATGGCTCTTCAGGGAAGTCCTTCCTGTCTCAGTAAGATTCCTATTTGATCTCAGAAGTTGAAAAAGTACTAGCAGAGCAGCATTAACCACTCTGCATGTTCAGCTCCTGGGATAATAATCACAACAATGAAATAATAATGATAGCTTTATTAAATATATACCCTGGGTCCCTCTGGCAGGGCTCTAAAAATCAACACTATCTGTATAATGACTCTAGGATGGAGGGGCTGTTATTTACCCCAGTTGATAGATGAAGCAGAGTCAGTCAGAGAGAAGCAAAGGCTGTTTGGATTCAGAACCAAGGTCTTACACTCTCTGCTTCACGGACGTTGTAACGGGATCATTCATGGACTCCTTAACTATTGCTAATTGTGTGACAGTCATCCCAAAACATAGCAGCTTAAAGCATTTATTAAATTAAATCATCTATCATCTCACAGTTTCCACAGGTCAGGAATTTGGGCACAGCTTGGGTGAGTATGGTGTTTAGGGTCTCACAAGGGAGCAATCAAGCCTTTGGCTGGCTGTGTTCTCATCTGGAGGTTCAAGAGGAGAAGGATCCACTTAACATTCCTTGTGGCTATAGAACTGAATGCTCTGGCCATTTCTGACTATCAGGCAGAGGCCACGCTCATATCCTAGAGGCCAAACTCATTAGCTCACCATGTGGGCCCAGCATCATGACCCCCTGCTTCTTCAGCATCAGCAAGAGAATGTCTCTAAGAGCATCTGCTAGCAAGATGGAGTGTAATGTAGCATCAGGAAAGAGGGAAGTCACATCCTAAGTTCCTGGGCACGCCCAAGGGCAGGGACATATACAAGAAGGTATACCAGAAGATGGGGGGTCATTGGGGGTCTTCTTACAATCTGTCCAACACAGGTGGAGCCCAAGACATCTCCAGTATGGTCTTCAACTTCACCAGCCCATGGGGAGAGCCTTTCTCTTAGGGAGGACCCATTCTCTCCTTTAAAACCTTCCACAGGATAAAGTCAGACTCACCCATGATAACCTCCCTGTAGATGAACTCAAAGTCATTTAATGTGGAACTGTCTCCAATCTCCCATAAAATTTTCCATGTCTAGAAACAAATCTCCTTGACCACCGTCACTCTATGGAAGGAGATCACACAAAGTTATGAACACCAGGAAGCAGGAATCATTGGGGTCACCTTAGAAATATCTTGTCTATCCCAGTGTATTTGAAATGTTAGTGCACAAAATCTGAGAATATAAAATTCCAATCACAACCATCGATAATGCAACAGTTAATAAAAGAAATAGAGATATTCTTCATGCATAAATGACTCTAAAAAATATTTTACCCAAAGATCCTTTATAAAGACACTATGAAAAGATATACTTTAGCCCAGAGTAATAAACATGATAGGAAATACTAGACTCAATGTGAAAGATAAGGAAAGACCACTATGAGCCATAGTGGTAAATCTATAAATAATATGTATTAATTGCAAAAACAGTTGTAATACAATATTAAAATTTTTTTACCAAAAAAAAAAAAAAAAAGATTTCCCTGGCAGTCCAGTGGTTAAGACTCCATGCTTCCAGTGTAGGGGGTGCGGGTTCAGTCCCTGGTCAGGGAGCTGAGATTTCACATGCTGGATGGCGCAGCCAAAAATAATCGTTTTTTATGCTAATATCTAAGCTGGAGTAGAAATGCTAAATAGTGTGAATAAGGAATGGGGGCGGGGTGGGTATTTGACTAGTTGGAATATGTTGCCATCCTTGTCTGCTGCAGAAATAGGATCATCATACTTACGGGCTTTAAAGTTCATTAAGAGACTGGAAATTTGAATATTTAAAACAACAAGTAGGAAAAGGTAAGGAAACCAAGCCAACAATGAAGAAAATCACCCGACGTCAAGAAGACAGATAAAACGAAGCCAGATACCTAGTATCAGTCGTGTATATCTGTCAATCCCAATCTCCCAGTTCATCCCACCCACTCCCCCTTCCCCCTTGGTATCCATACATTTGCTCTCTACGTCTGTGTCTCTATTTCTGGTTTGTAAATAGGATCATCTGTACGAATTTTTTCAGGTTCCACATATATGCATTAATATATGATATTTGTTTTTCTGACTTACTTCCCTCTGTGTGACAGTCTCTAGGTCCATCCACGTCTCTACAAATGACCCAGTTTCGTCTAAAATAGATAACTAACGAGAGCCTACTGTATAGCACAGGGAACTTTCTCAGTGCTCTGTGGTGACCTAAATGGGAAGGAAATCCAAAAAAGAGGGGATATATGTATATGTATAACTGATTCACTTTGCTGTATAGTAGAAACTAACACAACATTGTAAAGCAACTATACTCCAATAAAAATTAAAAAAAAAAAAAACGAAGCCAGATAAAGGGCAGGGTGAGACACGAAAACACAATTTGAAATAGTAGGAATACGTCAGTATTAATAATAATAATAGATAATAGTAGTAATAATAATAATAGAATTACGTCAGTCATCACCATAGATATAAAAGCTTAAACCCCTTCAACACAGTAAAAGGCACACATACTCTGCTTGGATTAAAACTAACTAAATAAAATAACTCATCTCTAAATGATTTACTGGTGACACACCTATAACAAAATGACAAAAAGAGTTTGAAAATGATAGAAATGGAAATCTCACACCCGGAAAAAAAATAACCAAAATGAAACTGACATACAATTGACTTGAAACCAAAAGCAGGGAATAGAGTTTAGGGATATCCCATAGTCTGAAAATCATCCCACTAAAAATCCACAGTAGTCTCAAACTTGCTTTCTAATGCTGACAACGGTCTTGACGTACATAAAGCTTAAAATGACAGAATCCCCCAAAGGTATTTTTAAAACATATCTTTAGTGGGAGAATTAAATGCATCTCTGTCAAGTATTGCGAAAGGAAACAAAAAACAAAGCAAAGATAAAACCTGGAAAGTCGTAATTAACAAGTTTGATCTAATTGATAGATTACCCCAAAGATAGTGAAATATATATATAACAAAAAAAGATGTTATGCATTATTTTTGCAAGGCATCTGAATCATTTACAAAATTTAACCTGTGCTGATCTGAATCATGTGCTACAAAAGAAAGCTAAAAAAAAAAATCCAAAGAATCAAAACCATCAAGACATCGTTTATTGGGCTTCCCTGGTGGCGCAGTGGTTGAGAATCTGCCTGCCAATGCAGGGGACACGGGTTCGAGCCCTGGTCTGGGAAGATCCCACATGCCGCGGAGCAACTGGGCCCGTGAGCCACAACTACTGAGCCTGCGCGTCTGGAGCCTGTGCTCCGCAACAAGAGAGGCCACGACCATGAGAGGCCCGCACACCGCAATGAAGAGTGGCCCCCACTCGCGGCAACTGGAGAAAGCCCTCGCACAGAAACGAAGACCCAACACAGCCAAAAAAAAAAAAAAAAAAAAACAACCCATCAAGACATCGTTTACTATCCAGTGTGCAATTATATTAAATATCAACAATAAGAAAGTATAAAATAGGGAATTCCCTGGTGGTCCAATGGTTAGGACTCCGTGCTTCCATTTCCAGGGGCCCAGGTTCAGTCCCTGGTCGGGGAACTAAGATCCTGCAACCCGTGCAACGTGGCCGGAAAAAAAAAAAAAAAAAAGAGTGTAAAATATATACAGAATCTAAATATATCATAGTGCCACTGCTACATATGAAAACATGCAGGACATGCTGGATGGAAGATGGAATGGAGAAAAAAATGTTTGAGTCGTTATTAGAAAACATGGAAGAATGATTTTAAATTCTTGGTTTGAGGACAAGCCTTCTGGAAACTTAAATTCACACATTTCTCAGGGCAATTACAGCGATTACCTACTGTTAATGTTCATACAGACCTAAAATTATTCAGATTTTCTCATAAATTCTGATTTTTCCACAGGTTGGCTCATAGTTTCTGGAACATGTTTATCTATATTGAGTATAGCGTAGCGTGGTCAGCCTGTTATGTTTCCCTGGGCTCTGGACTTCGAAATCATAGGGACACGGGGCTGCCCAGTTGTCACTCCTTGGATTATTGATTCATTTTCTTCTATGATAGAAGCGTTTGCTCTTCATTGCTGTGCTTCTAACAAGTTTGCCTGTAGAATCTTCCTTTTCAAAACAAGCATTCTTCTTAGAAACATCTTTTGGGCCCCTCAAACATTGCCTAATAGTCTAGAGAAACCATACGGTACCTGAAAAGTCAGCACCTTTCCTTATAACCTCATCTTATAATAAAAGGAACTGTGAAAATTCAATTAGAAGTCGAAAAGTATTAACCCAAGCACACTTGATTGTAAGTGTGAAGCAATTAAAGAGAAAACAACATTCATTTAATTATTTTCTCTGAAATTAGATTTTCTTCAGAATCCATTTGGTACTTTTCGAAAGCATGATTATTTTCCTATCTCCTTTCTGTATCCAAAAATATATTTGGAGAGTGATTCAGGCGTAGGTGGTCCGAACATTTAATAGCTAAGAGAATAGTTCAAATTCAAGTTAATAATTGGAGGATATTGGGTGATAATTGCCATCATGCAGGCCACGTACCTGAGTATTTTCCACTTTGTAACCGCAGAATGGAACTGGGTGTCACCGACAAGCCTGTCCCTAAATCCTCCCGTCTTTTGAGGTCCCCTTGTAGGCACCTCTTGAGGGACCAGGGAGCTCATCCCATATTCTGCCTTGGTGGCCCATCACCGTTCTCATAGGGTCGAGGGGCCTTGCAAACTCTGAGCAGTCAACGCTTGGGGCTGGAGCTGCACTTTACATGGCTTCATTCTCGCGCACAGCCCCTTCCTCAGTAACTTCAGACTGTGGAGAAAAACTAGCGCCTGCCCTATCTGTAACAAAGGATGTTGCAGCCATCAAGCCATCAACCACTGTAGCCACCCCAAACTGGGCACCCTGAGGGGACTCGGGATGGAGAAAAGCAGGATCCTGGCCCAAGATAACTGAGGTGCGTATCAGAGGACTGATTTCAGTGAGCCCAACCTCTTGCATCTTCCCATATAGAGAAAAATGCTAAATTCATTTCCTCCAGATGCCTGGTTTCTTTAATCAACAGTAATCTTTTGATGTTCTACCTGGTTTTTGTTGCAAAAACTCCTGTATATCCTGGCTCCCCTCTTACCTCTTAGGGGCAGTCCCTCAGAACTGTTTGAGAGGCTGCATCTCGGGCTTAAGACCTCAGAAAGTCCACCAAATAAAACATAATTCTCAACTTTTAGGTTGTGCGTTTTTTTTTCAGTCGACAAGACCTTCCAATGGAAGGTGTCTTCCAAGACCACGGAAAGTCTAGGGCATTGAGGAGAGAGGACATCAGGACCAATTCCTATGGAATAAATATTGGAAGTTCTGATCCTAACAATCTTTGGTTGTCCCTGGCAACTCGGGAATTTCATGCTGACCATGAACTTCTACACCGTCCCCCTCCTTCTACTTGGATGGATGTTCCGCTCCAGCATCTTCCCAAGCTACTCCCCCACCCCGACTCTCATCCCTGACGTATCTTTTCCCAGCACTCGCCCTCTGACCTGTCCTTGGAAACCCCAGATCCTTCAGTGATGGAGGACACTTGATTATTTGCTTTCCTGTGTCTTTCTCTTTCCAGGTCAGGGCCAGAGATACCACCCTTCACACCCAAGGAGGTATTTATTTCAAGGTATTTCCCTAAACCTGGATTGTGAAGGCAGGAATCGTGACTCTTTTAGACTTTTCTGGTCTCTTGCAACTTCTCAATTTCCAGGGCAGCATGAAGCATGAAGGCATCCACGCAGCACAGAGAAGCATGGGCGGGCATGGCTGTGTGCCCATAAAGCTTTATTGGTGGACGCCAGAATTAAAATTTCTTATGATTTTCGTGGGTCAGCAAAGATTCTTTTGTTTATTCTTCACCATCGAAAACGTACAATCCTTTCCAAGCTTGTAGCCATACAGATACAGGTAGATGTTAAACCTTGCCAGGGACCATTGTTTTCCAAACCTTGTCTTTAAGGATAAGATTCTCCTTTGCTATGATTCTCGACAGTCGGTATGTGAAGATCACTGCTGGCTGATTTTTTAAATAACATTTAACAAATTTTACAACCTCAAGAGGAACAGCATTTCTGTTGTACAACCAGAAAAACGGGATTTCACACACATTTATTGTGCACCTTCAAGAAACAACTCCTGTGTGAAATGACATGATGATAGTAATTCCTCTCTTGCCCAGTTCTGTGGATTTTTCAGCGGAAAACCCAAAGGCACGTAAAGAGAGACCATCTTTGCGCTATGTGCTGTTTCCTGCAAATGCAGAGCCTACGGAGGGGATGTGGCTCGGATACGATTCTTCGATCCTCGAATGAGGAAATGTCTTCCAATCATTGCTAAAAGCACCCCCAGAGAGAAGTGGAGTTTGACTATATTGACTGTCCTTCATTCTGACTTCTGTAAGTAATTAATGGATACGGTATCATTCGCAAGTTTTAGTTGCCACTACGGGATTGCCCCCGAGGTGAAAATCATTCTGCCGTGCTCTGGTCGGCACTCAATCTTCAATTCAGAGGTTGATGTCAGTTGATAAAGGGGTGCTTAAAGGAACCACATTTGCCCTAGAAACTTCTGCTTTCCCCATCCTTGGCCTCGGAAACAGCTGCAGATTGCAAGCACCCTCTTTCTAATGATCAACAGACAGATCGTTTGAGCATAAATCCATGACTTTGAAAGTTTATGATGCCAGTCTCTCTTGATGTTTTTGTTTGAAATTATTGTAATTTTTTTTATTAATTAAAAAATTTTTTTCATTACCCTTTTATCTTTTGGCTGAAAAAAAAAATCTGCCCAACCCCATAGTCCACCTTCCTAGGTATTTTAGGCACACACATCACTGAGTCTACTGCTGCAGGTAACTACGGTGATCCTGACGGTTTATGTTGGAATTTATGGCGTAGAGCAAACCCATCCTTCCAGGAAATGCATGTTAATTATGTTAAACGCAATGCCCCACGGAGAATGAAGAGGTATCGGGTTGTCAATTTTTCATGCTGGATGTTTTGTCCGTAGAATGAAACAGGTAGTGCATTTAGAACAGGGTATGCATACAATGGTCTTATCTAGCCTAACAACGATAATCCTTGTTTAAATAAATGACTTCATTGTTTAAGGCCCAGTGTAACTATGGGAGAGGTTTGTTCTATTTTTGTCTCTAAACTTTTTAAAGAATGAAATGGGAGGAAGAAAAGCATAAATGTAGGGTGGGAAATCCCATCGCATCAAAGCGGAGAAAAACGTTCTTAAATTGAGTTCTTCACATCGTTTTTCATATTTGAGTTTCTGGGGGAAAAAGCTTTAATGTGGTTTATTATTCTTTCTATAGTCTTGAAAGCAAAACTTTTTGTAAATGATGCACAACACTGAGTTTGAAAGTTTTGTTTTTGTTCTTTTGTTTTTTGTTTTTTAAATCATTCAAATTGGTTGAAGCTTTTCTTAATGCCCAGACCAAATCAAAACTGACTTAATGGCCAGACCAAATTGGTTATTCAATTTCAAGGTCTACCAAAACAAATTAGAGTGTGTCTTCCATCCAGATCACTGAAGACCTCTTAGGACAGCCGGTCTACTTCTTTAAAAAACAAACAACACACACACACACAAAAACACCTTAATTTCAGCTTTGGGTAAGCTCTGACTTACCCGGAAACAGAATCGACTGTCTTTGGCTCGAGGTTTTCTAAGATAAACCCACAATACTGTCTTTCAGGGCAGTATTTCTTTGGGCTGTGTATGGATTTGTTTGGGGATTAAACACTTAAGTCTTTCAACCCATGGTTTAGCCAGAAGACTCTTTTGAGTGTGAGATGGGACTATAAGAGATCATTTGTCCTCTCCTCCTTATTTTCCAAATCCCAAGGGAAGACACTCTTCCAAATGGTTATAATAAGTTATATATTTGTTTATCTCGATAGGAAGAGGAGCCATGAAAATGCACGGGGCAATGTGGCCACCACCCCCAGTGAGATTTGCAAACCTTAAGATGAAGCTGGGTTCCTGGTGGCTGTGTAGGTTTCAGAAAACTCTCTTCCGCAGCTAAATGCCGAGTCCTCGTATTTGTTCATCCTTAAAACGGGCAGTGCTGCAATTCCCAGGGCAGGTGTAGCCAACTCCATCCGAATGGTAACAACCAGCGCAGACTGGGAAAGTCTTGTGGTTCCCAGCTAAAACTCACCCACGTGCATTTGAGGGCACTTCTGTAACTTCAAGTCTGCTGCAAATGCAGTGTTGCCAAGAGAGAACCAATTTGACAGCAGTAAGGAGCTCATTATTTCAAGATGGTTAGGGGCTCAGGCGTTTGGGAAGCAGTGGAAATATTCCGTGACTGATTCTTCTGGGGGAAAAATGCTGTTACACAAAGGTTATCCACACCCTAAAATAAACACATACACTGCACATTACCTACCTATTCTTAACACACACAAAGTGCTGCGATAAGCTCATTGACTTTATCACCATACAAACGTATAATTCACTGCGGTTCTACATTGTTGTGGAAATAGAGACAAAGTAGCCTCTAGCACATTGTTTGTTTTAAACAAATTCGTAGCTTAACTGTAGCTCTCTGATGTTCATCCCCAGTAAAATGGCTAGCCATGCGCCGTGAATCACAGGTAAATGAGAACACATTTAAAGAAATAATAAGCTTGCCATTAAAACCAGCAGAAAGATCTTTGATCTCAGTTATTTGCCTTCCCCGAAATATCCCCCACTGAAAAACCAAGGGCTTTGCACAGCTTTTTAAAAAATGTAACATCGTTTCCATAAGTGGGTTTTTTTAAATTTTATTTTATTTTTTTATACAGCAGTTCTTACTAGTTATCAGTGTTACTCATATTGGTGTGTATATGTCAATCCCAATCTCCCAATTCATCCCACCACCACCCCACGCCCCCCATCCCCTGCTTTCCCCCCTTGGTGTCCATATGTTTGTTCTCTACATCTGTGTCTCTCCGTAAGTGTTTTTAAAACATCAAACTTGACCAACAGAACATTTCTGCTGACACTCTATGCACGTAAACATGAATGTCCTTGTAGAAGTAGAGCGTTGCAATCTGCATAACAGCCTTGGTCTTCTCGGGGAAAGCCTCCTGCATTTTATCCTCTGCATCACTGAATGGAAGAAATCAAATTTAGCACATTCCTATAGTTGAGTTCACCAGTTGTTTCCTGCCTGTCTTTTTTTTTTTTTCCACTCATGCAATGAAATCATCATCTATTGCAAATGTTCAAATTCAATCACGACATTACTTTTACTGAAATGTCTACTTCAATAAGAGAAAGAGGGAGATATCATAAGAACTGAATGGTGTAAAAGGTTTTACTAAAATCAACTGAAATTCTCTGTCTTCATTATTAATTCCTTTAAAGTGTGAGATACATGTTTCAATTCCTCTCCATCAACAAAACAAACCTCCATAGTCTCACGGTAAAGAAACTGCTTTTAATTTTGTGTTCTTTAATTATCATTTAATATCATTGGCTTATGATTAAAAATGAAAAGTTTGCCAACCCTCAAGTTAGATTTTTTTTAAATTAATTTTTAAATTTTTGGCTGTGTTGGGTCTTTGTTGCTGCGCCCAGGCTTTCTCTAGTTGCAGCGAGCGGGGGCTACTCTTCTTTGCGGTGCACAGGCTTCTCATTGCGGTGGCTTCTCTTGTTGTGGAGCACGGGCTCTAGGTGCACGGGCTTCAGTAGTTGCAGCACGCAGCCTCAGTAGTTGTGGCGCATGGGCTTAGTTGCTCTGTGGCATGTGGGATCTTCCCAGACCAGGGCTCGAACCCGTGTCCCCTGCATTGGCAGGCGGGTTCTTAACCACTGCGCCACCAGGGAAGTCCCTCGACTTAGACTGACAGATGTAGAATCTTCGCGTGATGACTCCAGCTGAGTCAGAATATCTGCTGTAACCGTACCTGATTCATCCCCAGTCGGAGAGGGGCAGGTCAACGTCCTCATTCTGGATTGTGTCACTGGGGTAAAGAGCTGTTTCTGGAATCTTCAATACGCAGGGAGCTTTTGTGTGCCTGGAACAATTATCACTTGCATTTTGTCCATTTGGTCGAAATATAAAACTTCTAAAGCAGGCTCTTATAAAATCTTCTAACATTATCCATAAAAAGAACAAATGCAATCTGTAAATTATAGGATGATATTATCGAATACATTGAACTACCAATGCAATCAATAATACCTTTTCCTTAAACCTATTAATAAAATCCCATGCCTCAGTTGCTCCCTCACCCATATCATCCTCACTCCCATCCTCCAAATCAAAAGGATTTGACCCCATCTCCTTTGGAGAATTGGGGGATCTCAGAAGACAGGAAACAATCACCAATCACATTGTAACCAAATCTGCATTTTTATTTAAATCTAAATGTGCATGTTCACATGGGTAGGTTTGATGAAGTTTCATTTTGAAGACTTATTAACTTTTTAAATTGAAGTATACTTGATTTACAATGTGTTAATTAGTGCTCTACAGCAGAATGATTTGGTTATACATATATATACATTCTTTTTTTAATATTCTTTTCCATTATGGTATATCACAGGGTATTGAATGTGGTTCCCTGTGCTATAGAGTAGGACCTTGTTGTTTATCTATATGTCTATAATTCTATATATAATAGCTCACATCTACTAACCCCAGTCTCCCTCACCAGCCCCCCCTTGGCAATCATATGTCTGTTCTCTATGTCTGTGAGTCTGTTTCCCTTTCGGAGATAGGTTCATTTGTGTCATATTTTAGATTCCACATATGTTTTATCATATGGTATTTGTCTTTCTCTTTCTGACTTACTTCACTTAGTATGATCATCTCTAGTTGCATCCATGTTGCTGCAAATGGCATTATTTCATTCTTTTTTATGTCTGAGTAATATTCCATTGTATATATGTACCACATCTTCTTTATCCATTCCTCTGCTGATGGACATTTAGGTTGTTTCTGTGTCTTAGCTGTTGTAAGTGGTGCTGCTGCGAACATAGGGGTGAATGTATTTTTTTGAGTTAAAGCTTTGTCTGGATATATGCCCAGGAGTGAGATTGATCATATGTTACCTCTATTTTTAGTTTTTTGAGGAACCTCCATCCTGTTCTCCATAGTGTCTGCACCAATTTGCATTCCCACCAACAGTGTAGGAGGGTTCCCTGTTCTCCACACCCTCTCCAGGGTTTTTTAATTTGTAGACTTTTTGATGATGGCCATTCTGACTGGTGTGAGGAGATACCTCATTGTAGTTCTGATTTGCATTTCTGCAATAATTAGCAATGCTGAGCATCTTTTCATGTGCCTCTTGGCCATCTGTATGTCTTCTTTGGAGAAATGTCTACTTAGGTCTTCTGCCCATTTTTCGATTGGGTTGTTTGTTTTATTGCTACTGAGTTGTATGAGCTGTTTATTTTGGAAATTAATCCCTTGTTGTTTGCATCATTTGCAAATATTTTCTCCCATTCCGTAGGTTGCATTTTCATTTTGTCTCTGCTTTCCTTTGCTATGCAAAAGTTTGTAAGTTTGATTAGGTCTCTTTTGTTTATTTTTGTTTTTATTTCTGTTGTCTTGGGAGACTGACCTAAGAAAACATTGGTATGATTTATATCAGAGAATGTTTTGCCTATGCTCTCTCTCTTCTAGGATCTTTATGGTGTCATGTCTTGTGTTAAAGTCTTTAGGCCATTTTGAGTTTATTTCTGTGTATGGAGTGAGGGTGTGTTCTAACTTCATTGATTTACATGTGACTATCCAACTTTCCCAGCACCACTTGCTAAAGAGACTGTCTTTTTAAATATGAAAACTCAATTACTGGAAAGATTGGTTGCTTTAAAAAAACGTTCTGGATCCATACTGAAAGGACACAGGTATCAGATTAAAAGGATTTACACAAGACCAGTCACATTCATGTGAATATTTTACATAATATAATAATAAAATTACCTGGAACAAGGTCAGTTTGTGAAAAACTATCAAAACCCAAAGAAACTCAGAAAAAGAAAAGTTGAAGTCCACAAACAGGTAGTTCTGGATAGGACAAAAGGGAATAGAATGGACCTCTTCTATTAATTTGAACAGCTGATGCATCAATTAATTAATTTTTAAGTTCTTGAAGGACATCCTATACAATGAAGGACACCATCTCCTAATTCTCTGCAGGTGTGTCTGACTCAGTTCATTCTGGCTTGAGATCACCAGTGGCTCACTCCTTAGGAATTTTGAAACGCGGTTGATAAAGGTAGCCCTCCATTAAAAACTTAATTATATAATCTTAAAATTAAATACATTATTTAAAATGCTAATAAATGCCTGAAACTCATCAGTGACTAATTATTTTAATGCATTTTGGTCTTCTCCATGCTCTTGAGGTTATTAAGTGTACTGTAGCTTCATGGTGGAAATTCTCTATCATAAACACCCCTGAACATCTTCCAATTTCCAAGCTCTGGGACTTCATGTTCATATAGGAAACTGGCCAAGATCCAAGTATTTCACCATGGAAATCATCAAATGATACATCGGGTTTCCCAGAAACCCGATGGTTAAATATTTTTCAGCATGATGTCATGCTTCACATATGTGTTTTCCATGTGTATAAATTAACGTTTCTTGAGGACCATGCCTTAATACCATTTCTGGAACTCATTCAAGTGTCTTGCATTGTATGGAGCTTGTACACACTAATAAATTCTTCTTCATTTACTTTTGGCAAGTGGCTATTGATGCTATTTGAAGAAACTAATATATAATTTGTCCCTTCTCTCATAGATTCAATGCCTTGTAGCAGTATTTATCAAACTATTGTTAATTATCCACCCCTTACCCCTAGGGAGAATTTGTAAACATGTTTTCCAAATTTCCCATCCCCATGTTATTTTTTTTTTTTTAAGATTTATTGATTGATTGATTGATTGCTATGTTGGGTCTTCGTTTCTGTGCCAGGGCTTTCTCTAGTTGCAGCAAGCGGGGGCCACTCTTCATCGCGGTGCGCGGGCCTCTCACTATCGCGGCCTCTCTTGTTGCGGAGCACAGGCTCCAGACGCGCAGGCTCAGCAGTTGTGGCTCACGGGCCTAGTTGCTCCGCGGCATGTGGGATCTTCCCAGACCAGGGCTCGAACCCGTGTCCCCTGCATTGGCAGGCAGATTCTCAACCACTGCGCCACCAGGGAAGCCCCCCATGTTATTTTAATACCATGGATCACAGATATACTCTACATTTGCTTATGGAATATATATCCATATATATCCATATATATGGAGTATATATATATATATGTCTTATTCTGAGTATATATGTAAATATACATATATATAACTTTGAGTGTGTGTGTATATATATATATATTCAAAGAGTAAGATTTTTATTGCCCCTTAAGAACCAGTTTTTACCCCCTTTAAAGTGATACATATCACCCCTGTTGAGAATGCAAATCTTGTAATTTCCATTACTATTTGTCACTGTCATTTCCCATTTCTTTTTATTTTAAATGTTTACTGTTTTTATTTTTTTAATTTTTGTTTATTAATTTATTTTTGGCTGCCTTGGGTCTTCGCTGCTGTGCACAGACTTTCTCTAGTTGTGGCGAGCGGGGGCTACTCTTCGCTGCGGTGCACAGGCTTCTCATTGCTGTGGCTTCTCTTGTTGCAGAGCGTGGGCTGTAGGCGTGTGGGCTTCAGTAGTTGTGGCTCGCGGGCTCTAGAGCGCAGGCTCAGTAATTGTGGCTCACGGGCTTAGTTGCTCCGCGGCATGTGGGATCTTCCCACCCCAGGGCTCGAACCTGTGTCCCCTGCATTGGCAGGTGGATTCTTAACCACTGTGCCACGAGGAAGGTCCCACAGTGATTGTTTATGGCCAAAAGCATCTCAGGCTGGGGGCCCCTCAACCTCTGAGTCTTATCCTCCCCCCACCATTATAGGCTTGGGGGGGTGGCTGCAGGGGCCTGGAGACTGGCCAAGGGAAGGCTGTCCTGGAAGGGGCAGCCCCAAGTGCCCATGGACAAATGGACGGGTCTGAGAGAGGCTGAGGTCTGAGGCTGTCCAGGGCTTCTCAAGGGAGAAATGAGATGCATCCTGAAGCCCGGAGGACCTGTTAGGTCCCTGCAAGAAACAGGAGAACTTGCTCGAAGATCTAATCCCTGCTTCCTGCTGAGTGGTCTTAAAAAAATGTGTGTGTGTGTGTGTGTGTGTGTGTGTGTGTGTGTGTGTGAGAGAGAGAGAGAGAGAGAGAGAGAGAGAGAGAGAGAGAGAGAGAGAGAGAAGAGGGAGAGAAGCAAGAGAGACCAAGAGAGAGAGTGAGGGAGAGATTATTTGTCCTTAGTACTATGAAACACACTTTTCATATGAATTAAAAAATATGATCTAGGGCTTCCCTGGTGGCACAGTGGTTAAGAATCCGGCTGCCAATGCAGGGGACACGGGTTTGAGCCCTGGTCCGGGAAGATCCCACATGCCGCAGAGCAACTAAGCCCGTGTGCCACAACTACTGAGCCTGCGCTCTAGAGCCCGCAAGCCACAACTACTGAGCCCACCCGCCACAACTGCTGAAGCCCACGCACCTAGAGCCCATGCTCCACAACAAGAGAAGCCACCGCAATGAGAAGCCCGCTCACTGCAACGAAGAGTAGCCCCTGCTCACTGCAACGAAGAGTAGCCCCTGCTCACCGCAACTAGAGAAAGCCTGTGCACAACAACGAAGACCCAACGCAGCCAAAAGTAAAATTAAAAAAATAATAAATTTATAAGAAAAAATATCTATAAGTAATTTTTATTTTCTTTAAATTGGCCAACTTGGAATAAATATATTCCTCTGTAGTCTTGCAACCCATGTGCTAGGCGCCCCCATTAAAGACTCTTGATCCCCAATTGCTAACAGAGAGGGCTTGTTTATTATAATCCTTAATCATGCTAGCTATGTTCGAGCGTGACTAGAAAATGGCAGTGCAGTGGGCAAGGGGATTGTGTGGATCTGGGACTTCAACCGTTTCATGTTATTAGTAAAGCCATGTGACTTCATATCAGAAGGCTCGTGACTGGAAGACGGGATTAGATCACACTGGCAAATGACTTAATCGTGGTCTACCCAAGGTGGAAATCTCAACCCCCAGGAATGAGAGGTAGGAAGACAAGGTAACATCCATCCTTTCCAGTAAATTTCCACTGATGTTTTTGGACAAATCTGCCCAATTTATGAGATGAAAGTGAACTGAAAAAGAGGAAACAAAATTCAACTTTTGTTATATTTCATTTTGTTATATTAAAACTAACACACCTTTTCTTTAACTGAGGTATAGTTGATTTACAACGTGTTAGTTTCAGATGTACACCAATGTAATTCAGTTATATATATATTTTCAGATTCTTTTCATTATAGCTTATTACTAGATATTGAATGTAGTTCCCTGTGCTATGCAGTAGGACCTTGTTGTTTATCTATTTTATATATAGTAGTTTATATATGCTAATCCCAAACTCCTAAGTCATCCCT
The DNA here is from genome assembly GCF_949987535.1 of Balaenoptera acutorostrata. NCBI lineage: Eukaryota > Metazoa > Chordata > Mammalia > Artiodactyla > Balaenopteridae > Balaenoptera > Balaenoptera acutorostrata. The sequence continues at coordinate 4,254,035 of NC_080085.1, read as the reverse complement.
CCCCCTCTTTCCCCTTTAGTAACCATAAGTTTGTTTTCTATGTCTGTGATGTTTTCTATTTGTTTTATAACTAAGTTCATTTGTATAATTTTTTAGATTCCACAGATAAGTGATATCATATGATATTTGCCTTCTCTGTCTGACTTAGTTCACTCAGTATGACAGTCTCTAGGTCCATCCATGTGGCTACAAATGGCATTATTTCATTCTTTTTATGGCTGAGTAATATTCCATTGTATATATGTACCACATCTTCTTTATCCATTCATCTCTTGATGGACATTTAGGTTGCTTCCATGTCTTGGCTATTGTAAATAGTGCTGCTCTGAACATTTGGGTATGTGTATCTTTTCTAATTACAGTTTTTGTCTTTTCTGGATATATGCCCAGGAGTGGGATTGCTGGATCATATGGTAACTCTAAAAAATAGCAAACATTTTTAAAGTGAGGCATTAGGGATAGACATCTAAATGCAGCCTACTGTCCAGTGGACAAGATGTGTGCACATAACACAGACACACACACACACACACACACGCTCTCTATGTGCCACCAGGAGTAAGTGGTTTAAGTGCTATCAGAAGGTCAACATGCTTTGAAATGAGGGGAGGTGGAATGATGAATTTTTCTGCAGGAGGATGTGGGGGGAATGAGTGATTATATCAAGAAATTATAAATCCTTTGGAATTGCATAATATCTCCAAGACTCACATCCTGATTAGCACAGAGCTGACCAGATAGAGGGTGGGTTCCCTAATCATTCCCTGATGTGACAAATTGTGCAGACATCAAGGGTGTTGATGAGTGTTATTCTCAGCCAGAGCACAGAAAATCTATTTTGCTGGATGCAGGAAGTACCGATTTGGTTGTCAAGTTCCGCCTCTCCCTAAGTTGATACCTTTTGCCAGCCTTCACGAACAGATGATGTACTTCTTCCTCTGGTTCATTCGTCTACGGTGTCTCTCGAAGAGCTGTCCCAACCGTGCTGCAAATTGTAAAATCTTTAGCATCTTGGTTTGACTTGATCAACATTCTTTTACGATCCTGATTGCTACAGCTTGTTTACAGCCCTCCACATCCATATCCATCCATGCATACATGCAGGCATACCTATGTGTTTAAGTAACATTAGCTATCTGTCACAGTGTAACAAATTACCAGATGTGGAGGCTGGGACACACAGTGGCTACAACTGGAGCATAGCTTGGCTGAATCCTCTGCAACAAGATGTTCATAGGCTGCAATCCAGGTGTCAGCTGGGCCTGGAGTCTCAGCAGAAAACTCGAGTGGGGAAGAATCCGTTTCCTCTACCACATGGTGGTTGGTGGGATTCAGTTTCTCACAGGCTGCTGGACTGAGGATTTCAGTTCTTCACCAAGTTTTGGCCAAAAGATACCATCAGTTTCTTTCCTTTTTTTTTTTTTTTTTTAATTGAAGTATAGTTGGTTTACAGTGTTGTAATTTCTGCCGTACAGCAAAGTGACTTGTTATATGTATAGATATACATTCTTTTTTGTATTCTTTTCCATGATGGTTTATCACAGGATATTGAATATTGTTCCCTGTGCTGTACAGTAGGACCTTGTTGTGTATCCATCCTATATGTAACAGTTTGCCTCTGCTAATCCCAAACTCCCAGTCCACCCCTCCACCTTCCCCTTCCCCCTTGGCAACCACAAGTCTGTTCTCTATGCCTGTGAGTCTGTTTCTGTTTTGTAGATAAGGTCATTTGTGCCATATTTTACATCAGTTTCTTGATATGAAGCTATTACACAGGTGTGGCTGTTTTCTGTGTAATTTGGGTCATTCATGACTATTCCAGGAAAACATTATCTTATTACTCTTGTACCAGTGCCTTAGAACAGAAGTTGATCCCTATTCAAAACTGGTCCATTCGTATTCATGTACATCTTCTTCCTGCTCTGGTTCCACATGTACGCAAACCCACATATGTTTACATGTCACATGCAAAACACAAATGGCAATACTTTCCCTCTCCTCTCAAGGAAGGATAAAAAAAAAGTGAAATGATGATTTTAAAGAAAAGATTCCAGAATAAACCTTGAGTTTGAAAGGATACAAGAGAGCAATGGTGCTAATAATATTTTGGTCAACCTCATCTTACTTAAACTGAAATTATAAACCATGTTCCGTTCACCAGAGAAGTTCTATTTCCCTACTGGTATAGCTGGTACAGGTCATTAATAAGACAGAAGGTTCTTTGCATCAATAAACAAAGCACATCTATGCCAGTTCTTATTTTGTCCCTACAGTAGTAAACTTCTTCTTTCTTTTTAAATATAGATTACCTGAAGTATAAGGTATAAAGTAGGAAGTGAGGTCGTGTATATACACAGAACAAGGATACAAGGACAGAATCAGGAATCAATCAACCATTCTGGGAATATAAACATCTCTATAATGTATTTTATATATATATATATATATATATATATATATATATATATATATGATGTATATATATTTACATATTATAGAGAGGGATTATATATAACATATATATATATATATAAAACCCTGTATATGTCATATATAATGCTATACAAACATATCTCATTTTATTGCACTTTGCTTTATTGTACTTCACAGATGTTGGTTTTTGCTTTTTTTTTTTTTTTTTTTTACAAATTGAAGGTTGGCGGCAACCGAGCTTCAAGCACGTCTGTCGGGGCCATTTTTCCAACAGTATTTTCTCACTTCATGTCTCTGTGTCACATTTTGGTAATTCTTAGAATATTTCAAACTTTTATATTATGATTACATTTGTTATGGTATCTGTGATCCACATGATCTTTAATGTCGCTACTATGACTCGCTGAAGGCTCAGATGATAGTTATCATTTTTTAGAATAAAGTATTTTTTAATTGAAGTATGGACATTTTTTAAGACATAATGCTATCGCATACTTAGTAGACTACAGGCAACTCTGAACATAACTTTTATATGTACTGTGAAACCAAAAAATCTGTTGACTTTATTTAGAAATTCCCTGTATTGTGGTGGTCTGGAACTGAACCCACCGTATCTCTGAGGTGTGCCTGTATCTTATATGTATTATATATAACCATTTACATTATATATTAAAAATTATAAACTATAATATATAAATATATATATTATATAACCTTACATATAATATATAATCCCTCTCTATTATATATACTTTATGTATTATATGTATACATCTGTATATGTATGTATGTATGCCTGAACATATATGTGTGTTTGTGTATCGGTGTGTGTGTGTGTATCGGGGGGTGTGTGTGTGTGTGTGTGTATATATAAGTATATATACTTATATATATAAGTACCCCAGAAATAAGAAGTTTATAAAGACTTAGGCAATAACAGTGGGAAAGTTGCTGCAAGTTCATTTAAAAATGAACTCTAGGGGACTTCCCTGGTGGCGCAGTGGTGAAGAATCCGCCTGCCAATGCAGGGGACACGGGTTCGAGCCCTGGTCTGGGAAGATCCCACATGCCGTGGAGCAACTAAGCCCGTGCGCCACAACTACTAAGCCTGCTCTCTGCAGCCCGCAAGCCACAACCACTGAGCTCACGTGCCACAACTACTGAAGTCCACGCACCTAGAGCCCATGCTCTGCAACAAGAGAAGCCAGCGCAATGAGAAGCCCGCGCACCACAAGGAAGAGTAGCCCCCGCTCGCCGCAACTAGAGAAAGCCCATGTGCAGCAACGAAGACCCAATGCAGCCATATATAAGCAAACAAACAAACTCTATTTGGAGCCACTTACTGGGATCCAGTGTCCTTGGTTTTCATACAAAAGCAGTAGCTAACGGGTTTCTCAGCCTCAATGAATGTCCTGAAATTCAGGAGCTTGAACCCTTTTTAAAAAATCAGGGCCATTTAAAAGTCATTTAGGCTAATCACGTCCAGAGATGAAATAATAATTAGCAAAGGATTTTTAAAAATCAGATGGAAAGTCAGAGCATATTGCTACACAGTATATGCATCTTACGTAATTAATGGTGTTTTGGGGGGTTTAAAATAACAGTCAGAAGGACAAGGGCATGGTAGGGAGTAGAAACAGACTCCCACCCAAGAGGATTTCATTTTTTTCTTTTTTTCATTTCTCAGGTGCAGAAATTGAATTAGGGGAATGTACAACCTTCTTGTTGGAAAATATAAACTTGAACATCTCTCCTCAAAGCTTAGAAAACACCTCACCCACAAAACCAATGGGGTCCATCTCTGTGTCTCTTGTAACTAAATTTCTATAATGATATTTACATGTATGAAAAGGTACCTACTAGGAAACTAGTATGTGAAAACCTCATTTAAGTGATTGACATTAACCTGGAATTCATGATAATTCAGGTTCAACTGGTCTGAAGTCTACTTTGTTTCATTGAAAGGACACTGTTTCTCAGGAACTTTGGAGTATAAAGTGAGATGGAATGAGACTAGCTAAGCAAGCTACCTGGCTCACAGTTAGGTACCTTCAACTTTCAGAGCCCCTACCTACTCCATGTCTATTTTTTTTTTGTCCAGACTTTGTGCATTTGGAGGGATTCCCCACCTCTGCTCTCCAGTTCCCCATGAAAACCTTGTTTATCTCTGAAGAATTTTCTCATCACCCCTACAGGAAGCCTGCTATGCCTCTCATCTGCTTCTAAGATGGCACTGACCGTATACGACCTTGGATTTTAGTAATCGAAGAGCCTGATTCATCACCGCCTTAGATTTTAAGCACCTTACAGGTTATTCATATTTGTATCTCCAATAGCGTGTGGTAATACAAAGTAGTACATATTAGTATTGCACTAATAATTATTATCCTACATAATCATAGTTCTATTTTATTTTTCCCATTGTACTAATAGAGCCGATATGAGTTAGTATTGCCTGATTATCTACCTGGCTTAGGCATTGTTGCGTTTAGGGTTGAACACGTCAGGCACATGGGAACACGAACCTTATATCAGAATGTAGGTTAGAATCGTTCAAGGTTGCTGCACTCATCAGAGGGAGCTATGGTACTTTATAGATTATTTCTCAGGCTCCTTCCTGCTCTCGTGAATCAAATCCAGCCCCTATAGCAATGGGTCCTTCTCTGGACCCTATTGTTTAATACCTTTTTATGACATGTTTCCCCAACTTGCCATACTCCATAATTAGATTTCAAATGGAAACATGAAGAATTCTCTCTTCCAAGAATCCCGGATTTAAAACTTTATAACTTTTTTTTTTTTTTTTTGCTGTATTATCGTACAATCTGTTCTCCCAGTGGTTAAGTTGGGTTCTTGCTTTTCCTGGCATTATGTGAGGAAGTCGGGATTAGGGGAAATTATAAACTCATAAAAGTATACATTCATTTTCTCTTAAAATAATACTCTGGCTCTTTAAGTACTTTTAAAAAATCTCAACAGGGTCATTCTTCCTTCCTTCCTTCCTTTCTCTTTCTTCTTTTCTTTCTTTCTTTCCTTCTCTTTCCTTTCTTTCTCTCCTTCCTTCCTTCTTCTTTCTTTTTTAAATTTTTAAACATTTTATTTTGTAACTGAAGTGCAGTTGATTTACAATGTTGTGTTAATTACTGCTGTACAGCAAAGTGATTCAGCTATACATATGTACATTCTATTTTCTTTACATTCTTTTCCATTATGGTTTATCACAGGATATTGAATATAGTACTCTGTGCTATACATTAGGACCTTGTTGTTTATCTTCCTTTCTTCCTTCCTTCATTTCTTTTTCTTTCTCTTTCTTTTCTTTCCTTCTTTCTTTATTTCTTTCTTTTCTTTCTTTCTTTCTTTCTTTCTTTCTTTCTTTCTTTCCCCTTCCTTCCTTCCTTCCTTTTTCTTTTTCTTTCTTTCTTTTCTTTCTTTTTCTTTCTTTCTTTCTTTCTTTCTTTCTTTCTTTCTTTCCCCTTCCTTCCTTCCTTCCTTCCTTTTTTTCTTTTTCTTTCTTTCTTTTCTTTCTTTTTCTTTCTTTCTTTCTCCTTCTTTCTTTCTCCTTCTTCCCTCCCTCCCTCCCTCCCTTCCTTCCTCTCTCTCTCTCCATCTGTCTGTCTCTCTCGCTCCCTCTTACTCAGGACTTCATTTCTCTGGGATCCATCCTTGCAGCAGTCTCAGAAGATGTATCTTTGCTTTCTGTCTTGTGCTCCTCTGGCTCCTTCTTCTCATTGCCACCAGAGCAATTGCCCTAAAATACAAATCTGATTATGCCTCCCCTACCCCCTGCTTAACATATGCTATTGGTGCCCCACTGCCTGCTGGATAAATTCCAGCCATTCAGCATGGTATTCAAGACCCTCCATAAATAGGTCTCAGAAGAATTCTTCACCCTCTTGTCTTGTCTCTCTTCTTCTCACACTCTCTGCCCTGCCCATACCACACCCTGTGTACTCCAGATCCCCACATACAGGTTGTTGCTGCTGTGCCTTTACCCATGCTGTTTCCATGTCTTTTCCCCCAACGTCTGCACCTGATGCATGTTTATTTACCATTCTGTTACCCATTCCAAGCTTGCACCGCTCGCCGCATGACAGGCCAATACATCTGGAGAGGAAGTGTTGGGGCAACGAATAAGGGCTTTATTCGGGAAGCCAGAAGACTGAGAAGTGTCCCAAAGAACCACCTGACCGGAGGTAGAATAGAATCCAGGCTTCTTTTTTACTAAAACGGGAGGAGGTATGGCTGATTGTGGTCACAATACAATGTTCCAAGAAAACTTCAACAATTGTTACTTTCTTTCTTTCTTTCTTTCTTTTTTTAAATCTGCACGGGCCACCGCTTGTTGGAATCTCAGTTCCGTAACCAGGGATTGAACCCAGGCCACGGTAGTGAAAGCGCTGAGCCCTAACCATTGGACCACCAGGGAGCAACCCACAATTGTTATTTTCTGTTCTGCAACTTTTTATTATGCCTTTAAAGGTCAAGCCTGGGAGGCAGAGCCTTGAGAATGTGCTGCCATGTATATTTCAGGCTCTAGGCAACGTTCTTTCACAAAAGGTGCAGAGCCAGCCTGACTAAGCACAGACAACAGAACACTGAAGGTTAGAGCTAATGGAACAGATTGAACAGGGAGTCAGGTTTGTTCTTCTCTGCTACGCTTCCTTCTCTGCTGAGAGCACTCTTTCTCTGAAGACTGTTTTCTCCATCATTTCCATCTGCATGGATGCCGATGAATTCATACATCATAGGTATTTTCACATCTTCTGGTGATCATTTTTTTCTTACGCTGTTGGCTCCCTTATCCACTAGACTGTATGCTTCTTCAAAAATAAATGGATGTGTGTTACTCACAAATGCATTTTTATTGCTTAGGATTATGCCTGTGCTCAAGAGATACTTGATAAACTTATAAATAAATCAGTGAATTCACACTTTCTCGGCAAAGCCAGTGACTTTCTGGCCTGCTCGTCTCTGCTTCTAAACTCTACTTTGGGAAGAATAGATGTCTATATATATATATATATATATATGTCTATATATTTTTGTGTCTACAGTTATATGTGTGTTACTAATTTGGGGGAAAAACTGTACTTATTAGCGATACTATTATGTTACTGGATCTTAAATAATTATTAAATGATAGAAGAAAAATATATATGTATATAAAACATATGTATGTTCTATTATTAGATTATATATCTATTTTGTGTATATATATTGTATATATAGCAGTGATGAAAATAGCATGCTCTCTGTACCTGTATGTATGATATATATAGACATCTTTTTGGTGATGTGTGTTTTCGTGCCTATTATCTCATTTATTTGTCCCAAGGAACCACAGAGAGCTATTTTAATCACTGTTTAAAGGATCTGTTCCCTGAGGTTCACAGAACCTAACAGACTTTCCAACAGGTTAAAGCTAGCAGGGTTAAGACACTTGATCTGAAACTAGGTCTCCTAAATCAGTGTTTATCACCTCCCCCACTATTGGCTATGTTCCCCAAGAGTCCTTCTCTTAAAACTCCTGAGGAATCCCCAATTGTTCCATCACACCAAATAATGACAGCAGACTGGACGCCTGAGTTTGCTGCCTAAATGCAGAAGCAATTGCGAGGATGTCCTATGGATAGAAGACATTATGTTTTTCCTTTAATGAATAAGTCCATAGGTCTGTGAAATAAGGTTAAGAAAAGCAGACATTTATTAGGAGCTTCTTGCATGCCTAGTCCTGTATCATATCACATCACAAGGATATCACAAGGTGATTACTTTTGTCTTCTCCACGTTACAGAGGCGGAAACCCAGACAAAGTATTTAAACACACAGCGAAGGTCGTATGCCACTTGAACCCAAGCAGTCTAGTTTGAGAATCTGTGTTCAGACTGCCACAGCACTCTATAGCCTTCCCTGATTTATCAGAGAGGAGCTTCAGACATCATGCAATTGACAGCCAGCTCCCTCTAACCCAGTGATGAATACCAGGTCCTATTACCAAATTCTGAGTTGGCTGGAAAAGATGAAATCCTGGATCCCAAAAGTGAAGGAGGGGTATTTCAATAGAACTGGCAGATGCTAGAAACTTCTTCAATATTTTATTCATCAAAACCACTACTATATAAGAAACAAACAGGGGCTTCCCCCGGTGGTGCAGTGGTTAAGAATCTGCCTGCCAGTTCAGGGGACAGGCGTTCGAGCCCTGGTCCGGGAAGATCCCACATGCCACAGAGCAACTAAGCCCGTGTGCCACAACTACTGAGCCTGCGCTCTAGAGCCCACGAGCCACAACTACTGAAGCCCGCGTGCCACAACTACTGAAGCCCACGCGCCTAGAGCCTGTGCCCGGCACTGAGAAGCCCACGCACGGCAACGAAGACCCAACGCAACCAAAAAATAAATTAAAAAAAAAAAAGAACCCCAAAAGGTATTAACCCATCACCTGGGCATAAAAGAGGTTCTGTCCTTTACAGGTCTTCATTCTAATTTTGCTAATTTATCTATCTATAATCATTGTTTCCCAGTACAAGCCGAATGCCATCCAGAAACAGTAACACCTTTGTCAGCCTGACCCCCGGGGAAGAGCTTGCACTGCTGGCACTCACCCTTGGATAGCACAGCCTTAAAGGGTTAAAGGTGTTTGCAAATACGGCAGCGTGTTTGGTGTCTCTGAAGGGTATCTGGAGAGGGCAGGGAAGCAAGCTTTCCCGTGCGCTCTGGCACGGTGGCCCAGTGAGACGCGCTCACCTGTTCCACCACGCCGGCGGCACCGGAATCTCTCTGTTCCAGCTGGTTTGCACTGGGATTAGCTGCTCTTTGCATGCGCTTGTAGCCGTGGATGTGGTTTCTGTAGCGATGGGGCCGACCGCGGGGATCTATTGGCTGCTGGCTTTGTAAATTTCATTCAGTTTGGTCCAATAGCAGAGGGGGAGCTGGGAGCCATCAGGACCTCTCGCTTCAATCTCTCTTTTTCTTGCAGACGGGTCTCTGTCTCTCCATACAGAGCTCTTATTCAGACGTAACGCTGCCCTTCCTGCTCCGACTGTGTCCCTGTTTCTTCTTCCCCATCAGACTACGGCAGAAACAACGAATTTCCTGCAAACGGCAGCGTCGGTGGTCCTCGCGTTTCTTCGGGGGAGCGAATCCAGTTGGGATTCGAGAAAGCCAAGGCGCTTGGACTTAGTATATCCTCCTGAATCATAGCCTCGGTCCCTGGAAAAATCTGGATGCATAAAAAGAACACTTACAGCCGATGCAGCTTTTCCACGGCTAAGGTAGGTGCCGTTTTAAGATGTGTCTGTGGGGTTTTTTTTTTTTTAAAGCCTATTTAACGTTTTGACTCATGTGTGCTTCCCAGCAAAAGATGATAAGCCCGACTGCTAACGTTTGCGCTTCACTGCATCCGACATTTAAAAAAAAAAATTTTTTTTTTTAATTTTGAGAATTTGGATAGGACTTTTTCTTATCCATCGGTCGCTCCGTTTCTTAGGTGTGGGTGGGAGTGTGGATATATATGTACGGCGTGTCCTGTGCAAGCTTCGTGCACATCTCTACAGAAACAGTACATTTTTTTTTTCTTATGACTTAAAAATATTGGGACCACCGTGGTTTGGAAGCATTTTGCTGCAATCAGCTATTTGAACGGCTCTGGGGCCGTGTGTGATGTGTTTACAAAATAGCGCTGTGTTACATACAAATAAACAGAAGAGTGTGGCGGACACAGGAGGGAAAAAAAATACATCTGCAGTACAGGGAGAGAAAGAGCAAAGTGCCAGATCTCTGCAAAGCAGGACTGGCGGGGAAGCCAGAAGCACTTCTGGAAACTGTGAGCCACCACGGGCTTTTTTCTCCTCCTTCTTCTTTAAGGAAACTGTCAGCTACCACCTCCCGGGGTGCGTTTTTTTGGGTTAACCAGAGAGAAAAAAGGAAAACAGGCTTGGCTGGGTTTGCATTAAGCGATTTTTTTTTTTTTTTTCTTCCCTCCTTCCTCTGCTGGCCTTGGCTAAGATGACGGCTTGTGTGATGCACGAAATAACGCACGTGATTGATTAGGACCTGGTTGGGCTTTGCTGGGGAGCGACCCGGGCGCGCTGGAGACCCCGGGTGAAGACGACATAGCTTAGCGCCGCTTCTGCAAAGCTGGGGAGCGGGCCACCTGCCCTCCCACTCCCATCCGCCCTTCACCCGTGCGTGTGGGCTGTGGGAAGGCAAGCGGCGGGAGATGGAGGGGGGGAGGAGTGAGGGCGGTTGGTGGTTTTGCTGCTTCGGGAGCCTTTGGGTCTGGCCTGGACGTCTGCGCGGGGCACGCAGCTGCCGCCTGAGCACCGTCCCCGAGCTGCCCGCTTCTCCCCGAGGACCGCAAAAGTTGGTAGCTGCGGGGACCGGCGCTGGGCGCCCTACCGGGGTCTCCGGACCCCCGTCGGTGCCCACGGAGAACCCTCGTTTCGGGAGCAGAGCCCGCGGGGCGCACGGCGGGCCGGTCCTCTCGCCGGAGGCGGGGGGCGGAGGTCCGGGGACTCGGTTCGGATGTGCGGACCACCCGCAGAGCCTTGGGCCACGTAACAGACAACCCTCCCCCCTCCCTCGCTCCATTCCCCCCCCCCCCCGCCGTATCCCAAAGCTCGCAGCCGTCCCGCGCTTCAGATCCCGCCCGCCTCCCACGCTTTCGCAGCCGATTTCATCCCGACCCCCGCCGCCGCCCCCTGCCCTTTCCCGCGCGGCTCGGCCTGACCCCCCGGGGCCGAACCGGCGTGCCGCTCGGCTGCAGACGGCGCGGGGGTCGCGGGCCGGCGGCGGCCCGAGGAGAGGCCGAGGTCCCGGCTGCACCCCGACCCCAGCCCACGAGTGTTCCCTCCCCCCCGCTCCGGCTCTCCGGGAAGCCCGCCGCCTCTTCAGGGCGCGCGGGCACCCTCCAGTCTCCCAGACGCCCCCTCTTTCCCCGACCGCACCCCTCCCCTCCCTCCCCCGGCTTCTTCGCCCCTCCGAGGACCGGTAGGTTCCATTTCTCCGCCCGGCTCTCCCGGGCGGCCCCCCGGGCGCTGCGCCCCCGGATCCGGGCCGGGGGCCCGCGCATCCCTGGGCCCGGCGCACCATTCCGGCGCCTGCCCGCCGCCAGACACAGCCCCCTTTCAATCCCCGAAGCGGCGGGGGCGGCAGCCGGGGGTCCCCCGCGCACCCTCGGGGCCTGGCCGGGCCGCCCTGGGAACGGAAGCCCCCCTCGGAGGGCGAGGGGCGCCCGGAGGACGTCTTCTGCCTCCCCCCCGCCCCTTCCCCTTTTCCGTTTTGTTTTTTGTGTGGGTTTTTTTTTTTTTCTTTTGGCTGCGGGTTTTCCTCTGGTGTGCTTCCCTTGTCTGAACCGACCAGCAGGTGTGGGCCTCTTTTCATCTATTTTCGGAGCCACGAGGCCGCTCTCTCGGGCCGGCGGGAGGGGGCGGGGCGCAGGAGGCCGCGCCGGGGGGCCGGGGGAGGCGGCTCGCGCCCGCGCTGGGAGCGCGCGGCGGCCGTGGAGCCGAGCGCGCGCGCGCCTGCCGGAGCCGGGCCCGGCTCGCCCTCCGTCATGCGGACCCAACTCGGGAGATGCGGGGTGAGGTGTGTCCGGTGGCGGGTGTCGAACTCAGCAGGTACTGTTCTTGCGAGCAGAATCCACAAGGTGGTAGTGTGGATGCTTGCTTTGATTTCTTTCTTTCTTTTTTTTTTTCCTACTGGGTCAGTGGCGGGGAAACGGCTTTCTGTGCTCGTAGCCTAGGCTGTTTGAAGGGGTCCCCTGGCTGACCCGGCTTCCACATCCTGAGCGCGCTCCGTGCAACTGTTTTGTGGTGCGAGGTGGTACGAGCTAGCTCCTTTTCGGAGTCAGCCTTTACCACGATTGGAGGGACGGGACGCAGAGGAAAAAAGAAAAGAAAAAGAAAAGAAAGTTTGGGGAGACTTAGTTATCTGAGGGAGCAGAATTTCCAGTTTGTGTAGGGTTCTGCAGGCAACGTAGGAGTGCGTGCATAAGGCATCGTCGGTAGGTATATACTTCAGCTAGAAATTAACCGGGGCTGCAAGACCTGACTTTCCATCAGAACAAAGCAACCTCAGCTGCTAGGAGAACGGCGTGGTTTGAATGGCGATGCTTAGCGTTTTTCCTAGAGAATGAGAGAGCCCGGAGAAAGGGTCCGGTGGCACAGAAATCTGCATCTTTCTGGGGGCAGATTGAGGGGGTGGGGAATTTTTCATGCCTCTAGTTGCCTTTAGTGGGCTGTGGAAAGAGGTTAACAGCCAGCCTTGAAAATCTTCAGGGTAGACTTCCCTGTGTAGATGCAGCAGAAGGTGTGTGTTTGTGTGTGTGTGTGTGGGGGGGGGGGAGGTGTTTCGGCACAGGGCTGCATTCATCCCTTATTTCCAGATTTAAAAAATGTGGATTTTAAAAATGCATCCCTAAAGTAAGAACATAAGAATCTCATGGAGGCCTCTGCAAATATTTATTTTTTTTCTAGATTAAAACTTCAATATTCTATTACCCAAATAAATGTACTTGGAGATATATCTCTCTATATATCCATATCTCTCTCTATATATATATATAGATATATATATGGCAATTTTAAAGAATATTTTCCTTGACATGTAAGAAAATCATGAGGGCCAATAAGTAGCAAGTGGAAAATTACTTCATCAGTTTTAAATTACTGGATTAAAATGACAGGTTTAATTTTTTGGAAACTGGAATGATTTCGAGCAGGGAGTTTAATGATCATTGCATTTTCATACTAATGGCTGTGCTTTGATGCCATTTTCAAGGTGTTTTGACACGTTTTTCTTTGGTGGAAGAATTGTTGCTTTCCTTTGTAGTTTTTTTTTTTTTTTTTTTTCCCCTGAATAAAAAGAGTGCTGAATGTACATTTGGCCCTAAACCCAGCTAATATTTACCCAAATCTAAAGACAGATGTAAGATACTTGATAAGTGACGATTTGCTACATAAGGTAGATAAAGCAGGTATTTCCATGCTATGAAATTTACAAGTGAATAGATGTGGGCAATGTAAAAGTTCTTTTTTGGGGGGCCTGGAATGTAGACCCGCAGTAAGTATGTGGGGTTTTTCTTTATTTCTGAACTTGGCCTTTTCATGTTTTTTCCTTTGTAGTAATTTGTGCAAAGCTTCTCGGTCTCTGTACAAAGATGACAGTGTCTCCTCTCTATACACATTATGTTGCTTTCAGAATGTGCAAGCATCTCTTTAAGAGCTCTTTAGAATATTGTGCTTTGATGCCTGGACCACAACAAAAAAACCCAGAGAGGGTTCTCACAAAAGTAAATATTCAAGTGCACGGAGTCTGGCGTGGCTTTACTGTTCTTCCGTTTTAATTGGTACTCCAGACTCTAAACCTTTATTGCACAGCTAGGTATTGTCAACAGTACAACCTGTTGACAGAATTTATGTGATTCCAATGAAGCCACCGTATGAAAATATTTAAAACCCTTTAATGCCCTCACTCTGATGACAGGCTTCTCTGGTTAAAATATACTTAAATTCCAAACCCGATGAGAGCTGATTTTTGTATGTGAAAGTCAAGGGCAAGGAACAGATTTTTAATATATCAACCACAACTGTATACTTTCTATAATGCTCTTGATCCTTAACAGTATACATTTATTCCCAAATGAGAAAAATACGCTCAGGGTTTAGTGTCAGTCAGTTGCCCAATTAAAAAAAAAAAATATCCTGGATACTGTATCTTTTCAGAAGAGACACCTCATTTTCCGCGTAATTATGTTAAAAAATTCTAAAACAGACTAGGCCTTGGATGAAGCGACAGCTGATTTCTTAAACTTGTCAGCTACCAGTTTCAAATCAGATATTCCGCTTTGGGCCGGATAAGGGGAGACAGTGAGAATCTCAAAATTGAGCCCACGTGGTTCTAGGCAATTAGGTCATCTGTTGTGGGCTGCAAACCATTCATGGGCCATTCACGCCATGAATATTTTCCAGTTTTGTCATTTATAAACAACCTACATTTGGCCTTTCAAAGCCTCTTCTGTTCTGTGCTCCGTGAGTGGCGGGATGGGAAACCCTTCCTCCTTTTTCTTGGGGACGGGCAGAGTAGGACAGATGAATAAGGGAGAAAAAAACAGTGGGACCGCCTAGAAGTTTGAGGTTGGCCATTTATAGGCTTTGAACAAATATCTCTGAGAAGGATTTGTGTCTGCAGTGGGTATATGACACAAAAAGGAAATAAAGGGCTCATAAAATCAGCACGTGAGTGGAGAATAGCCAGGCCACTTAGAGCTCTGATTTCAGACTTCAGACATTCACTGTTGAGATCACCTGCCCAGGTGTCTGTGGAACCCCTGAGCGCCACCTGCCTGTGGAAATTGGCCAGTTTCCAGAATGAGCATCTTCTCTGCACCAGCCCCCGGCCCCGCGGCACCTCCCAGAAGGGGTGCCTGACCCAACACGAACCAAACCCCAACGAACGTGAAATGTATAGTAAGGTGAGGTTTTATTGAATTGATTCCAGAGGAAAAAAGAGTAATCGTATTAGGGAAGAAGTGAGGAAGAATAAACCCTACAGGGCCTCGCTGGAGGCAGATCTTTATTTCAGGATGGTATTAATGAAATGGCATGTGCTTTCACAGCTCTTTGGAAATGAAGGGAAAGAACCCAGAGTTTTGTTTGGTGGTTTTATTTAAAATGTGTGTTGTATGAATAGTGGTTTACCAAGGTAAAAGAGCGCTCTTTTTTGGATGGCAACTGGACCTTCTTGGTTTGATGTGTTGATGTCGGTGATCATTTTGGTTTCCAGAGGCTAATCCCTGATTGGATGATGAAGTCATCCTTCGATCTCGAAGTCATCGTCCCAAGGGTATGGTTTTTATTTTATTGCTTTGTGGTAAAAACATGTGACACGAGAATCCACTATACTGTACACTTAAACACATGTTTAAGTGTACAGTATAGTCCTGTCGACTGTAGGTCCAATATTGTACAGCAGATCTAGAAGATACTCATCTTGCGTTATCTAAACTTTACGACCTTTGATTGGTAACTCGCCATTTCCCCCTGACAACCCCCATTCTACTTTCTTGTTCTGTGAAATTGACTCTCTTAGGTTTCTGCAGGCATCCACCCTCATCCGGACTCATCTCTCATGTTTTTTTTTAAATTGGAGTATAGTTGTTGTGTTTCAGGCCTACAGCAAAGTGATTCAGTTATACATATATAATGTGTATATTCTTTTTCAGATTCTCTTCCCGTATAGGTTATTACAAAACATTGAGTGTACTTCCCTGTGCTCTGAAAGAGGTTCTCATTGTTTATCTATTTTATATGTATATAGTGGTGTGTATCTAATCCCAAACTCCTAATTTATCCCTCCCCCACTTTCCCCTCTGGTAACCATTTTTGCTTTTGTTTTGCTGGTTGGGACTTTTTTTCCGGGGGGCGCGGTGTTGGGGGAAGAAGTCATATTTTGCCAAGTGCACTTCTTTGAAATGGGGAATTTCACCTCCGATTTTTCTACATGAAAAAGAAAGTTGGTTAAGCTTTTGGATCCTTTAAAAAAAAAAAAAGAAAGTGAAAGAAACTGTGATGGGCAGTGATGAGAGATGTATTAACCGTGACTTGCTGTTTATTTTTGCGAAGCATGGAAAAGATCTCTTTGGTTGTGTTCTTACAGCTGTGATGGGATTTGCACATGGTGTCATTTTCCGGGTTTCATCTATCAACATCACCAGTGTTTGGTTTAGACCCGTGGCAGGGACGTGGATTATGTGACCTTGACGGTCCGCCAGCTTTGGCTACTCAGCCTGCAGCGTCAAACTGTGGTCTCAGAAACAACCAGTGGGGATGGGGGTGTGCGGGGCATTGGGGAGGTGTGTGTGTGGAGACCAGAATCCACTGAGATGGAGTGCCTATAGTGTTTTCAGTTTTTTCCTACTCGAGTACCCTCTGTGAATGGGCCAGGTGGTGGGCAGCGATGAACTCACTTTTAAAAAATTTAAGTTGATTTACATAATTCTATTAGTTTCAGGTGGACAGCATAGCGATTCTGTATTTTTACAGATTATACTCCATTAAAAGGTATTTTGAAATAATGACTATTGTTCCCTGTGCTGTACAATGTATACTTGTGGCTTATCTGTCTTATACATAGTAGTTTGTACCTCTTTTTAATTGAAGTATAGTTGATTTACAATGTTGTTTTAGTTTTAGGTATACAGCAAAGTGTATTCTGTTTGTCTTCTATGTCTGTGAGTCTGTTTCTGTTTTGTAAATAAGTTCGTTTGTATCCTTTTTTTAGATTCCACATGTAAGTGATATCATATGATATTTGCCTTTCTCTGTCTGACTTACTTCCCTTAGTATGATCATCTCTAGGTCCATCCATGTTGCCGCAAATGGCATGATTTCATTCTTTTTATGGCTGAGTAATATTCCATTGTATACATGTACCCCATCTTCTTTATCCGTTCATCTGTTGATGGCCATTTAGGTTGCTTCCGTGTCTTGGCTATTGTAAATAGTGCTGCTATGAAAATTGGGGTGCATGTATCTTTTTGAATTAGAGTTTTTGTCTTTTCCGGATATATGCCCAGGAGTGGGATTGCAGGCTCACATAGTAACTCTGCTTTTAATTTTCTGAGGAGCCTCCACACTGTTCTCCATAGTAGCTGCACCAACTTACATTCCCACCAACAGCGTAGGAGGGTAGTTTGTACCTCTTAATCCCCTATCCCTATCTTTCCCCTCGCCCTTCTCTCTCTGCACTGGTTACTCGTTTGTTCTCTCTGTATCTGTGAGTCTGAGGAAACACATTTTTTCAAGCAAATAAAGTATGTCACTGTTAACTGCTTTTCTCACTCGGATGCATACTCCCTCATGGCCTAAAGGCATGTGGTGAGAAGAGAAGTGTGTCTGTGTGTGTCTGTGTATGTTTATACACATAGGTATGCCTGTATGCACCAGCATAACCAAGAGCAATTTCATGCATCAAATGTTTTTTCTCAGCCACGGCAACACATTAGATCTAAACAAAAAAACAAAGTACCAAAATGAAAAATGGGATTTTTGTCTTGGTCATTTTCCATTTCTTCTCTCCATCATTCACCAAACGTAAGTGATATTAGAAAATTCATGATGTAAGTTACCTGAGGTGGACCTGCAAAGACTCCTCATTGGAGGGGGAAGACGTTAATTTACAGTCTTGTGTTAGTTTCACGTGTACAGCACAATGATTCAGTTATACATACGTATACATATTCTTTTTCATGTTCTTTTCCGTGATGGTTTATGACAGGATACTGAGACCTAAATAATTTGAGAGTGTACGTTGAGGGGCAAGCACCTGCTTTCTCTAACTTTCCTTGAAGCTTTCTCTTCTGATGTGAGTAATAGTTCCTTACAAGGTATCATTGTCCAGGTCCAGGGTGAAATAGTCTATGTGGTAGGAGTGATAACACGCTGCCCTTTCATGTCCATCCATATTCCTCCAGGTTACATACTGGGATGGAGAAATTGACAATTTTTGCAAGGATCACGCTGGACACTCTTTTTTAAAAAGGGGAAACTAAATAGCCCTTTTATCTGCCTGGTAGGAGGTGCGAGCCTTTGTGTCTCTCGGTACGCAAGGGCTCTGTGGAGAGGCTGTCGCCATCGAAAGCTCCCGGTGCAGTCGAAGAAGCATCGTATCAGCACAGCAGACAAACCCGGAGTTCACTTGCCATGAACACCGAGAAGCTGGAAGTCCCCAGAGTTGAGAAGCTCATAGTAGTCTCTGTGTGGTTTGGGGTCCCTGCCTTCCCGCAGTCCCTTTGCACCCCAATTTCACACGGAGCACTCATCCACGGTGCACCTACCGAGAAGCACGGACACACCCCAGCTCACGGGAGAGCCACGGCAGCCGTGAACTAATGCCAGAGGATTTCCTGTCCTGGGTTGTCACTTTGCCAGTGGGCTCAGGTTCTTTGGAAATAGGATTGCACGTAGACTGCAAACAGACATAGGTCCCTGACGTGTCAGTAGGCTGGCGTGTGGACCCAAGTGGTCTCAGGACAGTTAGAGCCACAACATCACAAAGCTATTTCTTGCACAGGGTTGTATTATTGGCAGATCATATCTAGAAAGACTTCATCCTCTAAACTAGCTAAATTTCATTTAAATATGTATGTATATAATTATTGCTATGTTGTATTTATATATTTATATACTTATGTGTATATACTACGCATTTTTTAAGTTGAAGTTTAGTTGATTTACAATGTTGTGTTAGTTTCAAGTGTACAGCAAACTGATTCAGATATAGATATATATACACTTTTTCAGATTCTTTTCCCTTATAAGTTACTACAAAATATTGAGTATAGTTCCCTGTGCTATACAGTAGGTCCTTGTTGGTTATCTATATATAGTATACACTATTCATTTATATATTTGTATTTGCATACAATTTATATAATTGATGAAAGACTCATCAAAACATGCTTTATTTTACTTTATTATTTTTTATAAAAAATATTTATCTATCTATTTATTTATTTGGCTGGGCCGGGTCTTAGTTGCGGTGTGCAGGATCTTCATTGTGGCGTGATCTTTAGTTGTCACATGCAGGATCTCTCTTTTTTTTTTTTTTTTTAGTTGCGGCGTGCAGGATCTAGTTCCAGGGATGGAACCCGGGCCCCCTGCATTGGGAGCGCCTGGTTGTAACCACTGTGCCACCGGAGAAGTCCCAAAACATGCTTTATCTTAAAATTGGAAAGCCTTTATATAGATAATGAAAAGAATTCATTTAGCCATGTAACGTATTATATAAATATAATTGTGTATTACATAATGTATATACATATTTAACTTATATAAGAGATCTATATATATATATATACAAAATTAATACAAGTAGAGACTACATATATAGATGGATGAATAGATAGTTTGATGTGCATTTTCCAGAAGAAACTGTGTCATATCTGGTAAGACCATTTCCAGGCTGGTCCCCAGAATCTATATTTAATGGTCCACAGAAACTACCTCTTCGCCTTCAAGTGAAGTTCAGGAGTTATTAACGTTACTATGGTAACAAGCAAATTCCAGCCCTCACTGAAACATAATTAGTTGATACTTAGTAAGCAACCTCATGTCAGTGGAAACATATGTATCGAGTCAAGCCCTGTATCTTTCCTGCCTGGATGAACAGGCATCTTCTGCCCCTAGAACACAAGACCCGAGAATCTGTCTCAGCAGGACAGAAGCCACGGGAAGTCAGTGCTGCCCACCACGGGCACGGGTTGGCGGTGGTGGCCGCCATGGCTCTCCATCTGAGCACGTGTGTGCTAGATTCTGTGGGCGAGATTCTGTCGGCTACGTGTCTTGTGTGGCCTTGCTCAAGATGGGAAATCAATATGGTAGGCTCGGGAATGGAGCTCCTTAGTCTTGGCAAGAAAGAAATTCGGTGACTGAGGTATACGCATCTTTTTCTGGAAACTAGCTTCTGACTCCTATTCCTTCTTTCATTCATCACTTTTCTTGAGCATGTCCAAGTTGCAAGCTTGGAAGGAAATTTAGCCCTGGTAATGTTGAGATGATTTAGGCATATACCGCCTCAAAAATCCTTGCCTGTGTGTGAATGTTCATAAATAAGTTGTTAAGATATTTAGTTCACATGTGTATCACCCCTTCCCGTTTTCTGGTACATATTACGGACTTTCCTTCTTTAATCTCTCTCCCCCTCTCCCCCTCCCTCCCCCCTCCCCCTCCCTCCTTCTTCTCCCTCCCTCCTTCTTCTCCCTCCCTCCTCCTTCCCCCCTCCCCCCTCCCCCCTCCCTTTCTTCTGTTTGCTGACCGATGAGAACTCAGAGGTCCTTAAAGGATTAAAGGATCAATGAAGGTAACTAGATAGAGGATAATTCTTTCCATCAGTCAGGAAAGAATAGAAAAATGAAATGGCAAAGAAGATTTTCCAGGACAATTTAATAGAATTCTTCACATGTCCTATTTGTTTAGCTGCTTATATTTTTTAAAGTTGTCAAACCCTATATTTGTGAAACATTGATTTTTCAAGTAAGTTGTGTGAATGAATACATATTTAAACAGATTACTTTGATTCAACAAAGAATTGAGGGCCCATCAAATATTGTTTTTTTTAAACATAAGGTAGTGGATCTAGCCTCATTAATTAATGACTGTATCCTATGGTCGTTATAAAAATCAATAAGCAAGTTAGACATTTCAGCATTTTTGTGATAAGGAAAAATATCATGGATTCTGATGTACCATAGTCTCAAAGATTGTAAAATCACAGATAATGTTCTCAGACTCCACCACCCCTCGTATAATCTATTTTTCAGCTAGTTAAGGTCTTTGTCAGGAGCTCCCAAATCAGGGATTGTCTGTTTTTAAAATTTATTTTACTGAAGTATAGTTGATTTACAACGTTGTGTTAATTTCTGCTGTACAGCAAAGTGATTCAGTTATACGTATATATTCAATCTTTTTCATATTCTTTTCCATTACAGTTTATCACAGGATGTTGAGTATAGTTCCCTGTGCTATACAGTAAGACCTTGTTGTTTATCCATCCCTCCCCCAGCCCCCTCCCCCTTGGCAACCACAAGTCTGTTCTCTATGTCTGTGAGTCTGTTTCTGTTTTGTAAATAAGTTCATTTGTATTATTTTAGATTCCACAGAGTGATATTATATGATATTTGTCTTTCTCTTTCTGACTTATTTCACTTAGTTTGATCATCTCTACGTCCATCCATGTTGCTGCAAATGGCATTATTTCATTCTTTTTTATAGCTGAGTAGTACTCCATTATGCATATATACCACATCTTCGTTAAGGGATTCTCTTTTAGAGAGGCTCCCAGATCAAATAACTGGGAGCCTCTCTAATACCTGTCATACCCCTGTCTTGACTTTTACACGGAAAACAGACACATTAAGGACTTGAAGAGCCTCACACTGATGGATTCAGGAGAGGTAGCATAATTTGAGATTCTTTGTAACAAGTGTTACCCAAATTACGTAACTGGAATCACATAGCAGGCTTCTATGATACCTTATTGTCACAGAGGTAAGGGGATCTAAGATTACTTGAAAGTGTTTAAATTGCCAAGGTAATCTGGAAAAATGAACTTGTTGGTATTTTTATTTCGTTTCATTCACTTATTCAGCATTGATTGAGGGCTGAGACACGGGGCAGATGAAGAAGACCAGGTTGTTTATCTTTCATGTACTATCCATGTGACAAAGCCCCCCAGGAAAAATAGAGTGCGGGGGATGGGTGGGCACGACAAGACAGGAACCAGACTCAGGGTTAACAACAAAGAAGTTTTCTATCAGAATCTCCCTTCTGGGGTGTGTGTGTGTGTCTGTGTGTCAGTGTGTTGTATTGTGTGTGTGCTGAATTTCTCATGTTCCATATCCATTGTTAAGGAAAATAACAACTCAATTCAAATATTTTTTAAATAGTTGAAGGCAAGTCATTAGGGCCATATAGCTGAAATATTGAGAAAGTAGGGAATTTTATAATTTTCAGCTGGAGATGACATACCTTCAAATTTTTAGCTTCTTCAACAGCACAGGCTACTAGGGTTAATTAGCAAAGAGATGATTTGATAAAGGATCAGAATATTAACCAGGGGCTTTGGGTAAAAGAAGGCTACGTGTCCTAGTGGATGCCTGGGATGACACCTGTATCCCAGCCCTTAGCTGGCAGGCTGGGTCTGTCTGCATTTACATCGTGTATCATTACCCGCGAGCCAAGCTTACGCTGGAATAGTTCATATCACAGTGCAGAAAATTATTTGGAACTGGTACCCCTGGAGAATCAGAACCATGGAAAAGGAGAGGACATTTTGAAAACAGAAACCAAATGCAGAACACAAGGCAAAAACCTTCCTTAAGGATTGATCTTTGCCTCTTAGCACAGTGTTGAGGGTTAGCAGTTGTGATGTCACCCAGCAGGCCAGGCAGGAGAAAATACTTCTCCCTGAACACAAGGGTCAGGGAAAAGTAACAGTTACACGAAGTTAAATAGTAGCTAAAATGAGAAGACAAAGGAAGTCATCAGACAGAGAAGCTATGATGGCAGAACAGAATGGGGGAGAAATCTGAGTTTTAAGAACATAAAACCAACCAACCTCAGTGAAAGGTGATAGGTAGGTGAGTTGTAGGTGCATCACAATAAAGCTGTTATAAAAATACGACAATGGAGGAGAGTCTCAATGCCTATCCTGGGAAAAATCCCATCTCAGCACACGTCTTCGGACAATTTCGGTTCATGGTGGAAATCATGGAAACAGCAGCATATTATGGGGAGAAGCGCGTACTTTACACATTGCTTCGCTTCAGATTTGTGTGGAGGTGTTTCACGATGATTCTGCTAAAACAATTTCACAGATAAAGTGATGTCCATGAATTTATGTGATGATTATATTGATTGAAAAGTCTCCCTTTCATGAATAACAAGAATCAGCTATTAAAATTTATCAAAATTATATTAAAATAACATCAGTAAGCATGTGTATTAATTTCACAGGTTTTGGGGTGTTTAATCTGATCACATCCAAATTGATAAGAAATTACTCAGTTCTATGAATATATGTATAAAATATCAGGATACATGTTGGCCATTTGTAGAGCCAGCCAATTTCTTGTTCATTTAGATGTGACCGGATTAAATCAATAGATGTATGTCTATATATAATTTACACATATAAATTATATAAACACATACATATATATTGACATATGTATAAATATTAATAGCTTACTTTTTATCGTGGCACATGTCTTCCTGAAGATTTAAATAAAAAGACAATAGTTGTTCTGCATTGTGCAATACCATAACAGAATCAGCAGAAAAATCCAAGTGCATTATTTGTATTGACAAAACTTGACTGTTAACAGTTCTATTGCTAAATCATTCCAAGATGTGTATTTACCTTTTCTCTCTTTAAATGTCACTGAAGGAAGAGAAAAGTAAAAGGGGAAGGAATTTGAAAAATTATATTTAACTGTGAACTGTATCTCCCCTCCCCTCCCCCCAGGATGCTGTTAATTTAGAGAAATCACAACCCAGTCTTTTTTTTTAAAAAAACACTGGAATGTTAGTATCTATTCATTTAATAGGGTCTTATGAAGGTAAAATGGAAGAAGGGTATTGAAATTGCTTTGGAGATAAACCTCCTTTTGAAAATGCCCCAAATGCGATTAACATTTTTATCAGGTTCAAGAATTAAAGAACACAGTGTTTGTATTCATTTGCCAGGATTGTTGTAACAAAGTACCACAGATTGGCTTAGACAACAGAAATTTATGGTCTTACGGCTTTGGAGGCCAGAAGTCTGAGATCAAAGTGTCCACAGGGTTGGGTCCTTCTGACCCTGTGAGGGAGAATCTGTTCTGTGCTTCTTTCCTAGCTTCTGGTGGATGACTGGCATCTTTGGTGTTCCTTGCACAGCCCAGTCTTAAAACCCACAGCATCTAATGGGGCCTAAGGGCATCCCTGAAGCGTGGAGCTGAGCCCAAGGGAGTTTAGTCACACCTAGGGGGGCATCCCCGGATTTACTGGTGCTGAAACAACTATCTATTCCCAAGCGATGGTCCTTACTTCTTCCGGTTTCTCTTGAGGGTGGCCTTTCTTCAGAGGGAATTACCCACATGTTCCTAGGGATGTCGTGGCCAGGGTAGGGGGGCAGGTGTCTCCCTCTGGGTCCCAGTGGTGCTGGGATTCTCACCGGAGCAGGTCAGAATGAAACACAGCTGTTTCCCTTCCTTCCTGTTCCCCCTCTGGTCTGATATCCTTCCAAACCTACTCAGCAGGAAAAACAAACCCTCTCTTCAAATTAAAAACAGTATTCAAGCAGATACTATACATTTTTGGGGGGGCTGTTTCAGCTCATGGGGTGGGGAGATGGAGGATGTGATAATTCTAGGAAAGTGTGCCTTTTTATCCACCTTTAACTCCAGGAATATAAAAATGAGCTTAGACCATGATTGACTTGCCTGTAGTAAATATAAAAAGCATAGTTGGTTGGGATATTTGTGATAAAATAAGAAAATACCTTAGAATCACAGATTATGAGGATTTGAAAGAAACTGAATAATCATTTGTATTCATTCATTTACACAGAAGGAAACTGAGTCACACAGAGGTCCAGTGATTTATCCCCAGACCACACAGCTGGACAGTACTTTTAAACACTATTCTGGAAATGAAGATTAGATACCTGAAAGTTCAGGATTTGATATCTCTATTTTTGCCAGTTTTATGAGAAGCATATGAAATCAAAGGCATCATCAAACACGTTAATAAAACAAAGCACATAATTTCATTTTCAAAAGCTACTTTTCTGTATTTTGTGCTGCAGCAATTGAAAAAGAGAAATCTTTTTGATGAAAAGAACTAGGGGAGGACACAGGAAAAAAAAAAAAAACTCCAAAATTGAAAGCAAAACTTGTTACTGGAAACTCAGGTTTTCGTTTTTTTTTTTTCTGAGTTACTATGAAAGCAGCTTAGCTGCCTCTGATCTTCCTTGTCTCTTGATTCTTAATTATTATCTGTAAGAACCCAATGCCTCTCCAGTTTTTTGAAATGTTAATTAATTGCACTTGTTTATTATACCTTGCCATGTTTCACACATTTGTAGGAAGGGATGAAACTTTTTCAGGGGTGCTGTCTCCTCTCTCCCCATAGGGTTTTGTTGTTGTTGTTTGTTTTTTTTGTTTGTTTGTTTTTGGCGGTATTGGGTCTTCGTTGCTGCACGCGGGCCTAGTTGCCTAGAGAAACTAGAGAAACTGTGGGGGCTGCTCTTCGTTGTGGTGTGCGGGCTCTAGGCACACGGGCTTCAGTAGTTGTGGCACGAGGGCCCAGTAGTTGTGGCTCGCGGGCTCTAGAGTGCAGGCTCAGTAGTTGTGGCTCACGGGCTTAGTTGCTCCGCGGCATGTGGGATCTTCCCGGACCAGGGCTCGAACCCGTGTGCCCTGCATTGTCAGGCGGATTCTTAACCACTGCGCCACCAGGGAAGTCCCTCCCCATAGGGTTTTGTCCAAGATGAGAACTTTGTAGCTTTCATCTCTGCAAACGCTAGTGGATTCTACTTCTCTGTTCATGTCTTTCGAGTCCGTTGGGATAGACTCAAGAGGAAAGAAACATCTACCATCCCCTAAATTTTAAAGACAACCAAAGGGTCCTAGAGGCAAAGAGCACCCGGAGCCCCTCTTTCTGGTGAACATAGGGGTCTTCATCTGCGTGGACGGGGAGAAGGCAGAACAGGAAGGTCAGTCAAGTCACAGGGGCTGGTCTGTGTCATTTCACCTTGAGGAGTTTCCAGGGCAATTGTTGACTCTCCAGTAGGGAGGTGACTCGGTAAAATGTGTATTTTTATGAGGATTCACCTGTATCCGAGGGCTGATCCAAAGGGAAACCGGCATTAGGATAAGGGGATGCTGACTTACCATGAGCATAATATTCTACCTTATGCATCAACATGGTCCCCTCCTGACCCCCATGTTTTTGTTTTTTCTTTTTAAATATTTATTTGTTTGTTTTTTGGCTGCCTTGGGTCTTAGTTGTGGCACGTGGGCTCTTCTTCGCACTGCGCGGGCTTCTCTCTAGTGGTGGCACTGGGGCTCAAGAGCCCGCGGGCTCATTACTTGCAGTGCACAGGTTCAGTAGTTGCCCCGCAGCATGTGGGATCTTAGTTCCCCAACCGGGGATCGAACCGGTGTCCCCTGCATTGCAAAACCGATTCTTAACCAGTGGACCACCAGGGAAGTCCCCGTGACCTTCCCCCCCCCCGCCCCCCGTATTTTTGGATAACGGTTTGTTGTAATGTGCGTCCAAGAAGCCTGGAGTGTTAGTGTCACAGCTTTGTGTACTTGCTTTGTCATGGCCCTTTTATGCTTTTTTACTCTTACCCACCTAAGAACTTGAACACAGAGCTAGGAGTAAAGATCTCTCTGTGTCTGAGACCCACTGTTTTTCCATGATGCTTTAAAGTAAATACACTTGAGATGAATCCTTTCTCACTTCAGTAAGAGGCATTTTTTAAAAATTTTAACTATGTTGTTTTTGCTTACATGGGGCTTTGATTCTGCAG
The DNA here is from genome assembly GCF_949987535.1 of Balaenoptera acutorostrata. Classification (NCBI taxonomy): domain Eukaryota; kingdom Metazoa; phylum Chordata; class Mammalia; order Artiodactyla; family Balaenopteridae; genus Balaenoptera; species Balaenoptera acutorostrata. The sequence goes on along the minus strand of NC_080085.1, from coordinate 4,227,521 downwards.
GATGAAAACCAGCTGATTTTTCCATTGGACAGAACATTTCAGGGTGGGAAGTTGGCATCCCAGCCTCACTGAGATTATAATGCTCACTCCGATTCTTCCACGTTGATTAATTTCACAAAATAGAAACCTATTTTCTTTAGGACAGTTTTGCAATACAGGCAGACCTGGTTTCATTGCACTTCACAGATACTGTGTTTTTTTTTTTTTTTTTTTTTTTAACAAATTGAAGGTTTGTGGCAACCCTGTGTCGAGCAAGTCTCTCGGTACAATTTTTCCAACAGCATTTGCTTACTTTGTGTCTCTGTGTCATACTTTGGTAATTCGCACAGTATTCCAGACTTTGTCATTATGACTGTATGTGTGATGGTACCCGTGACCCATGACCTTTGATGTTACTACGACGGCTCGCTGAAGGCTCAGAGGTTGGTGGGCATCTTTTAGCAGTAACTTATTTTTAAATTAAGGTCTGTACATTGTTTTTAAAGACATAATGCTATCTCACACTTAATAGACTACAGTCTAGTATAAATATCACTTTTATACGCCCTGGGAAACCAAAACATTTGTGTGACCTGCTTTACGCAAATGGTCTGGAACGGAACCTGAAGTATCTCCGAGGTATGCCTGTACTGTTTTCATTTTTAAAAATAAACTTAATTAAAAATAGTTCTAGATGTACAAAACACCCTGTAAAGAAAGTACAGAGAGTGCCTGTTTACTCCATATCCTCTTAATGTCTTATTTTACCATGGGACATGTGATGGAACTAAGGAACCAACACTGGCACAGTACTATTAAGTAAGCGCCAGACTTGATGTGGTTTTCACCAGTTTTTACCTAATGCTTCCTTTCTGTTGTAGAATCCCCTCCAGCACAGCACGGTGCATTTAGCCGTCATGTTTCCTTCTTCTCCTCTGTTCTCTGACCTTGTTTTCCATGATTTTAATAGTTTTGTGATATTATGTAGGAAGTCTCCCAGTTGCAGTTTGTGTGATGGTGGGGTACATTTCTGGAGGAGGGAACCCGCAAAGGTCAGTTGCCTTTCTCGTCCTGTCAAGGGCACAGCCTATCAACATGTTGATGTTGACCTTGATCCCCTGGCCAAGGTAGTGGGTTTTTCCACTGTCGACTCACACCACCCCCCTCCCCCCTCACCTTTTCATAGTCTGTTCTTTGGAAGCCGGTCATTTAAAGTGCCTCAAGGTGGGGAGGTGGGGCGATTCAGCTGCGAGTCTTGGATGATGGAGTATTGACGTCAATTATTTAGAATTCCTCTGAAAGGGAGATCTGTCCCTTCTCCCTCATTCATTTGTTGATTCATTGAATCATTCCTTTATATCTGTCGGGACTCATGGATATTTATTGTATACTTGGGATACTAACTACATTGTAGGATTACAATCCAATACTGTGTTGCTGTTTGTTTGTCACTTACTGTACTTTGTTGCTATTGCTTGGACACCTAAGAGTCTTTTCATTTTGGTAGTTGCTAAACGATGCTCCGTTGTAGAAGGGCTAGGGGAAAACTCCCGTCCAGGGTTTGGACGTGGGGGGAGGATTCTGTTCTCGGAAGATCTGGGGCAGCAAACGTGACTCTACTGTTTGCTTGAGACTCTGGCTTGTGTGGGTCAGCTCTGCTCACCCCGCTGGCCCGGGGGTATTCAGCTTACAAAACGCCGCCTTCCATCTGGAAACCTCAGCCGACTGGCAAGAGTCCACAGTGTTTTGCACGGTCCCTCATCACATTAATCTGTAGCCCTCCTGGGCAACAAGCAAGGCGCCCTTTCCACAGCTTCAGAGCGGCCTGGGGTTCACGCCTTCTCACAGCTCATCCGAATATTTTTCTAGCAAAAGGCATAAAGTTGAGGGAACGTATTCCTGCCCAGATTTCCACTGGCACCCCGTGGAGGTAAGTTTCCGAAATGCCCAGAGGTGTGTGGCCATCTTTTCACCATGATCGATATTTTAAAAAGTGATCTCATCCTCTTAACATTATGGTGTGGGTTTTAATATAAAATTTTAATATGCGCACAGGTGGTTATCACTTAAGTGTATCTTAAGAAGCCTTCTCTTTTGAATTCTATGGGTCCATTTTATGAATAAGTCATCAAAGCACACTGTAGCCTTTTCAAGGAGATTTTAAGGACAGTGTGATTTTCTTTACAAAGAAGGGATGAAGAGTGTTATAGAAATATAGAAGTTTGGAAAAAAAATGTAAACATCAGTCTTCGTTCCATAAACCAGTGGTTAAACACTAAACAACTTGTATAATTTCTCTCAGAATTTTTCATATATTTTAATATTTTAATTATCTGAATATTTTAATATTTTAGTTATCTATATGTACATCTTTATCTGTATGTGTGTATAAATATATGTGTATATATATGCATGCATATTCCATCAGTATCTATGTATCTGTATCTTCTATACCAATCTATATCATAACCATATCATATATATAACTTTACGTATATCATGTTGTTCCTACCTGTATTTATGTCTGAATTACATCCATCTTTCTATCTCTATCCATATCTTTATTTATGTACATATTATATATCTATTGGGTTGGCCGTAAGATGATATGGAAAAACCCAAACGAACTTTTTGGCCAGCCCAGTATATCTATGCCACTCTGAACTTTACATTTCCCAAAATATTGCAGCAAAAGCCTCTTTAGGATTGTTGCAGGTCTTCATAAGCATTATTTTTCATGATTAATTCTCTCAGGAGGTTATGTCTTAAATCATTTATTTTCTTTCCCATTATAGGTTATTACAAATATTGAATATAGTTCCCTGTGCTATAGTAGGTCCTTGTTGTTTATTTTATGTATAGTGGTTCGTATCTGCTTAATCCCATACTGCTAATTTATCCCTCCCCCACTTTCCCCTTTGGTAACTCTAAGTTTGTTTTCTATGTCTGTGAGTCTGTTTCTGGTTTGTATATAAATTCATTTGTACAGTTTTTTAGATTCCACATGTAAGTGATATCATATAATATTTGTGTGTCTCTGTCTGACTTCACTTAGTATGATCGTGTCTGGGTCCGTCCATGTTGCTGCACATGGCATGATTTCATTCTTTTTTATGGCTGAGTAATATTCCGTTGTATATATGTACCACATCTTCTTTATCCATTCATCTGTCGATGGACATTTCGGTTGCTTCCATGTCTTGGCTATTGTAAATAGTGCTGCTGTGAACATTGGGGTGCATGTATCATTTCGAATGAGGGTTTATGTCACTTCCGGATATATGCCCGGGAGTGAGATTGCAGGATCATTTGGTAGCTGTATTTTTAGTTTCTTAAGGACCCTCCATACTGTTCTCCATAGTGGCTGCACCAGTTTACAGTCCCACCAGTAGTGTAGGTGGGTTCCCTTTTCTCCACACCCTCTCCAGCATTTTGTACACTTTTTGATGATGGCCATTCTGATCTGTGTGAGGTGGTATCTCATTGTGGTTTTGATTTGCATTTCTTTAATAATTAGCGATGTTGAGCATCTTTTCGTGTGCCTGTTGGCCATCTGTATGTCTTCTTTAGAGAAACGTCTGTTTAGATCTTCTGCCCGTTTTTTGATTGGGTTGTTTGTTTTTCTGTTATTGAGTTGTGTGAGCTGTTTATCTTGGAAAATAAGCTCTTGTCAGTCACATCATTTGCAAATGTTTTCTCCAATTCTGTAGGTTGTCTTTTCATTTTGTCTGTGGTTTCCTTTGCTGTGCAAAAGCTTTTAAGTTTGATTAGGTCCCATTTGTTTATTTTTGCTTTTGTTTATTTTGCTTTCGGAGACTGACCAAAGAAAACATCGCTACAGTTTATGACAGAGAATGTTGTGCCTATGTTTTTTTTTTCTGGGAGTTTTATGGTGTCATGTCTTAAATTTAAGTCTTTAAGCCATTTTAAGTTTATTTTTGTGTATGGTGTGAGTGAGTGTTCTAACTTCATTGATTTATATGCAATTTCCTTATTTTTTGACAGGTAGAGTGTTTATATAGTTGTGCACCTATAACTTATTTTTAAAGCCATACATATAAATCCCACATTCTTCATCAAAGGGGCATTACTTATTTTGTTTTGTAGATTTGTGCATATTGTTTTAATTCGTAAACTTGTTTTTCTTTTGTCTTTTTTTTTTTTTAAAAAAAACTTCTGTATGTGCTTGAAATCTTATGGAATCTTTTAATGTTGAAGAGTTCAAGTACTTGCAAGAAAAAAAGGAAAGAAAATGGAATAATGAATCCCATGTACCCATCACTCACCCTCAACAATTACGAACGCCTAGCCTAAGCGTTCCTATTTAATCTCATCCTTTTCCCTCATTCTCATTATGGCACTGTGTAATTCATCTCACGATATGTCAGTGTATTGCTTTAAAATAAAAGAAGTAATTTTTTCCCACATAGCTGTTGTATCTTTACCACTCCTAAAATTATCAACAGTTCGTCAATATCACCATCAAGTCATAAAAGTCAAAGATGATTGTTTTTTTTTTACTAGTTTGCTAGCTGACCCGAGGTCCGTGCATCGCAGTAGGTTGATTTATCTTTTGAGTTTCTTTTCAAGGGCTTGTGTCCCTCTCCATCATTTTCATGCAAATTCTTCTTGAAGGAACTGCTCTTTCTTTTTACTCTCTATGAAAGTAGGTTATAGATTCAGCAAAATGGAGTACTCAAGTTATTTTTAAAAGAACCTGAGTGTTTTCCGTAATACTCGGTCTTAGCTTACCAGCTCCTTAGGGAGGAAGCCTGCCTTCCCTGAGGCAGTGCTGTCCCCAGAAGGAAAGCTGTGTAAATATGGCCAGGTGTGGGTGGGTGCCCTCTGGGCTTCCTGGACCTCATTTAATCTGGTACCCATAGTACTGTGGACAGGCAAAGATGGAGAGGGGGGAGGGTAACCTTTGTTCCATCATTACACACGCGCACACACACCCCTGCAATTTTTTCCCCTTTGCCAACTCATACTTAACCAAATTATATCAGTTTGATTGAAGTCCGTGCTACGTATCATATTTACAAAAATAAAGACTAAGCAGTAGCAACCTAATCTACACAATTATGGACATCATTGTCCAAAGTTGGACATCATTCTTGTGCTGCCATAGTTATGCCCCAGATTAAGACAGTTTAGGCGCCGGTGGCTGACCAAGATGGTCTGTCATCACTCTTGGTTTGTTTCATCCTTATTCCCCCCACCATTTTATTGAGATATAATTGATACATAACGTTGTAAGTGGAAGGTGTACCATGTGATGATCTGATACACTTACATATTGTAAAATAATTACCACCCTAGCATTAGCTAACACCTCGGTCGTGCTATATAATTACCATGTCTATTTTTGTGGTAAGAACATTGAAGATCTACTCTCAAAAATTTTCAAACGTCTAAGACGTTATTGTTAACTAGAATCACCATGCTGTACATTAGACCCCAGAACTTATTCATCTTCTAACTGGAAGTTTGTATCTTTTGACCACCATCTTCCCACTTCCTCTACCCCCCAGCCCCTGGCAACTACCGTTGTGCTCTTTGGTTCTAAGTTTATTTCATCCTTTAACGCAATGGCATAGACCCTTTCGGTAAAAGACTGCATATTTGAGAAAAATGATACTTATTAGATATTTAACTTATAGAGCAAAATAAAATGAATGACATATCAACCTTTTTAAAAAATGGTCTTGCAAGAAACAGCAAGATATGCCCTACACACATTTGTACGTTTGTGTGTGTGTGTGTGTGTGCACACACACGCGCATGCTTCATAAACCCAAGTTCCCATAACATAGATTAGGGATATTAAACTACCGTTGGTAGAAGATCACTGGAGTCTATTACAGAAGGATGCTTTAGAGAACTTTGCAATCTAGTAGGTGCCGTGTAATATTTAAAATGCGATTTGATTTACTCAGATATGGCAGGAATACACCTTTCTTATGAAAGATGTATGCACCTTGGTGCTCTTGATATTGGGGTGGCTAGTTCGTTTTTGTAGGTGGCTGGCGTGTGCATTGTCACATGCTTAGTCATGTCTCTCAAGCCTCTAGGTGTCAGTGACACATCCGTCCCCTGGGGGTAAAAATGCATCCAAGTGAGGGACCTCTGTTATAAAATGAGTTTTTACACAGGGAATGTCATTGTCTTTGGGATTCTATTAGCCCATTTGTGTGCTGGGTGTGATCAGAACACTTGGGCCAACTATTCACAATGAGAGGTAGTAACCGTATTATTTTGGAAGCTCTTTTTTCATACAGAGTCGACTTTACGAATTGTGTCGGTTGTCATGAGGGTGATGTTTGGGGATAGTGATTATCATGCACTTTATCACAGAGGAAGATGGAATTGATTTATGTAAGGGAGAGCTTTCGAGCAAATCAAAACAGAAAACAAGAACAGAAAAATCCTCGATAGGTATCTTTCAGAACAAAGGGCCGAGCGAAATGCAGCTAGCTTATCTAAAATTGGGCAAAATCGCATTGCAATTGGAAAGCTCAGTAGATGGGGAGACAGTATGTGAACATTTGACGCCCAGAATATGATTTGCAGTTCTATAGATGAGCACAAATTGGTGAGAGCTGTCCGTTATTGAGAAGTTATTGGCATCAGTGGAAACGGTAGAAACGTTCTGTGCAGAGAATTTCAGACTCCTTGAAAATGGTCTTATGTTTTCTGAACTGTTGCATTGATGGATTAAAATTAGATCCTTCAACATAAGAAGACTTAATATTCTGTGAGTGAATACGGATGGATTTGTGTGGAAAAATGTGTTTTTGAGAAATGTATTGTTAACCTTAGAGGCTCAGACTTAATATCACGCACCCCAAAGAAGGCAGTGTAAGATTTGTCATAAATGACTGCATAATAGGTTGCCTTATATTATTGTTTTAAATTGCAATAATAAATGAGCACCGTCTGCATTTTTTATGATAAAAGGATTATGCAAAAACAGCGATTTTTATTCAGACGGTAATAAAATAGCAGTACATTGCCGTGCTTCATTTAAACTGCTGATATCAACTCCATAATTGTTCCTGAAAGTCTGGATGAGATACCTAACTAATGATTAAGAGTTTGATTCTGTAAAATTGGATGGTGGAGATGTATGCTGTTCTTTCTTCCTTACACATTTCTTCAGTATTTATGTTTGCTACAATGAGTAGTATTTCGTTGTATTCATTTCATAGTTCCTAAATAGAAATGTTTTACTTTTCCCTGTCTACATTTTTAAGACTGGGTTATATGTTTGAGATGTTGATGCCATGGCTACAATGTTCAAATTAATCAATGCAACAGACTTAAAGTAAGTGTCTGCTCCACAAGGAAAGAGGCGAAGAAGCTGGGCTCCAGGAAAATACAAAGAGACAAGGAAAAGTAAATTTATTATGCACTTATTGCAAAGAGCTTTTGGTACCTGTACGCATATGGTCCCCACATGCAATCTGGTGACTGTTAGCCTCACGTTTCTGGTGGATGCACGTGTGGATGTGAATTCTGCAGATAGCACGCATTCTGGCTCCATGCAAATGCGTAGAAGGTGGTTTCTGTATAAAAAATACGATAAATACCTGGTTGAAGGTAAATACATCCAGCCAGTCATCAGACTGTTCCAATGCCACAAGTCCAAATGTGTGTGGGAGGTGCGGTGGGGGGAGGGAGGGAGGGAGAGGAGGAGGGAGGGAGAGAGAAAGAGAGAACTAGAGCGGTGTTCATAAATTTCTTTTCAGGTTTAACACTTAGAAACTAAAGCCAAAAATTCATGAGCCCGACCATCTCATTTTACAAATAAACCCAGTATGGTGGGTTGAACTGTGTTTCTCCAAGAGATAGGATGCATTCCTAACCCCGAGGACCTCAGAACGTGAGGTTGAAAGTAAAGTCTTTGCAGATGTAACGAAGATGAGGTCATCGAGTGGGCTCTGATCCAATACGACTGGGGTCCTTTTAAGAGGGGAAACTGCCTCGAGAAGACACAGGCATGCGTAGTGGGAGCCAGAGTGAAGGCAGAGTCACACGGAGAGAAGACGGCGACATGAGTGCAGAGGCAGAGATTGGAGGGATTCATCTACAAGCCAAGGAACCAGCTGAATGGATGGCCAGCGGCCACCTGAAGCTAGAGCAGACCAGGAGGGACCCTCCCCGGGAGCCTTCAGAAAGGAAGGAGACCCTGGGACACCTTGATCTAGGACTTCCGGCTCCCAGAATAAATTCCTGTTGTTTTAAACCATCAAGCCTGTGGCCCTTAGTTACAGCAGCCTTAGGAATCTCATACACCAGCATGCAAGGCTCTCTATAGGATTTATCCAAAGTGCCGCAGCCAGTTGGGGTAGAGCTGAAGTGAAGTGCAGACCCCTCAGCCAGCTTTGTGCCTATTCTCAGCCTGGTCCTGTCTCTCCGATACCTTCCTCCCGTCGGGGCTGGGTGCGGGGGGATACTCGTCTCCCACGATCACCTCCGTTTCATCCAGACTTTAAGGATGCTAGTGCATCCTATCACAGCGTCACACCTCCTGGGACGGCGTGGGACCCCCTTCTGAATCACAGTCCTTGGAAGGGAAACGAGCTCCTGCCCCTCAACTGTAAAATGAGTGGGTGGGACCCATCTCCGTGTCCTTTCCCATTCTAATTCCTCCTGAATCGAGAGCCATGATCATTGTAATTAAGACTCTTGATGTGAATACGGCTCGTTTTACACCATAATTAGCGAGACCACAGGCTTCAGGGATTTTTCTCAATAAATGTCTTTGTGACCTGGTGAAACGTCAGAGGCAAACTGGAAGGGGAGGGGGTTTGCAACTCAGAATTGTGTCATTTAAAACAAATTCATACTGGCATATACACACTACTCCATATAAAATAGATAACTAATAAGGACCTACTGTGTAGCACAGGGAACTCTACTCAATACTCTGTGATAACCTATATGGGAACAGAATCTGAAAAAGAATAGATACATGTCTATGTATAACTGATTCACTTTGCTGTACCCCTGAAAGTAACACACATTGTAAATCAGGTATACTCCAATAAAATAAAATAAAATAAAATAAAAAATACAGAGCAAATAAATAAATAAAAGGAAAAAAAAAAAGCGAATTCAGAGGGATGGACCTCTGAGTGACATGTAGCCGGTCCAAAGCCTGGATCGTAAAACACAGGGTGACACTTATGTTAGAAAATCGAAATGGCACAAAAATTGAAACTGGAGGGAGGTACGATTCGTCGTATTTCGTCTTTGCCTCTTTTTCTGCTGTGTCTGGCGCTGAGGAAATACAGGGTCCCACGTCCGTTTGCCTCAGTGTATTTTCCGCTTGTAGCTTGTGCATTGTAAACAATTAAGCGAGAGAGCAAGCATTTTGTCTTTCCCCTGCTTGTGTGCACGACGTGACATACTGTCCAGTTATTCAGGCCTTCTCTTTTCTTCTCCCTGAGGAGGTATTTCTTGACCTTTATAAAGTGGCTGAATGGGAACTTTAAAAGTCTCCCGATCGGCATGAATGTCAGAACCTTTAGAAGCACGATCGTACGTTTAATACATGGGGCATTGAGTGTCTGATGCCTGGCAGGCTCTGGCCTTTCCGTGGCGGTCGGTAGGTACGAGGGAGACACCAGCTCCGTCACGGATAACGTGGCCTGTTGGAGGAGCGTGGCACTTCTCAGGTGATGACATACGTGCAGGTGACATCATTCCTTTAATGAAGGTGGCGAAGTCAGTGTGTACGGAGCCAGGAGAACGGGAGGGTTGCTGGTACGGGATGCTGCCTTCGGTCTGGTTCACGGGACGTCTTCAGAAGGAACTGAGACCACCAATTGGGAGGGTCTTGAAGGGATGGTGGGAGAGGGGAAGACTTGGGGGACAGAAGCGGGTAGAGTTCAGAGCAGGTGCTGAAAAAACCTAAGTGATGTGCATGGACGAGTTGGCTTCTGGTCTCCTGGTTTTGCCTGATTGCTGTGTCCTTAGGTCCATGGCTTGGGGGTCAGTTCCCATCCATTTTATAATCTGACCTCAGAATAATACTATTGGAAAGATTATTCCTGGAAGGAGGCTTCAGGTCTTAAATCTTTATTGCTTTTGGAGCAGATGATGGAATGCAGTGTTTCTCCAAATTCAGCATCAGTATCCCCTGGAGGGCTTGTTGAACACAGACCCCTGGGATCCACCCATCTGAGTCTCCGAGTTGCCAGGTCAAAGGTGGGACCCAATATGTTCGCACGTGAACTTGCTTCTGCTGGTGCAGGGGTCACACAGTGAGGACCACTGCATTCCAACCCTTTCAGGTTGTATGTCCACAGGCATCCTGTTTGATTTTTGACAACCACCTCCTATGTTGGTCTTTCCTATTCGGAAGGTGGTATTAAAATCTCTGGGTCTCCTCGTTTGCTTTTGGCATTCAGACTTGCTCTGGATTTACAGGTTATCTTTATGTTCTCGGGTCCCTGGACCATTCAAGCCAATGCATATTTATTGGACGTCTACCATGTGCTATGGACCGTGAGGGGTGTAAAGATGAATAATAACCCCCATAAAACCTCATCAGAGGCTAGACGTTATTTATTCCTCCGTGGCCTCCAAGTGCTTGGCTCGTAATTAAAAACAGTAGAGTAACTTGAAGACAGTGATTGTTTCCCGTTTCAGGAATCCAAGAGCACTTTCTGTCTTAAAGTTGTGGTCACTCTGGGCTGCGTGGAGCTATTCCTCCTTCAGAGAGTGAGAAACTGAATGGAGTTTCTCACCATGCATTTCTCATCTTTCATTCATCCATCCATCCATTCATTGATTTGATAGCCATGTGTTCACATCTTATTTTGAGAAGGTCACTGTGCTAGATACCAGAGAACATAGAAACATTGATAAGATTCAACCCCTGACCTGATCCCAGCGAGGTCACATTCTTAGTAGAGAAGACAAAATAATCCTTGAGAACACCTACACCACAAGGCAAGCACATCCTACATGCCGTGAGAAGGGAAAACACACAGACCTTGGGAATATAGAATCTTATTTTCCACTAGAAAACTGGTATCACGTAGGACAGTTCCGTATTTGCCTATGGCCGCTTAAAGAATGACCCCAAACTGCCAATATTTCTTATCTCATACATTTTCTGTAAGTCAGGGATTCAAGAGCTGCATAGCTGGGTGGTTCTGATGCAGGGCCTCTCAGGATGCTGCCGTCCACTTGTGGACCAGGGATGCAGTTCTTTGAAGGCGTAAGAGAGCCTCACGCGTGTGACCATCAGCAGAGGGCTTCGGTGAGCTGTCCCGCGGACCTCACCTTAGGGCTGGTCACACGGCGTTGGCAGTGGCTTTCTGGGCAGGGAGAGAAGGGAGAGTAAGAGGGAGTGGCTGAGAGGAATCCTAGGACCCGCCGTAGTCTTTGATACCTTGACCTTGGAAGAGACACATGATCGCTTCTGCCGCACGCTACCAGTCACACAGTCCAGACCAGGTACATTGGGGAAGGGGTCAACGGGAGGGTGTTGATACACCTTGGGAGCTAGGCTAGCACCAAAGCTTTTCCCAAGGAGATGGCTTGTGAGCTGCATCTCAGAGGATGGAGAGGAAGTTTTCAGAAGGGCAAAGGGAACAGTGAGTAAACACGTGGACGCAGCAAGTGTTGAGTGAAGGGATGGGTTGAGTGCGCTTTCAAGTGCCTGTTGCTGGGCACAGACAATTAAACTGAAATCAGAGCATTGTAGGTGGTGGAACCCAATGGTCAAGCCAATGGATGTTCTTCTGTAGGCTGTGGAGAGCCCTGGAATCAGCAGCATGGAATCATTTATGGAACGCCACCTTTGTGCTGGTGCGTATGATTGAGGCAGGTAGCAATGTAGGTAAATATTGAAGACATCAGGCTAATAATGTACATTAAGATTGAATGATGGCAGAGACTGCAGAAACGGAGAAGGTTTCACATTCCCCAGAGGCGCTGGGAATATGGTATTGACGGGACCTGGCCTCATATTAGACAGAGAACAAGCCAAGGAAGTAACTGTCGGAAGTTGGGGTGATATTTTAGGTACTTTAACGAAGGGGAGAGAGAAGGCTCAGAAACCAAGGAGGCGCTCATCATTGTCAGATACAACGTCCTCACGTCGATGACACTGATGGGGAATGTGCTGTGTTTTGGTGATTATAATGAAATGGATAGACTGTAAAAGATGATCATTATTTATTTTAAATAAATTTATTTATTTCTTTTTGGCTGCGTTGGGTCTTTGTTGCTGTTCCCGGGCTTTCTCTAGTTGCAGCGAGCAGGGGCTACTCTTCGTTGAGGTGCGTGGGCTTCTTATTGTGGTGGTTTCTCTTGTTGCGGAGCACGGGCTCTAGGCTAGCGGGCTCAGTCGTTGTGGCTCGCGGGCTCAGTCGTTGTGGCTCACGGGTTCTAGAGCGCAGGCTCAGTAGTTGTGGCGCACGGGCTTAGTTGCTCCATGCCCTGTGGGATCTTCCCGGACCAGGGCTCGATCCCGTGTCCCCTGCATTGGCAGGCAGATTCTTAACCATTGTGTCACCGGGGAAGTCCCAGATGATCATTTTTTAATCCTACCTATTCTCTCCCTCTCTCTTTTTCTTTTTCTTTTCTTTTTTTTTTTTTTTTTGGCCACGCTCTGCGGCACGTGGGATCTTAGTTCCCCGACCGGGGATCGAACCTGCGCCCCCTGCAGTGGAAGTGCAGAGTCAACCACTGGACCCCAGGAAAGTCCCTAATCCTACCTATTCTCTTGATAGTCTTTTCCTTTTGAAACTGGTCTTACATTTTCATTATCAAGACCTTCTCAATGGCTCTAATCGTCTTTCCATTGGTGCCCTGACACGTATGCCCTGAAGGGACTCTTAAGAAGGAACATTTCTTTATTTACCCTCACATCCCTTCTGCTTTCTTTTCGGACAGCACACCTGGACCCCGTCAGTTGCCCTCTGGAGGGGCTGACCACTCAACAAAGCCCTGTTCCTCCTTGGAGTTTCTCTGTAGCCTCTGACATGTTCACTGACCCTCCGCTAAGGGACTTCATCCTTCCTTGAATTCCAAAACTCGCCTCTCTGGCTTTCTTCTATTCCTTTACGTAGCTTTTCTGACTTTCCTGCTTCTTCAGTTCACGTTGCTCCTTAAATTGCAGCTTCCAGACCATCCCGCATAGGTTTGTACCTACTCCTGGTTAACAATGCCTTCCACCCCGGAGACCGCCACGTCTCTACTTTCTGCTCTTGTATTCCCCTCTCCCATGTTGCTTGGGAAAAACTCTCCTGTGATTCTTTTACTCATAGAGTCAACAATACTTCTGACAACAGATGTGTGTGGTGTCCCCCCACCCCCACCCCAGGTGCCCGCACGCCAAGCTGTTCTCTGTCACACCAGCTGGGTGTCCTGTGATTCAATTCAGTCTGACACTGACATGGAGTTAGTACAGACCCCACAGATTAAGGACTCACCGGATGGCCCCCCCTACCCACACTTCAGAAGCCAAATGCAGGCAGTGGGACCCCAGCTTACCCACAACTTTTCTCTCACTTGGCTATACATCGGAGAGTCTCATAACTTCCTCCTTGGATCCCATCATTTGCTAGAACAGTTCATGGCACTCAGGGAAACGTTTCCTTAATGCTTTCCCGGTTATTTTATAATAAAGGCTATGATACAGGATACAGGTGAACAGCCAGATGAAGAGATACAGAAAGCCAGCTGTGGAAGGAGCCTGACAGCAGGAGCTTCTGTCCTCGCGGAGTTGGGGTGCACCAACCTCTCTGCGTGGGGATGTGTTCACCAACTAGGAAGGACGCTGAACTCTACTTTGGGGATTTTCATGGACGCTTCGTCACGTGGGCCTTACCTATCATGGACTCAGTCTGCAGCCCATCTCCCTGTCCAGAGTGTGGACGGTGAGGCCGAAAGTTCCAAGCTTCTAACTATGGCTTGGTCTTTCTGGTGCTCAGCCCCCATCCTGAAGCCACCCAGGACCCCACCGGGAGTCACCTCATTAGAACAAAACACACCCCTATCGCCCAGGAAATTCCAAGGGATTTAGGAGCTCTGAGTCAGGAACCAGAGTCAAAGACCAAATAGCAGAACAAAAGATGCTGCTAGTATTCTTATCACTTGGGAAATTACAAGGGTTTTAGGAGCTCCATGCTAGAACAGGGGGCAGGACTTGTATGTATATTTTCCACTATTTCACACATAACCACCCTTTGTCTATCACATGGGGCCATGATTCTGTTCCACTCACTCACTTTGACATGCATTATTGGCAGTCCTCTTTGGTACTCACCAGTTTCCACAAGGGGAGCCAGACCACCTGAGACTTCCTAGCTGTGTGAATTGCAGTAGCTGACTTTTTCACGTTTCCGTTTTCTCCTCTGTTAAAGAGGGTTATACGAGAGTACCTGCCTCTAGAGATGTTTGCAAAATAAGTTACTGAAGCATCGAATGTGCCTTAAAATAGAGGCACATAGCCACTAGAGGCAGGCTTTTCAGATTATTTGTCTTTGACCTTATGTTCCTCCTTCTTAGCCTAAAATATTTCACAAAGAATGGCTTCATATTATGCTTAGCGTTCACTCCAAATTCCTTTCAGTGACCTGTCTGGCTTTGCAGAATGAGCTTCCTGCCTACCTGCAAGCTCCGTCCTGCAGTGTTCCCTGATGACTGCACTGCTGGTCTACCAGTTGTCTTTCGGTTTCCAACTAAGCAAGTTAGGACACGGCCTGTGCCCCTCGCCCTGCCCTCTTCCCACTTCGAGTGGCTGCACGCTCTATCCTTTTCATATTTCATCTGCTGTTTCCTTCCTTCTCTGTGCTCCCCCACACTCGACTGCATTTTCCCTTTTTGACCACGTGTGGCGTGTGTTTAAATGTTTTCCGGCTTTTCCTTAAAATGTGTGTTTCATGAGTCCAGCCTAGATGGGGTACTCATTGGGTATTTGTTGAAGAAATGAGTACTTGTTAGGCACTCTATATAAATATTCTTTGAGGGAATAAGAACATCAAATCTTGCATGTTAGCAAGTGTTAGCAACCGAGGCGTCACAGTTTTTGAGACATGTAGCCAAGTCAGAGAGACTGAGAGAACACCTTTGATTATCGAATCAATTTGTGGTCGGAGGAGTTGGTCTTTCATCTACGGGAAGATGGGGTCTTCCTTGATGGTTCAGGTTGGTTATAGGCTAGCATGATTTACTGAAATGTAAGGGTCGTTCAACATACTTACGTGATTTGCTTCTAGATGCCTGTTTATCTTTTAAAATCTTTGCCAGTCTTCACATCCCTAGAATTTGTACACATTTTTTTCCTGTATTTTTTTCTTTTAAAGACAGTGTCATAGAAAAATTTCCCATTCTAGTCCATGCCTAGAAAATTTAGAGGCATACATTTTAGGATTGTTAAGGATTCTGGACCTTGACTATTTTAAGTCTTACATGAAAGCTGTAAATATACTCTGTGGCGCTGTTTGTTTCCACTGTTCACTGGATGATGACATTAGTACTTTTTGATTTTGTTGTAAAGATTTGCATCAAAATTAGAAACGTGGACAGGAAATGAATTTCTTGAGAGTTCATCAGAATTCTGGGGTGATTCGGGAGGAGTAGATCTGTGTAAAGTTGATTATCTGTATTTTCAGTTACTCACTTTAAATTCTCAGGAAAATTTTTCTCTGTTTCTCTCCACCCCCAGATTTTCCTAATGCTAAAAATTAAACAATTTGAGCATTGCATAAAATTGGGAGCAAATCCAAGACAGAAAACAGCTGTTTTATTAAATATGCATCTTTTCAAAAATGAATGTGGTTTGGAAGATTGTTCTGTTTGAGAGAAAGATAAAGTCTGGGTTAGATAAATTTGGGTGCAAATTAAAGTGATTTATGTTAATTGGAACATTTATATATACATCTAGACATATCCAGGACAACCCTGCTAAAAACCTACCGATAAGTACTCTTCCCATCTGAGCATGCATTTTATTTTATTTTTTTAGCTACTCATGAACGTCTATCAAAATTAAACTTATTTCTCCCATTTTTCTTTTAGAAATTTAGCAGGTCATTGTGACTCAAAAGACAACTAAATAAATGATGAATGATAGTAGTTTTTTTTTTTTTTTTTTTTTAATTTAAAATACCTCTGAAATATCTTTAGGTTTTAAAAAGAAGTTCAGATTTTCCTGTTTTTGTGTATGTGTGTGCAGGGCTAGATGCAGACATTGGTCATGAGTGATGTCGAAACCTTGGGACCCCTTAGGTGTAATCCTGGCACAGACTTCGTGAGGACCCTGGAGAGTCTAGTGTAGCTGCCATCTCCTTCTTTCCCCATGACAGACTTGGTCCTCCTCCCTCTCCTCCTTCAAAGCCATCTTCCGTGCCATCTCCTAAGAGTTTCCCAGAGCTGCCACCTCTTCTGAGCATGGCCCTCTCTATTCCTTTTTCTCTGGATATAGTAGCTCCTGCAACTATATGTAAGTCCTTGCCTTGATGACGTTTTCCCCCAGGACACCACAAGCTCCTTGAGAACAAGGACTGTCTCACATTCATCTTTGGAATTTCTTTTCTATCCTCATACCTTGTGCACAGCCTGTGTGCAGCGCACATTCGCGAAGTGAAATATCTTAGGATTTCTAGACAGAGTTGACTATACATTATTTAGGTACCAGAGAATAAAATCATATTCATAACCTATTGAAAAGTCCTAACTCCACCAATGTCCTCCTTTATGAAAATATTTATTTCCTTTCACCTTATGTTCTAGGTATCTGTTTGACCTACTACGCAGGGCGAATTGGAATGGCTGTGAATGTCCCTGTGAAACCCCAAGTCTTTAGTTGTAAAGGTGAAATTATATGGAGAGGCTTCTTTGAAACATTGTCATAGCGTGGAATAGATCATTCTTAGCTTCTACGTCCGATATTCCGCCAAAGGTCTGTATGCTTTGACTAATGCATTCTCTGTATGGTAAAATTCCAATAAAATGACATAAGATATTTATGGTAATGTTTGATAATATATTGGTAACTCATAAGTATTGGTTTGCCTTGAGTATTTAATATCAATCATCTCAGGCAATATTTGTTTTTACAAGAAGCTTTTATAGATGAGTCGATAACATACTAAGTATAGCGTAAGTCTTCACAAATGGTCTGTATACGGTAGGGTGTAGTTTCACATGAAAACAAATCATAAAATGTAATTTCTTATTAATTTCCAAATAATCAGCTCTCTGTCATCATATTTATCTGTCTTCAGGACTTCTGTAATAGGTCATCCAGCCCAAATTTACTGGTAACATCAATAGTGTTTTAATCTAGAGAATTGAGCCTTTAACCTTTGAAATATCTTATTAGCCACACGACTCTATCTTATAACTTAGCTTCCATGAAGCAAAGCTTATTACTTCATGGACCCCCATGAATCATGTAGCAGAAAACAAATGAGAAAATTGAAGACGTGATTACTGGAACATAGGTCAGTGTTAGTGATCAGTATTCTGCTTGGATAACAGTCATTAGCAGCAAAATGCCATAATAGGCGGGCGTAATAAATGGTCATTGCCCTTCTCTGACCCTTTGGTGTTTGGAGGTTTCTAATACCCAAAGCCGTCTGGGAGAATGTTATGTTGTAAATTCACACATGTGGGGCTATCCTTTGAGAAGAAATTAAAATAAAAAAAAAAAATTAGAATGTATTTCGCCTTGCATAGCAGGAAAAATAGTAGAATTGTTACCAAACACAAATTCGTCTGCCCTATGCACGGTGAGGCCAAACAAACCGAAACTTCGGAGTTTGGAGCAGACAGAGGTGTTTACTGCAGGACCCTGAAAGGAGACAGGTGGCTCCTCTCCAAAAAACCCACAACTTTCAGCAAAGCATTTTTAAAGGCCCGGTGAGGGAGGGGCCTCCCAGGGTGTGTGTTCAGCTCCTGCACAGTTCTCTGATGGGTTGATGGTGAGGTCACAGGGCAGTGTCACAAGGGTGCCAGTTGGTCTGGGGGCTGTGTGCGCGTGGTCATCAAGTAGTTAATTTCTTCCATGGGGTGGTTTTTAGCATCTGAAAAAGCTCGGGAAATAGGCATGAGATACTACGACCTAGGTACTTCAGAGAGGAGCTGCAGCAGGAGATATGGGGGAGGGGTCTCTGTCCTGGGGAGGGGTCTCTGTCCCGGGGAGGGGTCTCTGTCCTGGGAAGGGCCCCTAGGGTCCTGCTCCGTTAACGGAATCTGTGTTGATGGTAGTGACCAGGGCCCAGTAAGAGAAGTGGAGTTGGTGAGATAGGCAAGCAGGGTGGATGGAATCATTCCTGACACGTGAATTAAACCCTACAGGATGTGAATATTTTGTTCCACCAGTATCAGATTTGCAAAAAAAAAAAAAGGAAACTCATGCACATATTAGTTACTGAATATTTCTCTCTCCCTTGTGCACCTAAAAAACACATACACGAAATCCAGCAAGCCAAGAGGCCAACAAAAACTCACCCTCAAATAATAATTCAAATACATGTTTCTCAACCCTATCCCAAGGCAGAAAAGAGTCATCTACCAGACATAACTCACTAATTTTTGTAGACCTCTCCTGACACACACCTAGTTAACTTTGCAGCTGTGAATTTGACAGCGACCCGTGGGTGTGAGCCAAGATACGACCTCTGATCAAGTGAAACAGAAACAGAGCCAATTTCGAAGTTGTGGTATTAATCACGCAGTGTTAGAATAGCTAATAGCACGTGAGTGTCTGCTGTACGCATCACTCATGCAGTGAGGCTGTCTTTGGTCCTGATACCAAATAACCTTTTTGCCCCTGATGAAAACTGTGTCAGGTGCAGATCCCCACAGACTGGGGACCGAGCCTGGGGAAGAGAAAAGGTATTAGTGGCTCCACCCGAGACAATGTGTGCTGCTAGCCGAACCACCTGCTTTGAGCCCTACCCCACCCTTGAGACAATGTATGCTGCTAGCCGAACCACCTGCTTTGAGCCCTACCCCACCCTTGAGACAATGTATGCTGCTAGCCGAACCACCTGCTTTGAGCCCTACCCCACCCTTGAGACAATGTATGCTGCTAGCCGAACCACATGCTTTGAGCCCTACCCCACCCTTGACAGCTCTGGGATCTTGGCCAGTTCGCTAATGCCTCCCGGATTTCGTTTTTTCAAACAGTGGAGATAACACTCCCTTTTGTGCTCACTGAGAATATTAGAAAGAGTCTGTGTGGGAATTCCCTGGCGGCCCAGTGGTTAGGCCTCAGCGCTTTCATTGCTGGGGCCCCGGGTGCTATCCTTGGTCCGGGAACTACGATCCCGCAAGCCATGCTGCGTAGCCAAATACATCAATCAATAAGTAGGGAGTCCATGTGTAAAACGGTACGTTGAAGGTTGGCCCACCATATACATGTTACCTGTTATAACAATTCCTGTTCTATTTGGATGAGGAGGCGGCTTGGTTCTGTGAAAAGCGTGTGGTCTTTGAACTCAGGATGGACGTAGGTCTGACTCTGCCTTATGGCTTAAATGGATCTGGATCGTGTGAGCTAATGTCTGAATATCAGTTTTCCTAAATGCAAAATACATGCTATGATACCTACCCTGCGCGGCTGTAGAAGGGTCAGGAATAATGAATGCAATTAAGATTGTTGGTACATATGAAGTCATTTCCACAAATATATTTTAACCAACAGTATTTACTGTGTAGCACAGGGAACTCTACTCAGTGCTCTGTGGTGACCTAAATGGGAAGGAAATCTAAAAAAGAGGGGATATAGGTATACGTATGACTGTTTCACTTTGCTGTACAGCAGAAACTAATGCAACATTGTAAAGCAACTATACACGCCAATAAAAGTTTTTAAAACCACAATATTTATGAAGTAGTAACTACATGTGCTATCAAAACCATAATTAGACTATGACCCTACCTTCCTACAACTTAATAATGGGCTGAGTCATTAGCTATGAAACCCAAACACTTTACGTGCTTGGTACTAATATTCCTTAAGGGTTGAAATGCGTTCAGTGGTTTATCCTTTTTTCCCCCGCTCACCATCCTTCCTAGAGATGTAGAATGGTGAGTGATTAAGTGGGTGGTCTGTCCAGATATCTCACAAGGAGTCACTTGCTTTGTTGTGATCCTCTCACTCGTAAGTGGAAAGAAGCAGGGTTGCTTGAGAGTCATCCTTTAAAGAGAAGATTCCATGGTGAGATGACAAGAAATGTGCCAAATGGTCCTAAGATGAGTACTGATCAGTTAGAGCCTCGTTTTGTCGTACGAGAGCCGAGAGAACGAGGCAGCTTGGATCTTGCCCATCTGACCCACTGCTGTAAGGGAAAAAAAAAAAATCTCTGCCGGCTGAGGATCACTTCTGCAAACAAACGACGCCTAACATACTGAGTGGCTTTCGCAAATTAAATTGTGCAAGGATTTTAAATTCTTAATTTAAATAAACTACATCGAACATAGACATGGACTAAATTGATTATTCATCTTGGACGAAAATTTAATGGTGGTCAGGTGAAGGCAGGTGAGAAGTAGATTGGTGACCTCCAGCTGTCTCGCTTTATTCTGAACTCTCAAATTGCCTGTGGACTCAAGTGGTTGGATATAGAATCTACAGTTTTCCATAACTGTGTAGGTGTCCTTTCTTGACCAGTTGCTTGAATTATTAGGGAATCAGTTAAGAATTTCCTTATGACGCTACTAGCTAGTTTTTGTACTTACCCAAAAGAAAGCTTAGAAGGAATGTAACAGGGGTTTGAAACAATGGTACCAACTCTTTTACTGAGTGTGTTTCTCTCTCTCTGTCTCTCTCTCTGTCTCTCTCTGTCTCTCTCTCTGTTTTATTTTAACAGGGAAAAATGTGCTGAGATGGAAAAGAAATCAAGTAGATTTCCATGGTGGCATTTTTAAAAGCATCTTCTTAGAAGGACAATGTAATGGTAAGTATGAAAAACATAATCATTGATCTGCGCTGGCTTATTTTGTGGATGCATTTACAATACAGCCTGGTTAATTCAAATCTGGCGGTGCTTTCACATTACTTTCGTGGCAAAAATTGTTTTCTTTTTTAAAAAAATCGATTTGAAATTCACCAAAGTACAAAGCAGAGGTTTCAAGCTCATTGGGAGTTTACATACTGGCATGCTTTGTGAATTTAGGATTTTGTAATAATTATTTGTTTCTCCAAATAGCCACAGTGCAGAGAGTATATCTCATTGATGAGACAAGAAAGTCAGCCCTCCTTCTGAAATTCACCCTCATCCCCATTGGCCACTGAAAACCCAGTTTCTTCTACAGTAAGCATCTCAAGCCACTGGGGCCTTTGAATGGCCTCAGCATTTCATTTTATCACTTTTGTGTGTAGCCCCTGAAGAGTGCGAGCCAAAATATCAGACGTGCTTCTAATGCAGGCTGTGGGCCCACTGAGGCCACGGGATCCTTCTCTTTCTCTGAAAGCCAGGAATAGAGCATAGCCCAAGGAAGGGGAAATGGGTAGAATACTTTGACGATCTATGTTTGTGAGCATACATTAATGAAGATATTTTTACAAGTCAAAATTGGGACCCTTTCCCCCCATTTAAATTTCAGAAAGGATGTGTTTTAATATATTTCAAGTAAATGGTTAAGACTTTTCATGGCTCAGCTGTCAATTCAAGCCCTGCTGAGGCCATTTATGTGATTACATGGATTAAATACTGGCTATTTACCTACTTTCTTACCATTTTGAGTGCCATAACTTCTAAACATTTTTCGAAATTTAGACCACCAGTGGCTTTTGAGAATCTCTTTACAGTTAACCACCTAATTTCCCTATTTTTGCTCTGTAACAAACTTCTGCACCTTTCCTGGATTCTAAAAGATTGTCACGGTCACGTCCTTCATTGAACTCCTACTTCTAAAAACTAGATTTCCAAACTCCTTTTCCTATTTCCTGAAATTAAAAAAGTGCTAGGTTTTTTTTCCCCAAAGATAATTTGTAATGAATAAAGAAAGACTACTACTGTCCCCCTTTTTGTGGTTAACATGCAAATTTGGAAGATGAAACAGATGAGGATATACAGTTCAACAATCCATAAGAGCACATTATGTAAATCCCTTTGTCTTCTGAATTTCAAAACCCCCTTTTTCTTTTCATTGTCATTTTCCTTTTTCAATCTGGAGGAGCATTAATATATAACCAAGGCATGAAGGTGCACAAGTATTTGTTTCCCTTGTTGCACCACCAGCCTTTCGAACAACAAGCCTATGCAGCCTTGATTGTAATCATTTCCGGAGCTGCCGTGCAAGGAGCAGTCATTTTAATGTAACCAGCCCATCCTGGTTCTGAGGAGAAGTGGTCGTCATGTGTCTGGCATCAGACTCAGAGCTGTAGACAGCACAGCTCCAAATATGACAGCTTGGATTATGAAACCCTAAGGGAATGTGATATAAAGTGCACCATCGGGGGAAGGAATTGAGAACTTATGACCTGGGGAAGACTCCTTATTGTTTTTTTTTTTTTAATTTAATTAATTTATTTTTTATACAGCAGGTTCTCATTAGTTATCTATTTTATACATATTAGTGTATATATGTCAATCCCAACCTCCCAATTCATCCCACCACCACCCCCCTCCCCGCTTTCCCCCCCTTGGTGTCCATACTCTGCATTTGAAAGCACTGGGTGTTTATCCATCTGTGCGTTTGTGCTAGAGTCTAACTGCTTCTCTGATAAGGGGAGCCCTTTGGAGTGCCAGTTTTGGGGCGGGCTTGATGAGTGGTGCTGCTATGTTGGAACTTTACTGTCTCCCAAGGATGGCTTGGCTGAAAAACTAAAGACAGAATTTTGAGTTTTCCTTTCCCAGAAACCTCAAGACCCCAAGTGACAGCTAAAATCTCTGTGACTCTTTAACTGGACTGATTGTCATTTACAAGGGGTACAGGGTTCAGTGGGAAAACACAAAAACCTGTGAATCAGGGCATTTATGTTGTTATCTAGGTTTGCTGCTCATTAGCATGTTTCGATGGTCAGGCTTCTGACATGTTTAAATACTAGCGATGTATGTATTCATTCCCTTTTCACTATGAAGAATTTGTGATTATAAATGAAGAAAAACGTCTGTCTAGGAAGCAGAAAGAATTCATTAAGCCTGCTGAATACTTGAACATTTCAACTTATGCCCGTTGGATCTAACTTTCCACACACCGTTGACTGAACCCTTTCTGGTTTTGTAACCCTGTTAAAGGAAATGCTTTGCAGTGGATTTTCGGGGTCATCGGGGATGCTGTTGGTGAACTGACGTTAGACATTCCTTAATTTTTTCCCAGAGATGGCTTAGTTCAGTTCAAAACTGACAACCAAGAACACTGCCTTTCATGGCACTCCTGGGACCATGATTTTCGTTTCTAAGTGAAGGGATCGAGGGATGAACCAGAATTAGGATGTCTGGTATTTTATGTTTGGACTGAATTTGCTAGTCTATTGAAGATCCTGACACTCAGGGTTATGCTAGGGGCTAATACATTCGAACATTGATGTGGTTTGTTTATACGCTACTTAGTTCTGGACACACATGGTCCAAATGAATCTTTTATTAAAACACTTTGTGATTCCGAGGGACACAGATTAGTTATGTAAATCAATTTGGTATAGTAACTGAGTTATAGACTTAAATACAATGATAAAAATAATAATGTTAAATAATATAAATATAATATAGGTAATATATAATTATGTATAATATAAATGTGTTACAAAATATAACAATAAACTAATATAAATAGAAATTATTTGGGGGCCTCCTTGATCCTTTTCTTCTTAACTATTATCCAAACCCATAATATTACCTTGTACCAATACTACACTGCCTATTTTTTTCCTAGTTTAATGCTTCCTTTCTGCCGAAAAGGTATATGTTAGACTGGAAAAAAGGGGCAAATGTATCATTAAAGAGATCATCTTACACTATTTATAATTTTTTGGTTTTTTTTGGCCATGCCACGTGGCTTGCTGGTTCTTAGTTGCCCAAGCAGGGATCAAACCCGCACCCCATGCAGTGCAAGCGCGGAGCCTTAACTGTTGGACCGCCAGGGAAGTCCCTATAAGTTTTTTTTTATGCATAAGCTAATTATGTTTGATTTTTGGAGGCAATCAATAAACTCAGTCTTGAGTAAGTGACCATGGAACGTGACCTAGGCTAAGGTGAGCCAGCTGTGGCCTGTGGGTGACTCAGTGTTTAGGAGTAGCGCCTTTTATATGACAGTGCCAGAATTGAATGGTTGCAGTAGAGATGGCATGGCCATCCTTTGACCCTTTACATCCTTTGACCCTTTACAGTGAGTTTGCTGATCCATATTTAAGGCCATGACCGAATTCTCTGGGGAGTTGGGAGGGTAGTTCATGGTGATTATTTTGGATCCACAAATTGGTAACAAATATTAACATATAACAGATTATCAATACTATAGATATCTGCTTTCATGTTAGGAGTTCTGTGAGTGCACTGCTACAGTCTCATACAGCAGGTGTTTGTCATCTGGAATCTGGGCTGCATGCGTCCCTGGGGTCTGGGAGCTCCCTGGACGTTTACATGTGAGCCGACTCTGTCTGTACCCGGGGGAGAGCCCACGGCCGTCCACAAGAAAGCGTGCCTGGTACAGCCACGCTGATGAGCGTGGGTCGCCTCTAGCTGTTGTAGTGGCAGCTTCCCTGTGGCTCTCTGATCCTTTAGTCTAAGGTTCATAATTGCGTACCTTGACCATGGGGAACCATCTTGACTGGTTTTGCCGTGCCTCTGTTCATTTGTTTCATGATCTAGAGGAACGGAATGCTTGATTAAGCACAAGTAATTATTGTGATTTTTTTTTTATTTTGCTTCGCTCAACTTTTTTTTTTTAATAAATTTATTTATTTTATTTATTTAGTTTTGGCTGCGTTGGGTCTTCGTTGCTGCTCACGGGCTTTCTCTAGTTGTGGCGAGCGGGGGCTACTGTTTGTTGCGGTGCGTGGGCTTCTCATTGCCGTGGCTTCTCTTGTTGCAGAGCACGAGCTCTAGGCGCACAGGCTTCAGTAGTTGTGGCTTGCGGGCTCAGTAGTTGTGGCTCGCGGGCTCTAGAGCGCAGGCTCAGTAGTTGTGGCGCACAGGCTTAGTTGCTCCGCGGCATGTGGGATCTTCCCGGACCAGGGCTCGAGCCCATGTCCCCTGCATTGGCAGGTGGATTCTTAACCACCGTGCCACCAGGGAAGTCCCTTGCTCAACTTTTTAATGAAGTGCATTCCATACCGTTAAAACCAGGGAGTTCACTGATTCCATTTTTGTGTGTGTGAGAGCATTTGCGAGCCAGGTAATTCTGACTCAGCACGCTTCCTTGAAGTGGGTAATTAATATCAAGAGGGAATGGAATTGTTTTGTCTTTCTCTGGCAGGCTGTTGAATGTCACACACTTGGGTGTGCTGTGGACCTGTAGTAAATATTAACAAAGTATATTTTTGTTGTAGATGATTAAGGATCATTTGCCTAAACATATGCCTTTCATATGCCCTACTTTTTTCCCTTTCCATGATGACTGCTGAAATAAGATTTTCCGTTGTGTTCCTAAATATTTTTTTAAGCATGATGTGGGGCAATGGGGAATATGGAACACTTAGGACTTCAATGAGGCAGCATGTAACATAATCTACATGAAAACTGTTAGCGCATGGGACTGGAGAAGTGGTCCCATTCCCTTACGTGAACCTTCCCAGGGTCCTTCTTGGCAGGAGATTGGAAATTTAAGTAGAGAAAATTCAGTCTTCTTTGTTCCTGTCACAGCACAAGGCATGAAGAAGATTCTCAGTAAATGCTGGATAAATGCAGGTCAACATGCTTCACGCTGTAGTTTAACAGGGACAGGTGCTTCCTGGAAACCAGTAGCCATAAGGTCTAGCTCGGGCTGAGGAGCGCAAGCGGGCAAGTGACCTTGGACTACTCCTCTTACCCCCTCCTGTGCCCTCAGCCTGCGTGATGCCAGCTTTATCCAACTATGGAAGGTCCTGTCCTGTGCAAGACGTTTCCCTGCACATTGGTCCAGAGCTGCCCAGCCTCTGAGTGGATGCGGCTCTTTTCCATCGTGCAGAACATCCTTCTGTGACCCTTTCATATCAGATGGAGAAAACAAAGTCATTCCAGCCCATGTTTAGTTATGCTTTAGGAAACCAAACATCTTCTTTTCACCCAGGGATGAATTGGTATTATTTTACTCCTTGCATTTTGTGAATCTGGATGGAGAAGAAAAATATATGCCGTGTCTCATGACATTTTTCTACGGGTGATAACAACTTGGAAGCAGTGGAGTGTTGATTCTAGAGATTTTTTTTTTTTTTCCTGCTGTTTGTTCTGGTCTGGTTAATATGCATGGAAGAAAATATAAATTATTTAGCACTGACTTATCTGTAATTAAGTCTTCGAAATGAACTATGATATTTAGCTGATATATTTTCTTCTCAATTACTTAGAAAATTTAAGCCTTCCTTGGGGAATGGTTAGTCTTTCACTTGTCCTTTTTAATGGTAATTGATTGGCTTGTTCAAATTATGCTGTTCTGGGAAGAAGGTTAACAAAATCCGGCAAGGTAATAAGCAAATGGCCTCCGATGAACGAAGAGCATTCTGTGTCCTGGATACGTGTCCTGATTAATTTCTCACCTTCCCAAAGTTGCAGGTTCATCCTGAGGGTAAACTTGCAAATGGGAAATACATCCGCTACAGAGTTTAAATTTCCTAACAGGTGTTCCTTTGCTCTCTTTTGCTGCTGGTATTTACATGGAGTCTTTTATAATCCATAGTTAATTAAAAGTCTCAACTAATTTAATTCTTTCGATATTGTAAGTTATATTTTTAAAGTATTTAAACCAAGTACTTGCTCAACAAGCAATGAACGAGGGTAAATTGAGGCTGAACGTGGAATCATGGTCATTTGTTATTTTATGCTTGGAAACGTCAGATTATCGTTGGAGCGTTTTACTGAAACCAATCCCAGTAGTGACCGTTGTTTACTGTAGCTTAATCTTCTCAGGTATTTTGAAATCATTACCATTTCAGTGGTCAAGTCTTTGAACCCGGCTCTGAAATGATGTGACGTGAACCATTTAAAAATTTTGTTCGAAAGGCGTCAAGTAGCACAGAATGAGTGAGGATCCGGGGGTATCTGACCGGAATTGAACTGACTTGAGGATAAAGTCCATTTCATTGCATTGCCTTTCAAAGTACAGAGACGACAGTGGACGTCATTTTCCACAGCAGCGCCATCTTGTTTTTGCACAGCTGAAGATCAATGAATTGATCGTCTGTCTTCAGAATAAATTGGAATAATTCTCTTTCATGTTGAAGTGGCTAAACTGCTTTGGAAAGAAACATCAAAATGATGTGATGTTTCAGGACTTAGGGAGACCACTCTAAAGCCCTGATGCTGTAGACTTTCTCGGAAGTGTTTTCCACTAGCTGCTGGTTGAGAATCTTTCTGCAGGTTCTTTCTAAGGGCCCCTCTATTGGGAGATGCAATGTCAGTCTTTCACATCTGAAAGGCACCCTCCTGAAGCCTCACCGCTACATCTGCTGTATTTTTCTCAGCCAGTCTTCTTGAAGGAAGAAGAAGTCAAAATGCATTTTCCTCACTTTCCACTCTTTTTGCAATCTATTACATTTCCTACTGCCACTGTAACTGGTGATCTCAAGCTTAATGGTTTGACACACAGGACACATTATTAACAAATTCAGTTCTGGAGGTCAGATGTCTGGGGCAAAGACCAATGTCAGCAGGGTTGGTTCCTTCTGGAAGGAGTAGGGGCGGATCCATTGTGTTGCCTTCTCTCATTTCTAGCGTACCTTGGTTCATGGTCCCACATCCCATCGCCACCTCTCTCTGCTTCAGTTCTCACATCTCCTTCTCTGACTCTGACCCCTGCCCCCTCCTTTGAAGGACCTTGTAATTCCACTGGGCTTGCCCAGATAACCCAGGGGCGTCTCCCCATCTCAAGACCCTTAATTTAATCCCATCTGCACAGTCCATGTAAAGTTCTCTGCCAGGGAAGGTTGTATGTTCTCAGGGATTCTGGAAAGTCAGAAGCAGATGACTTTGGAGGGCATTGTTGAACCCGCCACACTTAGCAGGCTATGATCCTGTGAGTGCCAGGAGATACATCTCACCTGTCACCTTCAAGGACCTCTACACCATCCATCTCCTTCATTGGCATGCTCTCTCCTCCATCTCTCTCTCTTTTTTATTTTTTGGCTGTGCCCTGCGGCATGCGGGATCTTAACTCCCCGAGCAGGGATCGAACCTGCAGCGCCCCCTGCAGTGGAAGCTCGGAGTCCTAAGCACTGGACCGCCGGGGCAGTCCCCCCTCCTCCATCTCTTTGACAACATTCTTGTTTCTCGTTTCCCCCCCTTCCTAGCATCCTCTTCACTTCCTTTCTTCCCCACGCCCCTTCCTTCTTCTTTGCGCCTCTCCCTTTGGAATCTCGCCCTCTGCCCTTGATGGAGGCCGTGTGTACGAGATCCTCACATGTGTGAACAAAGACTTCCTCACATGTGTGAACAAAGACTGGGGGTCTTTGGTAACTTGACCTCAGGCTCCCCTCTCTACGCCGTCTCTGACATCCCGCCACGTACACTCTGTCCCAGGCATGTCATACCATTCCGAACCTTCCAGACCCAGCCCTGTTCCATTTCAGACCTCCACGTCTCTTGCAGGGATGCCCCCGCTTTCCTCCCTCAGCTGACCGTTCTTGCAGCTGCAAAAATTCAGTCCAACCTTCTGATTCCATTTGCACCTGGACATCGCTTCTCAGGGAAGCCTTGCTCCTCCCCTAAAATCCATTACCGAAGAGAGCATCTCCGTGATAATGGGGTCCCCCTGCCTCTTTAATGTCTCACTTCTCTCCTAGACTAAAAATCTAAGTATTGGAAATATTTTATATTGCTCTAACCCTCGCCTCGTCTGACACAGTGTCCCCTACACAGTGAAAACTTATCGATCAAATTAATGTTATGATAAATTAGTAGCGACGAAGACCGTGTGTAGAGGTAATCTCACTGCGCTGCCGTCAGTCTCTTACACTTTTATGTATTTGTATTAGTTCCGTAGTATGTGTGTCTATGTAAATTATAATAGATTATTGAAGAAGTCACGATCCCCTTGAGAGTTCTTTGTGCCGCCTGCTGAAACTGAGCAAGTCTCTACGGAGTTGTCAAAAGAGGGCAGGTGTTCACATGACCTGAGCGTTCCTCGTTCCCCACGGGTTCATCCTCACGTTCCTGAGCGCTATCGATGCCCCAAGGGAGCTGAGAATTATGTTCCATCCTGAGCGCAGAGAGTGATCGTTGCTGTCACTCCAAGGGAATGAGGCAAAATATCGGTGTCTCCTAAGGCAATAGTGTTTTCCTCCAAGAGCGCTTTGCCTTCACTTTACTTAAAGAAAAATGTTGGTCAGGGTGGTGGAAATGAATGGATAACCTTGTGCTGGTGGATAGGACTCTGCTCCAGGGAAGATACTAAAGAGTCATATTTTCAAAATAACATCGAGAGATGAAAGTGAACTTTAAAAAAAAAGAAATGCTGTCAGCAATTTAGACCTTCTGAAGGTCGTGTGGAGAATTGCTTAACTGGAGTTATTGCAGCTATGAGCAGTAACTTTTTCTTTTTTGAGGAATGGCCTAGCCAAAGATTCTTTTTCTTAACCCAGTTCTGCTGCTAACTTTCTTTTTATAAATAGTAAACAGACATGTCCGATGTTAATGACAATAAACGGACACATTACATTGGAACACATTCATCTTAATTTGTATCCTGGTGTGGTTTTTTGTTTATAAATTTATTTATTTATTATTATTATTTTTGGCTGCGTTGGGTCTTCGTTGCTGCACGCGGGCTTTCTCTAGTTGCTGTGAGCGGTGGCTTCTCTTGTTGCGGAGCATGGATTCTAGACACGCGTGCTTCAGTAGTTGTGGCATGCGGGCTCAGTAGTTGTGGCTCGAGGGCTCTAGAGCGCAGGCTCAGTAGTTGTGGTGCACGGGCTTAGTTGCTCCATGGCATGTGGGATCTTCCCGGACCAAGGCTCGAACCCGTGTCCCCTGCATTGGCAGGCGTATTCTTAACCGCTGCACTACCAGGGAAATCCCTGGTGTAGTTTTGTAAAGGAAGGTTTAGTTGAGGCCTCTCCCATGTGGAAATTCACTTAGTCCTTTTGTTCTCTCGAAGGGCTCTTGTTTTAATTTCTAAACTGAACTTATTTCCTAAAGCTACACATTTTTTTTGAGCTAAGTATTATTATTATTATTATTCCCATTTTACAGATAAGGGAGTTGAGGCCCAGAGACGTTAATCAACTTCCCCAAGGGCACACAGCTAGATGTTGTTAATCAACTTGCCCAAGGACACACAGCACACAGTGGTAGAGCCAGGATTGGAATTAAAGCTACACATTTAATTTTCTAAGACAAAAGGAGCTAAATTTACTTAAAACTTGAAGAGCTCTTACTGTCCGGACATTAACTTATCAGTCATTTCCTACGTGCTCTTAAAAAGGTAGCTGCTGGGCTTCCCTGGTGGCACAGTGGTTAAGAATCCGCCTGCCAAGGCAGGGGACATGGGTTCGTGCCCTGGTCCAGGAAGATCCCACATGCCGCAGAGCAACTAAGCCCGTGCGCCACAACTACTGAGCCTGTGCTCTAGAGCCCGCGAGCCACAACTACTGAAGCCCGCGCGCCTAGAGCCCGTGCTCTGCAGCAAGAGAAGCCACTGCAATGAGAAGCCCGCTCGCCACAACTAGAGAAAGCCCACGTGCAGCAACGAAGACCCAACGCAGCCAAAAAATAAATAAATAAAATAAATAAATTTATTTATTAAAAAAAAAAGAAAGAAAAGGTAGCTGCCTTCAGCATGGTAACTATTAGATGACAGGGAGTAATAAGGAAATGTCTCTGGGAAGGAAGAAAGGATCAAAGGGAGACCACATCCCAGCCCTGTACGGCAGGAACAAGCCACCTCTTTCTCCATCTTCTTTTTTGCCCACGACATGAACCCGAGCTTTGCTCGTGTCTCTGTGATTTGCAGTTGCTTTTCAGTCCTGAGAGAGAAGCACTTGCTCCCTCCAGCTGACGGATCTGAGAGGTGGGGCTTCAAGTGCCCAGTGGTCATGACGGATAAACCTGCCATCAGTGGCAGCCCTGTAATAGGGTGTGAACCCAACACGGATCACATTGGGACATTACAGTCAGAGCACCCTCGTCCACTTATCAGACCAAGGTGTCCCCTCATGCACACCACGCAATTGCTCTCCTCGTATTGGAATGCCACAAAATGTATACAAGTAGCAACATTCTAAATTTTAGCCTACTATCATGTTTTTAAAAAATGAGTTACTCTGAGCCCTTGACACTCACAGGAGATGGTTGACATTTAGGATACTCCAGTCCCATGTGTCTGGAATGATCTTGATGGTAAGATGACATGACCTGAAGCCTTATCCATTACCCTTGAGTTTATTAATATTTTGTAACCTTGGTGAGCAAAATCTGCCTTTTTCCCTTGTCATGCTATAATCAGTGGTTTGGTGTCTTTTAGTTATTAGTCTGTGGGAGCTTTCTTAGCTCAGGACTTCAAAAGATTGAATTGATGTTCTGTCTTTGCCGGTCCCATGGAATTTAGGTTTCTGCCATTTTACCTGAGTTAGTAAACTATTTTAGCACACGTGCGTGTGCGTACACACACACACACACACACACCACACCACACACCTACAAAGATGAATATATGCTTAGCATTTCTATATTTTACCCTTTTTTAGAAAAAGTCTTTGAAGGAGTGTTTTCTTCCCGAGCTCTTTTGGACTCAAAGCTTGATGTGCAGTCATGTGCACCATGGTTCTGATGACGGCCACCACTACATTGCAATACTTTATTTCATATAAATGAGTCAGTGTCCACTAGAATAATTTTACATGCATGTATTGCTTGACAGTTTTCAAACTTGCCTTCATAGTCATGGTTTTATTGGATTCTGGCAACAGGTTAGGCTGGCATATCTTGTCCATTTTCCAGGAGTAGATCCTGAGGTGTGAGGGCTTGAAATGGTTGCTGGAAAAAAGTCACCGTGGGCTCCTTTTCAGTGATTATCTAGTCCATTGTGTACAGAAGGATCCTAGGAGATGGTGCCTTCCCACAGGGAGTTGAGAGTGACAAAATCAATATATTAATGCAGATAGGAATCCACCTGTATTCGCAGTAAAACGTATTGTGATACTTAGTCTAGTATCAGAACTCAGTCGGTGAACGTGATCACATTTAATCACGCTAAGTTATGTCATATAAGCAAGATGGGCTAACTACCCTTCTTAAGATGTTTTACAACATAGAATTCTGGTAATGTATCCTCATCCGTACCCCAGCCATTATTTTTGGAGTCACAAGTTTTCTGCATTTATGTGACCAAAAGATGGGCATGCGTGCTTTATTGCAGACGGGCACAGAATCCACAGTAATATGTGAGAACGCGTAGGGAGACAGCTAAGATTTACCTATCTCCATGAAACCATCTGAATTCTGTCAGCCTCAGTCATCTTCCCACCTTTTAAATGCTGGGTGTATGAAATTTAAAAGATGCCTCCTGGTGTTCTTTACAAAGTTCTGGAGTTCCTACTATCAACCAGCAATTTTTTCGTGTTCAAAGGACATGATTCTGCCTGCGTTGTCTGCTGTGATTTGACCATTGACTAGAATTATTCATAAATCTTGACCGCACATCAAAGTATTATGCTTGTGTCATCAAAAATGATGATAAACAGAGTATTATTTTTTTAATTTATTTTTTATTGAAGTATAGTTGAATTACAATGTTGTGTTAACTACTGCTATACAGCAAAGTGATTCTGTTATACATTTACATACATTCTTTTCCATTATGGTTTATCACAGGATGTTGAATATAGTTCCCTGTGCTCTACAGTAGGACCTTGTTGTTTATCCATCCTATATATACCAGTTTGCATCTGCTAACCCCAAACTCCCACTCCATCCCTCCCCCACCCCTCCTTCCCCTTGGCAACCACAAGTCTGTTCTCTATGTCCATGAGTCTGTTTCTGTTTCATAGGTAGGTTCATTTGTGTCATATTTTAGATTCCACATATAAGCAATGTCATATGGTATTTGTCTTTATGTGTCTGACTTGCTTCACTTAGTATTGATAATCTCTAGTTGCATCCATGTTGCTGCAAATGGCATTATTTCATTCCTTTTCATGGCTGAGTAATATTCCATTGTATATTTGTACCACATCTTCTTTATCCATTCATCTGTCGATGGACATTTAGGTTGTTTCCATGTCTTGGCTATTGTAAATAGTGCTTCTGTGAACATAGGGGTGCATGTATCTTTTTGAATTAGAGTTTTGTCTGGATATATGCCCAGGAGTGGGATTGCTGGATCATATGGTAGTTCTATTTTTAGTTTTCTAAGGAACCTCTGTACTGCTCTCCATAATGGCTGCACCAACTTACATTCCCACCAACAGTGCAGGAGGGTTCCAAATAGGTTATTTATTTAAATGAATCATATAAGGGGAAGTGTTTGCCCCCATATCATCATTTCCCCTCGGACTTTGCCACCCTAGCATTCTGCCTCCTGAATTTAGCCTTCTCTCTTTGGGTTATCAGTCATAGCAGAGGCTAACAATTACATAGCTCTTCCTCTGTGCTAGGACCTATTCCAAGTGCTTTTTTTTTTTTTATAAATTTATTTATTTATTTTTGGCTGCGTTGGGTCTTCGTTGCTGTGCACAGGCTTTCTCTCGTTGCAGTGAGCGGGGGCTACCCTTCGTTGAGGTGCGCGGGCTTCTCGTCGCAGTGGCTTCTCTTGTTGTGGAGCACGGGCTCTAGGCACGCGGGCTTCAGTAGCTGTGGCACGCGGGCTCAGTAGTTGTGGCTCGCGGGCTCAGTAGTTGTGGCTCACGGGCTCTAGAGCGCAGGCTCAGTAGTTGTGGCTCACGGGCTTAGTTGCTCCGCGGCATGTGGGATCTTCCTGGACCAGGGCTCGAACCCGTGTCCCCTGCATTGGCAGGTGGATTCTTAACCACTGCGCTACCAGGGAAGTCCCTGGATATTGTATTTTCTAGAGATATAAATGAGATTCTGACTCAATTTTTTAAAAAAAATTTATGGAAGTATAGTTGATTTACAGTGTTGGGCCAATCTCTGCTGTCCAGCAAAGTGATTCAGTTATACACATATATATTCTTTTTCATATTCTTTTCCATGATGGTTTATCCCAGGAGATTGGATATAGTTCCCAGTCCTTCCCTACCCCTCCTTCCCCCCTTGGCAACCACCAGTCTGTTCTCTATGTTTATGCTGACTCAATTTTTGATTAAAGACCCCTGGGCTGAGTGAAAACACTCATGGCCATTATGAACCCTTTACAAGTAAAATGAACAGGAGAAGATACAGCTTGTGATCTTGAATTGATTGGATGACAAAGATGGCAGAAAGTGAGGAAATTCATTGAGGAAACGTCAGAGCTCAATGTTGGCAAATGTATTTTGATGAGCATCTAATATACCTACCCTCATTCCTGATTCCAGATAATTTGTCTGTGTAAATTTTCACTTTTAGTCCTATTTCTTACTTTTTTTGAGGTTGGTTTTATTTTCCCCATTTAAAAAACATTTTTATCGGAGTATAGTTGATTTACAATGTTTGGTTAATATCAGGTATACAGCAAAGTGATTTATATATACATATATCCACTCTTTTATTTTTTTTAAGATTCTTTTCCCGTATAGGCCGTTGCAGAGTATTGAGCAGAGTTCCCTGTGCTCTACAGTAGGTCCTTATTAGTTGTCTATTTTATATATAGTAGTGTGTATATGTCCATCCTGATCTCCCGACTTATCCCTCCTCCCCATCGTTTGGTAACCATAAGTTTGTTTTCTACATCTGTGACTCTATTTCTGTTTTGTAAATAAGTTCATTCATTTGTACCCTTTTTTTTAGATTCCATATATAAGCGATATCATATGTTATTTGTCTTTCTCTGGCTGACTTACTTCACTCAGTATGACCATCTCTAGGTCCATCCATGTTTCTGCAGATGTCCTATTTCTTACTTGTTTAAAAATTGTTTTAATCCTTTTTTAAAATTTTGTTTGGCCATGCGGCACCCGGGATCTTAGTTCCCAGACCAGGGATTGAACCTGTGTCCCCTGCAGTGAAAGCACAGTCTTAACCACTGGACCGCCAGGGAATTCCCTTTCTTTTTTTTTTTTTTTTATTAGAGGCATCTTTGCCGGATAAAAATGAAGAAAATAAATTAAATGCTTTAGGATTTGATATGTACATGAAAAACATTACATCAAGCTATTTATTCAGTGACTTTGGAAAACATTTAATTCAGTGTAATGAATTCTATTTCATGGAGTGCATTCTCCCTACTTCAAGGTGGTGTAATACCACCTAATTTGTTTTTTATTGAAGTATAGTTGCTGTACAATATTATATAAGTCACAGGTGTACAACATAATGATTCACAATTTTAAAGGTTATACTCCATTTATAGTTATTATAAAACTTTGGGTATATTCCACGTGTTGTGCAGTACATCCTTGTAGCTTATTTTATACCTAATAATTTGTTCCTCTTACCCCCCTCCCCCTATCTTGCTCCTTCCCCCCCTCCCCTCTCCCCACTGGGAACCACTAGGTTATTCTCTATATCTGTGAGTCTGCTTCCTTTCTGTTGTATTCACTAGTTTGTTGATACTACCTAATTTTATGCCACCCTGCCATTTATATGCCGTTTATATTAAATCCAGGTCCTTGTATAGTGGTATTTTTCTCAGAGTAAGAAAGATAAATGACTTGCTTGGATGGGGCAGAATTTGGATTGAACACACGTATTGTTTTTAATCCAAGTTAGATTGAACGCAAGCATTTTTTAACCTCTTTTAAAACTCTAAGCTCCGTTGATCTTCTGTTAGACCAGAGGTTTCCATCCATGTGGCAGAGTACTGTTTTTCCCCCTGCTGCCAAGGAAATAGAAGATGTTTATTTGGAGGAATTGAATGCAAGAGAGAAGGACCCAGGGACTTCAGAATTAGTGGAGTGAGGACTGTCCCCAGACAGAACAACTAGGGAATCACATGCATTCTGCATCCCAGTGGCAAGTGGTATCCTACTGCCCCCTACTTCCCTCCCAATTTGAAAGCCCCTAGGCTTGTCCAAACACGTATGGGAGACACCTTTTTATGGGGAAACTGAATGAGCAGTGAAAAGAATTCCATAAACAGCATTTGAAAGCCATTTGAGTAACTTGCTTTTTCACTGTATAGAAGTCCACCTGCTGAGGACCACAACCTACTGATGCAGAGCTTATTCGTTGATGAGAAAAGATAGCCTTACATCCTAGATATTTTAGGGTAGCTTCCAATAAGAATCTTAAAAAAAAATGGACAACGGAAAAATGTTATCTGGAGGAAACATACACAGCACCAACTAGAAACGTGAAAAAAGAAAACAACTCTCTCATCTATAACTTGTGGGAGATATGCTAAAATATCAATCGTTTAAAAAAATGGGAATCCTATGAAAAAGTAACATAATAGCCAAATTTAAAAAAAAATGGAGCCAGACATAAATATGAAAATATTTCCTATGGATAAAACCTGATGGAAAAAAAAGGAAAGAAAGAAAATTAAGTCTCAATCTAGGAATTCATCATCCAAACAGTGGTTCCAGCAAAGGGTGACAAAGAATAAAAGGGGCAGAAAAGACTTGTAAATAATTTTCATTTTCCCCCCATCGTTGAAAGATCTAAGCTTTCACACTTACGTGGCACATTGGATACCCAGCGTGAGAATGAAATGAAATTCACGCCCGAAGCACACTGCTGTGAAATTTCAGAACAGCAGCTACACAGAGAAGATCCTAAGAGATTGGGATCCTCAGAGCAGTCGGAAGGGCAAGTAAAAAAAGAGAAAAAAACCCCGAATAATCAGTAGTTAGAATGCCACAGGCCCTTCAAAGTCTTTCCCAAAGATTCAACGACAGAAACTTCCAGAACCCCAGATAGAACTGATTTCCGACTTAGAACTCCACTCTGAACCAAACTATGCATGTGAGGTCAGAGTCTAGAATTTGAACTCATGCATGGTCTCTAAAGAGCGACTTTTCATGCCTTTTTTTCTCAGAAGGCCGTGTGATAATGTGTTCCTTCAAATAGCAGAATACATAGTGAATGGAAATGGTTTCCAAGAAACAATGGACTTCACAGAAAATAGCCAGAGGAACTGAGTCCCCAGTGAATTCCGGGGGGAGACTGGGACACAAAAGGATGCTCCAGAGAGACATCAAGGAAAAAAAAAATAAACGAAAAGGAAATGAAGCATTTGATCCCGTGGAGACCGTCCTTGAGATGAGCATTAAGAAAAATGAAGAGTAGATTCACAGAAAGTATGAAAGTGAAACTCTGAGGCTGTAATTGTCTCCAGTTAAAACAGGTGATTCAAACAAGAAGATTTTGTTAGCGTACAGATGTACGCTTGGTTCAAGAGTGACCATTAATTGCACGCTTACAATGGTGTTTGTACTAGAAAATGAGATGAGCAAAAGTGTTGGAACTGTATCGGGAAAATTAGAGGCAAATAGGTTGGATCATCTCTAGATAGTATCTGAAAAAGACTTGTCAAGAAAAAGGAGCAAACTGTTTAGAACTACGATGGGGCGTATTTTAAGAAGTAAAGCTGAGACACCTGAAAATCTTTCCCCTCCTGAGGTAGCCATGGTGATGGGGGAGCAGGTGGACCTTGGGGGAGGAATTTGCTTTTGATGCTATTGTTGCTGCTGAAATAATACTTATAGTTTGGCTTTGAAGACAGCATACGAGTCTTTCCTTGTTGAAATGAAATTTTTCTAAAGGAAAAATAAAATAAAATAAGACCCAAATTTCCCAGGGTGTGTAGGTGGATACCCTTTTCTAAAGCATCGTTTGGCCAATCGGGCGACCCATTAGAATCACCTGGAGGATTTGATAAATACCAACACCTGTGCCTCGACCCGCCCCCAGCCCAAAGACGCTGACAGACGCGGTCTGGAGTGCAGCCTGAGTAGTGGGATTTTTCACTTCTCCCCGAGGATTCTAATAAAGAGCCACCTTTAAGAACCGGGGACCTACAGTAACACAGATTCCTGCCTCTTTAAAAATCACATCCACGGTTCCCTTCACCGAGGTAAGGCGCTTTCCCTTAAAAGATAAAATGAGGATATAACCTGAGCAAACTTCATTACTCGGTTGTTTTTTATTCCTTATTATCGGATGTGTTCTGTATAGAAAGGCAGTCACTGCTGAAAAATGACCTAATGCTTCTCTCAAAAAGCCTTTCATTTTTCTGGTTGTTTTCTTTTTTCTTTTTTTTAAACTGAAGTCACAGAATGTTCTCGTTGTGGAGGGCTTTGTCTGTCCTACAGGAAGCCCACTGGGCTGGTTCAATGGCACTGTTGCGATTTAATTGTTCCACTTTTTCCTGTTTCTGGAATGGCGCATGAAGTTGAATTAAATACAATTATCTCAGTTTGTGTTTCCCGGGCAGTCGGTCATCCTAAGTGGCTCCTTGGAGGAGCTCCTTGCATTCCGCTGGTCTGATTCCGTGAGGTCCTTTCACTCGGGAGTGAGGGACATCATTACCGGCCCTAGAAATGTGTTCAGTGGTCGAACATGCTTGCGTGGAAGCCAAAATTCCTTTCAGTATAATCTGGCCTTTCCCGAGCTTCTACAGTGAGGAGTATTTTCTACCAATCAGCACTGGCCATTATGAATAGCATGCTTTATCTTTTGCAGCTAGTATAGCCTACATTTCTTCAATGCACTTTATACGCGATAAATATCAGGTGGGGTGTAGGTCTCTATATTAATTAGCTGAGAAGCCAGAGGCTCACCAAAGTGTTTATTTTTTATTTTATTTTATTTTTTGGCCGCAGCGTGTGGCATGCGGGATCTTAGTTCCCCGACCAGGGATCGAACCCTTGCCCGCTGTATTGGGAGCGCTGAGTCTTTCTTAACTGCTAGACCGCCAGGGAAATCCCCGAAGTGTTTATTTTTGAGAAGTCCCTTTTATCCCAGGAGAAGCCCACTCACGAAATTCGTGCAGTGCTGACAGAGCTGGCTTTGTGATATGATCTGATCCTTGAGTCTCTTCAATGATGGATGTCACTAGAACTTATGTACTTGGTCTTCGGTTACAGACATCTGTGTTCCCTCCTGCCTTGAGGTCCCGTCCTGTGATCTGGAAAACCAGCCTATTTCCAGGAGACGGTTCTCCTTGGATGCAGGGCTGTGTCCCCATCCTGCCTCTTCTGATTTTCCTTTGCCCTTTTCTGAAGAGTTCCGGCTTCCTAACTTTACTCTTAGAATAGCCTTAAAGCTGATGAATCTCGGATGTTCTTGAGTATATTTTTAAAAGCTCTTTATTTGTGAGTAAAATTAAGCATCAAAATGGGCCTCCTCGGAAGGAGGCTTCTAATTTTAATCTAGGCTGTAAAAATCTCGGGGAAAGCAGCTACACACACACGCACGTACACACACACACGTACACACACACGTACACACACACGTACACACGTACACACACACACATACACACGTGCACACGTCAAGTTTATTTGTTAATACATATTGAAGGCAGTTATCTGAGCCACCATAAATTCAGTGTGTTTTCCTAATGACCTAATTAACTCAAAGGACATTCTTAACAGAGGCAAATTGTTTTGCATGTGGTCGTTTTAAAACCTCTTTGACTCAGTCAGCCTGTGCTCCTCCAGTATTTGAAGCTGCAAAGGAATTTAGTCTTCAAGTGGCACCCTGGCTGTTGGTAAATTTCCACTCAGGGGAATTTGCCAGATGAAAATTTAACATCAAGGTTTTGTTTGTGTGTGTATCACGTCCTCTTCGTGATACCGTCAGGGGTGGGCCAGTGGAAGAGAACATGCAGTAACAGAGACTAGTTAAAGGATAATTAGACGTAGGGGAAATAGAACCATCATGGCAGAGGATTTAATTGGGTTTAATTGGGTTAAGAGGAATAGGCCAGAATGAAAGAATAGCACTTAATAGGAGGTCTGAAAATAGCCAAGGAAAGCATTCATCGCAGAAAAAAAAATCTGTGGCATCTGATTATTGTAGTGAAAAAAAAAATCAACCTTTTTATATCCTTCTCTATACAGAAAGAGGTGAAGGGAAGAAAGAAATCTTCCCACATATGCACTGAAGAAAAGCAAGGGAGAGTTTTCAGGTGCGAAAGGGAGGTGGTACAGGTTATAAGTCAGAAGGGATAGACTTACCTTTTTAGAGTTTCAGGATTTTGCCATTTGTTAAACACTCTGGAGCTTATGTAACTTTGAGTCTTCCCGCATCCTTTGTCTTAGAAATGGACCATAGGGAATAGGTAGGACACAGAGAGAAGCAGTGGGTTTATGCACGCCTCCATCAATGCTGTTCATCCCTGGATTTCTTCTCGATGGCTTTAATGAGTTCAGACTCTGGTTACCCAGCATCCAATGGCAAATTTTTTTTTGTGGGAGTATAGTTGATTTACAGTGTTATTAGTTTCAGGTGTACAGCAAAGTGAATCAGTTATGCATATACATATATCCAATCTTTTTTAGATTCTTTTCCCATATAGGTCATTACAGAGTATTGAGTAGAGTTCCCTGTGCTATACAGTAAGTCCTTATTAGCTATCTATTTTATATATAGTATTGTGTATATCTCAATCCCAGTCTCCCAATTTATTCTTCCCCCCGTTTCTCCCTGGTAACTATAAGATTGTGTTCTACATCTGTGACTCTATTTCTGTTTTGTAGATAAGTTCATTTGTACCCTTTTTTTAGATTCCACATATAAGTGATACCATAAGATATTTGTCTTTCTCTGTCTGGCTTACTTCACTTAGTATGATAATCTCTAGGTCCATCCATGTTGCTGCAAATGGCATTATTTTGTTTGTTTTTTATGGCTGAGTAATATTCCGTTGTGTATATGTACCACATCTTCTTTATCCATTCATCTGTCAGTGGGCACATAGGTTGCTTCCATGTCTTGGCTATTGTAAATAGTGCTGCAGTGAACATTGGGGTGCATGTATCTTTTCGAATTATGGTTTTCTCAGGGTATATGCCCAGGAGTGGGATTACTGGATCATAAGGAAACTCTATTTTTAGTTTTTTAAAGAACCTCCATACTGTTCTCCATAGTGGCTGCACCAATTTACATTCCCACCAACAGTGTAGGAGGGTTCCCTTTTCTCCACACCCTCTCCAGCATTTGTTGTTTGTAGACTTTTTGATGATGGCCACTCTGACCGGTTTGAATCCAGTGGCAAATTAATTAACTTCTCTTCTTCTGACTCTTTCCCTTCCTCCGTTCACTTGTGGTATTTCAAATGGAAACTCACGTTAGCTATCGTGTTCTATGTATCTAGGATTAGAAAGACGTGTGAGTCTTCAACATTCCTTTATTCTCAAGTTTTAGGTTTAAAATTTAAGCGGCTTTGGTTCAGAAAGAGAGAAGGACCCTGCCTTTGCTGGAATCATTCCACAGGTGAAGGGGTGCCCTGGCCTTGGAGTTGATCCCTGCCTCTTCCGTATACAAGTGGTGTAGATAAAGGATGAATTCCTGGTCCCAATATTCCTATCAGTCACTTGTCGTGGGCATAGCTTTGACCACTAGGGAAGCCAGGCTGAGGTGGTGTCAGGTTCCAGCAAAGGTCTATGGGGAGGGATGCCCAGGAAGACTTCCCTGACCTGGACAGGTGTGACCACAGCAAAGCAAGACCTTCAGGTGGAGGTGTCATGCCTTCTCACGGGGGACTTAGGCTCAGGGCACATTTTCCGAAGGGAGGGCAGAAGAGCCAGAAAAGCCTTGTTACAAGATTGCTGAGTGGGTGATCTTTTTTCACTCAACCACATTTACCTTATCCACCAGCAGAAAGCCCTCCTATAACCAGGTCAGGGTAGCTGGAGATGCAGGTGGTATCAGTAGTTTGGCAGTTAGTCAAGGGATTTTAACCATGCCTACTCAGGGGTGTGTGTGTGTGTGTGTGTGTGTGTGTGTGTGTGTGTGTGTGTGTGTGTGTGTGTGTGTGTGTGTGTGTGTGTTCCCTTTGTCAGTTTGGGGAAAAATATACACCCTTTCTGAACATAATATTTTAATTCATAAGATAAATAACCTTAAAAGGAAACCAGTTTTATTGACATAATTATCAAGATATTCTTTAAATGTGCCGTAGTATTTTATTATTGAAGTATAGCCGATTTGCAACATTGTGTTAATTTCTGCTGTACAGCAAAGTGACTCAGTTATACATATATATACGTTATTTTTCATATTCTTTTCCATTATGGTTTATTACAGGATATTGAATATAGTTCCCTATGCCTCTATAGTAGGACCTTGTTTATCTGTTTTATATATAGTAGTTTGTGTATGCTAATCCCAAACTCCTAATTTATTTTCCCCTCTTTCCCCTTTGATAACCATAAGTTTGTTTTCTATGTCTGTGAGTCTGTTTCTGTTTTGTAAATGAGTTCATTTATATCATTTTTTTAGATTCCACATATAAGTGATATCATATGGTATTTGTCTTTCTCTGTCCGATTTACTTCACTTAGTATGATCATCTCTAGGTCCATCCATGTTGCTGCAAATGGCATTGCTTCGTTCTTTTTCATGGCTGAGTAGTATTCCATTGTATATTTGTACCACATCTTCTTTATCCATTCATCTGTCGATGGACACTTAGGTTGCTTCCATGTCTTGGCTATTGTGCATAGTACTGCTATGAACATTGGGGTGCATGTATTTTTTAATATTTATTTATTTGACTGTGCTGGGTCTTAGTTGCATGCGGGATCTTCAATGAGGTGGGATCTTTTTTTAGTTGCAGCATGTGGGATCTAGTTCCCTGGCCAGGGATGAAACCCGGGCCCCCTGCACTGGGAGCATGGAGTTTTAACCCCTGGACCACCAAGGAAGTCCCTGCACGTATCTTTATGAATTAGAGTTTTCTCTGGATATATGCCCAGGAGTGGGATTGCTGGATTGTAAAATGTGTCATAGTATTTTATGTGCTTCTTTTTTGTGTATTAAGTAACCAGATCTAGTTAGAGGCTGATAATTGTCACAACTGGAAAGTAGTGGTGACTATAGACAGCATTTTGTGATATCTGCCATAGCATTAATTTGATAAGAAAATATGTGACTTCTGTTGGGGCAAAGTTACAGGGACTTCTCCTATTACTGAGTGTGTGTTTGTGTGTATGTTACACCTACATTCATAATTGAAGCAAAGCCTAAATTTCAGTTCACATTTACTGAAAACAAAGATGTAATCTCTCTCATCTGTTCTAGTTTATAGAACCCCTGGGTTCTATTCAGGGGCACCTGGGTTGGAATGGGAATCACGGACTCTGGGTAGAGAAACTGAATTTGGAACTGGGTAGAGGAAAGGATTTAAAAATTTAGTTTATTCAGCTTTTCTTTTTAAAACCTGCATGTGTAGGTAGGAATTTTGCCAGAGGCTGGGGATGAGAGAGTAATTAGGCCCCAGTAGAGAGGGTACAGTGTGAGAGTCTTTGCGTGTGAAGATAAAGTAAGGAATCTAGTGGATTAGAATCTTCCCTCATTTTTATTTTAAAAAGTAAAGGTGTCAGGAGCAATGATAGTTGAATGCTATTTACTGCATTTATTGGCACAATAAATTTCATTTGCATGAATTTTACTTTTGTTATAATGCTTGTGAGGCTTTGGGGGTAGATTAACAAGGCGATGCCTTTGAGCCTTGACCCTGACTCTGTCTCTTGACTACAGACTTCTTATTCTTTCCTCCCTTTGTGAATTCTCTCCTTCCTTTTGCATCCCTTTTCTTCCTTCCTCTGCTCCCTCTCCACACTATCGTGAGACACAAAGGTTTTCAGGG
Organism: Balaenoptera acutorostrata; assembly: GCF_949987535.1. Classification (NCBI taxonomy): domain Eukaryota; kingdom Metazoa; phylum Chordata; class Mammalia; order Artiodactyla; family Balaenopteridae; genus Balaenoptera; species Balaenoptera acutorostrata. Next base: position 4,183,577 of record NC_080085.1, on the reverse strand, counting down.
AAGAACCCTCGCCTACATTCCACATCTTGGATGACCCGGTCAATTCCTAGAGATGGAAGGTCTCATCTCAGGTAGTTTCTGATGCTAAGACAGGAGACCTCTCTGGAGTGTCTCAGTCCCTGGGAAAAGGGTTGGCTTTCACACATGAATCTTCTTGTTTGAGGAAGGCAGAGGAAACGTGCTGGGGAACGGGTGGAGATGGTGGTGGTCAAGACAGAAAACAAACCCGCCTCTTCTGGGAGCTTAGACAGAGTCGTGCTTGGCGAGTACAGTGTGTGGGAACAGGATTGTTTAATCACCCAGAGTCCTACAGTGTATAAGCACATCAGCTCTCATCACTTGAAGTGACTCTACACCATCAGAAACACATGAGAGAAGAATTCCAACTGTCACAGTGAACATCACACTGAAAATAGTAATTTCCAAGATACAGCGTCTTCCATATACGATGAAACAGCCTTCCCCATAAGATGAAGTATGCTTTAGGTAAATAGGATACAGTCTTCAGAGGAAAAGTGGGACACTCCAGCTGGGGTTATATAAGCTTGAGCCAGTCCTTGAGTCATGGATGGTGTCTCGGGAAACATCCTGAAGACACTCTCTATTGTTGGACACTGTACAGTTCATTGGTAGAGGCTATAAAGAGCCGTTTCAAAGCTACTTATTAAAGACCCAAATACACACACTTATCATTATCACCTGAAATGGTTCTTGATTGTTGTCTCCTTTGGGAAGACTTGGTTCTTCTCATCCAGACTAACCCCAAAGTGTCCAGTTGTTCAACCATCAATCGGCAGGCCCACCATCTGACTGGGTGAGGTCCCACCACATCTAAGGTGAAACTGGACTGTCTATAAAGGGACTCCTCTTTTTTGCTCACACTAGTAGCTTTCCTTTGCAGGAGAACTCACTCAACTTCTTGTAAGTATCTCCTTTTGGTGATCAAGATTACTTCAGCCCCCGTTATACAGCTCTGGGAATGCCTTTTATAGTGAATGGTATTAAGAGTGCTTCAGATGAACCTATCTATGAAACAGAAACAGACTCACAGACATAGAGAACAGACTGGTGGTTGCCAAGGGGGAGGGGGCTGGGGGAGGGATGGAGTGGGAAGTTGGGGTTAGCAGATAGATGTAAGCTATTACATATAGGATGGATAAACAACAAGGTGCTACTGTACAGCACAGAGAAGTATATTCAATATCCTGTGATAAACCATAATGGAAAAGAACATAAAAAGAGAACATATATATATATATATGCATAAATGAATCGCTTTGCTGCACAGCAGTAATTAACACAACATTGTAAATCAGCTATACTTCAATTTAAAAAATGCCTCAAAGAGATATAATAAGCAGGAAAAAAAAAAAGAGTGCTTAACATCTGGGACTCCTTACTTTACTTGCAGAGATCTCACAAGTAGATCCTCGGAAATGGATCTGTACCTTAGTTTTTAAAGTTAGGTTCCATCAAAATTGACTGAAAGTGGTAAAGTGCCACAGACTAACACTTTTTATTCTTGTGTCAAAGGGCAAACCCAAGACACTCTGTCTTCACAATGAAGCTCATACAGGCAAAACCATAGGGGCTAAATCACGGGCCCCACAGGAGGTTTATGTTGGGGGTATGAATGGAGTCACTGGTAGGGGGGTTTACTATGGTACCCACAGGAGATCAGCTAAGGAGAGCATCGTGAATGCTGACTTGCCATTTTTCTGCCTTTCTTGTCCAGGTTCCTTATGACTTCCTTCGGTATCTGTCTCTTCCTTTTGATTGAATAACCTGTGCTGAGGACCTTCTCTTTCCCAAGTTTAACTATTAATCATCTGTGGTCTTTGCCTTTCAACTGCTCATCGTCTAGCAATGAATGTGAATTGACTCTGAAATAATGTGTGTTCCTTTGGTACATCTTTCCCACCATCTGTAAATCTCGGTAGGCTTGTATTCACATTCTTGAGTTTGAGTCCTTCACGTCTCTGTTACCATCTGACAGAACCCCTTGGGGCCAGCTCTCTCTACATATCTAGAAGTTTTAATACGTCTCTTAGACACTCCCATCCCAAATTCCAACCTGCAGAAGCCCACAGTCCCACAAAGGAGGGGATGGGAAGAAGTGGACCACGCATTTGCTTAATTGTAATAATTTAAATACAGGCTTGACCTCATCATCTGGAATGTAGACTGTATTCAGATGGGAGTTTGATTATGTATCGTCGTATTGATCAAAGTGGGTCACAGTGGAAGCATTGAGTAAAACCTCAGGAAGTAGTTATAATTAGCTCTCGTTTCTTTGGGGAACACTTCTTGTTCTAAATGTATATATATTTACATACACATACATATGCATATGTGGTGTATATATTCACACACACGTATCTGCCCATATACCTACGTGCAGTAATATCCTTAAGTTACATCCTATGCTGTGCCCATTTTATAGGTAAGAATGTGGAGGCATCGATGGTTTACAGCCTTCAGTGGTTGCTGATGGTGTTGAATTCTAGGCAGCCCAAGTCCAGAAGGCACTTTCCTAATCCTTGCCCATACTCCTTCCAGATATTTAACAGCTGGATGAGTAAACGTTGCGATGCCCAGCGGTGAGTATTTGAGCCCATTTTTCAGATTGCTCACACTTAGACCGAACTATCTAGCAATGGGTAATTGGCATCACATATAATATGTTTTATTGATCATGTACAACGTGAAGGGCCTTGCACAAGGTGCCGGAGAGATTTACAAAGAATGGAGAAGGCATAGTACCGGAACAAAAGGAACTTAATACCTCAGTGGGTTGGTTTGGAGACATACACACACACACACATGCACACACACACACGTGCATCATATTGTATTATTAGTTTAGATGTAGATATGTGTATATTTTAAAACTATATACATATAGTTATATATATGTATGCATAATTTCCAGTACAAACTCTTGCAAAATAACTCCATATGGTCAGATATGAGAAGGCGACAATGGATTATTTGTATAGGATAGTGAGTACAAGGAATCCATGAATATCGGGGGAAACAATTAATATTCATTCTGAATCTGGGTGTAGAATTCAGGTGAATGTAAATCTAGTGACATTTTTGTCCTGCCCATAGAGGTTTTGTGGTCCTGAAGAGTACATTTTTTTAGGAATAGGGTTGTAAGCCTGTTTTATCTGCTTCTGACACCACACGTCTTCCCGTATGCTTCAGTGCCAATGGTCTCCCCTGAATTATGGCTTCCGACCTCATTGGAGAACGTTCTGTTCCCACCGCTTCCCTATTTCACGGACACTCAGTTTTGAGGATAGCCGTCTGTGGTTTCAGAGGATCCTCAGGACGAAGGCAACCGAAGAGAGCACATCCTCCAGCTCCTCGTGGCGCGGTCCAGGGACCTGAAGCTCTGGGCGCTAAGTGATGGGTCAAAGGTCGCCTGGCTAATTAGCGACCTAGGCAGTAGCGTCTTAGGTGACCTGACTCTAGTTTTAGCGATGCTGTCAGCCACTGCTGCTTCTTATGGATTGTGTGGGCGGATGGCCCATTGCCTTGGGCTTGGCATGTAACCTTGGCGTTGATCTTTTAAAATTTCAGATATTTTCATTTAAAATTTCAGATACTTTTTTAAGTGCTTGGGAAAATGAAGTGAGGGCAAACCTATATATAGACATGCATCTCTTGATGGAAATCTGCACTGTGAAATAACCATGCTCATAAAATGTGCACTACATGGAAATATATAAATACCCACATAGAAGCTAAACAAATATACATACGGCCATACTAGGAAATAGAACATTACCAATATCTTTGTATTGTGAGTTGTGAACTGTGACCCTGGGTAGGAGTTAACTGTCCCAGCATTTGGTTTTAATAATGCCCTTCCTGTTTTTTTTTATTTCCATACAAATACAGCTCTAAGTAATGTACTATTTAGTTTTATGTAATATCATATCAGTAACATCACACCATATGTATTCTTCTGTGACTTGCTTTTTATTTGGGGGATTTATCCATTTTAACTTACAGATCCGTTTTTTATTTTTCACTGTGTGTAGTATTCTGTTTTAATATGCCAACATTTATTTATCCATTCACCTCTTTGTGGACGTCTGGGTTCTTCCAGTTCTTTTCCTATTATGGCTACGGCTGCAAATGGAAATGTCTGTGTATGTCTCCCGACATGAATATTCAAGAAGCTCTATGGGACAGATACAAACTATTTAAACTGTATAGTTTGTATATATGTGTGTGTATGCTTATCTACACCAAAGTCTTCTGCATGCTCGACTTTCCTCTGTGACACACAGTTTTTTTCCTGTGTGGCCACTCTACTTGTCACCGGCATGGCACGGGAACTGCTCCACATCCTTGCTCAACACTTGGTACCATTGGGCTTTTGCATTTTCGCTAACCCTTTGTGATCTCTCCTCTCTCTGACCAGTAACCAGTGCGGTTACCAGTAACCACGTCTCTGGTCCTGTGTTAAGACCCTCAGCAGATGTGAGGACTTAGTGTATGTGGAATCTTGGAAAGGGAGCACCACAGGTGGCTTTGAATTTACCTAAATAACTAGAAAAAGGATGGTACTAATTATTGAACTGTGGAACAAAAACATGGAGACAGAGGAGCACAGAAAAGAGATTTTTCAGAGACCAGATGTCTTGAAGACATGACAGTTTGACCTTGATGATCTGTGACTTGAGTTTGGTGAGAGAGCTCCACACACACCCTGGACATATTTGCAAATTACTTGATTTAGATTTGGGAATCATGTTTGGTAATTAAATAGTTTTTAAAAAATTAAACATGTATTTATTAAATTTTCTGTTAAGTGTTGAACATTTTTCTTTGCCCTAGGGCTATAGTGATCAAAATAGATTTTTTGAAATTTATTTTTTATTGAAGTATAGTTGATTTACAATGTTGTGTTAGTTTCAGGTGTACATAAAAGTGAGTCAGTTATATATATATATACATATATATATATATATATACACACACACACATATATATATATACATATATATATATATATATATACTGTTTCAGATTCTTTTCTCTGATAGGTTATTACAAAATATTGAGCAGAGTTCCCTTTGCTATACAGTAGGACTTAGTTGTTTATCTATTTTATATATAGAAGTGTATATCTGTTAATCCCAAACTCCTAATTTATCCCTCCCCCCCCTTCCCCTTTGGTAACCATAAGTTTGTTTTCTATGTCTGTGGGTCTATTTCTTTGTATGTAAATTCATTCGTATCATGTTTTTTTAGATTCCATATATAAGTGATATCGTATGATATTTGTCTTTCTCTGTCTGACTGACTTCACTTAGTATGATGATCTCTATTTGCATCCATGTTGCTGCAAATGGCATTATTTCATTCTTTTTGATGGCTGAGTAGTATTCCACTGTATACATGTACCCCATCATCTTTATCCATTCATCTGTCTATCGACATTTAGGTTGCTTCCATGTCTTGGCTATTGTAAATAGTATTGCTTCGATGAACATTTGATTTAGATTTGGAAATCATGTTAGGTATTAGTTGAATTAGACACAGAAAGTCAAGCATTTAATGAACTTTTAATACATGCCAGTCCCTGTGTTTGCTTTAGATGTACACACAATGAATAAGGAAAAAAGCACCGCTTTTAGGGACACTTTCATGAGAGTATAATCTTCAAGTGGGCAGGAATTCTGTCTCATCTCCCACTATGTCCCAGTAACTTAGAATAGTGATCTTTATGAAATACTTACTGATCTATGACTAAGTCTTGGTGTTTTATTTCGGTGACCACTGTAGATTCTGTTGTCCACATAATTGCTCTAGAAAAAACATCCGTGCTTTATTCCTGATCATATCTCTGGCCTACATATCCATGGTGTATCTTTCTATCCAATCAACCCTTTTTTAATTGAAGTATAGCTGATTTACAATGTTAATTTCTTCTATACAGCAAAGTGATATAGTTATACATATGTATACATTCTTTTTTATATTTTCCATTATGGTTTACCACAGGATATTGAATATAGTTCCCTTGTGTTTACCCATCCTATATATAATAACTTGCATCTGCTAACCCCAAACTCTCGATCCATCCCTTCCCCAAACCCCTCCCCCTTGGCAACCACCAGTCTGTTCTCTATGTCTGTGAGTCTGTTTCTGTATCATAGGTAAGTTCGTTTGTGTCATATTTTAGATTCCACATATAAGTTATATCATATGATATTTGTCTTTCTCTGTCTTACTTCACTTAGTATGACAATCTCTCTGTCCATCCATGTTGCTGCAAATGGCGTTATTTTGTTCTTTTTTATGGCTGAGTAATATTCCATTGTATATATGTACTACATCTTTATTCATTCCTCTGTTGATGGACATTTAGGTTGTTTCCATGTCTTGGCTATTGTAACTAGTGCTGCTATGAACGTAGGGGTGCATCTATCTTTTTGAATTATAGTTTTGTCCAGATATATGCCCAGTCTGTCCAGTGTCTTGACTGGACCACATATAAGCCATTAACTCTTTTTCCTGGTTTTAGTCTGGGTTCTGGCTCTTGTTGCAAACTCCAGTTCCTACGACTGTGGCCCTGTTGTTTTCCTGAGCCATTAAAGTTCAGTATGAGAACAGAAATGGTGACGGAGGTGATGGAGTTGATGCTTTGAAGCCCCCACTGGACATACAGCCACCTTGAAGATAGTACATATGGCATCTTCACTCTGTAATTATTTACATCTAAGCTTCTTGGTTCAAAAGGGTGGATTTTGTTGGGATCTGGTTTTTAGAACTGAAAGGAAGTACACGGATAGATGTGCGGAGAGCTAGAAGATTTGACAAAAGACACAGTAGATTGTGACTGTGCCCATCTGGGAGATAAAATCAAAGCCAGCATATTAAAAAATACACAAAAATATAATAACTGGCTGATTGCCAGCATCAAGGAATCTTGAATAGGGATTGTGTGTGTGCGTGTGTGTTGTCAGCCCATGTGCAGAGTGTCGAGGTTGTTCACGTAGGTGACAGGTGCCCTGGGCCACCTCACGGTAGACATCTGTGCTGTAGGATAAAAGATGAACCCTAACCCCACTTGGGTACCATGAAACGTTGGTGTCCTCTCCAGAAACAAAAGAAAAAATAAAACCGGGGAGGTCTACAGGTTGTACAATTTGGGGAATGGCTGTTCCCCAGTGGCAGACTTTCTAGGAAACAGTGTGGAAGGATTGTTGTACAAGCTCATTAATTTTACCAGCATCTACTGTTCTTGGTTTCCTGATGCTTTGTGATGTGAGATGAAAGTGAATCTTCCAAGTGCCTCTTGTTGTCAGCAGACTATCGATAGCAGATAGCGAGTCCCAGACCTTCGTGGAGCTGAGAGTCACCTCAGGGGAGGTCTGTTTCCACCTCATTAATCCTCTCATGTTTTTTTCCTTTCTTTTCTTTTCTTTTCTTTCTTTTTTTTTTTTTTTGGAAGGTGCATCCACAGAGCTCTGTCTTGTAATGTATTTCGCAGCCACAGAAAGGTGAGGCCGTGAACACCCAGGAGACATGATTTCATTCCTTGGAAGGCCAAAACACCAAGATAAATTTGATCAGGGCTCACCTACATTAAATACGTATTGTAAAATTAAACCAATCTCAATTTGAGTGATCTGCACTTTGGAAAGAAATTTTTTGCAATTTTTATTTTGACTCATTTATAGTTTAGCATGCCTGAGTAGTGGGAGCCAAGTCTTAATTACAACCTCACACAGAATGACTGTCCTGTAGAGATCATTCTAAACCACCTAATCAAGTTATAAATCAAGTCGAAACGCCACTCTGAGAAATTAGTCTGTGTGCAGCTTTTGCAGGGAGAACATGCTATCAAGGCCTTCCTCACTCCCCAGTTTTATGTATGCAGTGAAGTTTCAGTTTTTGTTCTCATTTTTTTCATTAAAATTTTTTTCTTCAAGAATTTCCTTTGTAGTATCTTGTTTTTATTTTGGAAAAATTTGAGAAATATATAAATACATATTATAGAGAAAATAGATAACATATTTATAGATATGTGTACTATACATATCCTAACTGTACACATATATTATGTGTAGCTATAACAACATTTCACTCCTTGTAAAATTATTTTCAGTGTGACGTTTACATGAGAAGTCATTTTTTTTGTCCTCCCCAAAATAAATTTATAATGATTTTTTTTTTAAAGAAATTCACGTTCTTTTATTTATTTATTTATTTTATTTTATGACTGTGTTGAGTCTTCGTTTCTGTGCGAGGGCTTTCTCTAGTTGTGGCAAGCGGGGGCCACTCTTCATCGCGGTGCGCGGGCCTCTCACTATCGCGGCCTCTCCTGTTGTGGAGCACAGGCTCCAGACGCGCAGGCTCAGTAGTTGTGGCTCATGGGCCTAGTTGCTCCGCGGCATGTGGGATCTTCCCAAACCAGGGCTCGAACCCGTGTCCCCTGCATTGGCAGGCAGATTCTCAACCACTGCGCCACCAGGGAAGCCCTATAATGATTTTTAAATGAGGATGAGGATGCATGTTTAAAATAGGTTTATTTTTTAAATCTTCATTGCTAAAACTTTTACAGTTGCCAAATATTTGAATGTGACGCATACAAACACACACATACACATACATATACACACACAAACATAAATCTAGTGCCACTGATGATAATTTTCAAATGTACCCACAGGTGCTTAGTCATTTATATGGCCACCATAATCCCATATTTGATGATTTACACCCGTGGTTCTTACCTTGAGATGATCTTGCCCCCAGGGGTCACTTAGCAATGTCTGGAGATATTTTTGATTGTTAAAAGTGAGAGGCGGGTGCTACCAGCCTCGAGTGGGTAGAGACCAGAGGTGTTACTACACACCCTACAGGGCTCAGCACGGCCCTCACCACAAAGGCAGTGTGGTCCCAAACGTCAGCAGTGCAGAGTCTGAGAAACAGTGCTCGACATTGGTGGTATTCCATTTGCGCAAACTGCCAAATTCCAAAGCATCGGGAAATAAGATAGCTCAGAACGTATGATTATTTTGAATGCCTAGCCTGGACTTCATGAGTGTTCAGATACCCGCCCCCCCCATTCCCCTTCTCTTAGGTCCGGCTGGTTCATGGTCTCTCTCTGGCCCTCAGAACCTTGTGGGGAGGTAGGCTTGATCATACAGGTGTAGCATGAAGTCTGCGTGTGCCCTCACTTGCTCAGTCTTAACGAATATGTGACATAGAGGTGCTGCCATCCACATGGAGCTGGAGAAATGATGGAGTGGACCAGACTTCCTCAAGGCATTCACGTTGTAAGTCCTGGGAGAGATCCGCCAACTGAATTCTACCTTTATGGAATTCTGTGGTCCAGGGACTATGTGATGCCTTGTGTGGACCAACTCAGTTAATTCCCAGAGAGTTAGAAACAAATAAGTAAAGAGAGCCTCAAAGAATTTAAACTACTTGCTCTATACCTGCTTCATGCCAACCCTGGGCTGACTTCAGTGCATTTTGTCTCTGTACCTGGGAGTGTTTTGAGCAGGTCTGCGTTCAAAATCCCAGCATTTCATGGATATTGAGGAGACCTTTTCTCTGCCCTGCCCCTTTGCTCACTTGTGGCTCAGCCAGGCCCCACAAAGGAGGCATGACATGCCATCTACTTAAAGCTCAGAGAGGTTGACTCACTTCTCCAGCTCACAGAGAGGTAGCATTTGGGGACCCAGGTCTATCAGAATCAGAAATTACTGGCATCTCCTATGACCATGACGAAGGCTTGAGAAGGAAGTACTGATGCTGGTTCTAAACCAGAAGGGCTTTCAGGAAAACAAGATTTCAGACAAGTCAACACCTCTTTCACGTTTTTCGTCTGTCTCTTAATTATTCAGCAATTGGATCATGCTGTGGCAGAAATCCAAATGTTGTCTCCAGTACAAAGATAGAAGCAAACACATAAATCAGCCATTGGGTGTGATGCGAATTTTCACTCTCAATGCCACCATCCCACGTTGTAGTGCATTTTCATCCAACTCTGATTAACTTGGCCCAGGATGTCATGGATGACAAAACTTCCCCCAGACGTATTCTAGCTCCGTGATAGATCTGGCTCACATATGTTTCATTAGAAAATAAATGATCTGTTTGACATATTCTACTCAACCATTCCCTGAAATGAAATGCATATTATATTCTAGTCCAGAAAGACTCTGAATAACCCAGAATAATCTGTGTCCTTAGAAACACATCTGTCTATTTTCGGCTGAAGAATGCTGTATTTAAAGGTAGAGTCCTGTAGCGAACAGACTGGTGGTTGCCAAGGGGGAGGGGGTTGGGAGAGGGATGGAGTGGGAGTTTGGGGTTAGCAGATGTAAGCTTTTATGTATAGGATAGATAAACAACAAGGTCCTACTGTGTATCACAGAGAACTATATTCAGTATCCTACGATAAACCATCATGGAAAAGAATATATTAAAAAAACTGTGTGTATGTATAACTGAATCACTCTGCTGGACAGCAGAAATTAACACAGCGTTGTACATCAACTCTACTTCAGTAAAAAAAATGTTGATTAAAAAAAAGGTAGAGTCCTGGCTACACCTCATGAAAAGTTTTCTGTCTCTCATGCATCATTTATAATACTCACGTGCGACGTTCTTGAATGTCATACGCTCAGCGGTTTATCTGGAGAGAGTCGTCATGTGATCCCCGTAGGGACAAATCGAGGTGGTCCCTTTTTTTTTTTTTATTCTGGTGGCCCCACGTGGCTTGCAGGTCTCAGTTCCCCGACCAGGGATTGAACCCGCGGCCCTGGCAGTGAGAGCGCCGGAGTCCTAACCACTGGACCGCCAGGGAATTCCCAAGGAGGTCACTCTTTAAAAGTTAACTCCTCCCAGACTCAATAGGAAGATGGCTCAAATGTACCAGAAGGTTCTTAAATAGGCTGCAGGGTTTACCCTTGAAGGCATGCAGCGCTTTACGTGAAAATCGGGACTGCTGTGTCAACACTCTTAATTACGAATGGTGTCTTGATGTGACAAGCACTACGGCATGTACTTGAGATGCACCATCTTGTTCAGTTTCCTACAAGGAGGCTGAGATTCAGGGCGGTGATGTCTGGAGCCCACAGACACGTGCCACTGCGTAGCCCGAGAAGGATGAGTATCCGGTGTGAGTGCTCTCTCCGTTGCGTGTTGCTCCCTTTGTGGTCGCTGATAAATACCCACATGGCATGAAGCCAGCCTGGTCTCGATGCACACTTCCCTTTACCCACCTTGGAAAACGTTTAGAGCTCCACTCCTAATACCTTAGGAAAAAGTGACAGTTCTTTTTACATTTATTTATGTACTTATTAGTGTATTTATGTATGTATGAATTTATTTAAAAATTTTATTGGGGTACAGTTGCTTTACAGTGTTGCATTACAGTTTCTACTGTACAGCAGAGTGAATCAGCTGTGCGTATCCATATATGCCCTCTTTTTTGGATTTCCTTCCCCTTTAGCTCACCACAGAGCCTCGAGTAGAGTTCCCTGTGCTATACAGTAGGTTCTCATTAGTTAGCTATTTTATACATAGTAGTGTATATATGTCAATCCAAATCTCCCAGTTCATCCCACCCTCCTTTCCCCCTTGGTATCCATACGTTTGTTCTCTACATCTGTGTCTCTGTTTCTGCTTGGCAACACTCTTTGACATAAATCACAGTGATACCTTTTTTGACCCACCTCCTAGAGTAATGAAAATAAAAACAAAAATAAACAAATGGGACCTAATTAAACTTAAAAGGATTTGCACAGCAAAGGAAACCATAAACAAGACGAAAAGACAACCCTCTGAGTGGGAGAAAATATATTTACTTTATATTGGAGTATAGTTGATTTACAATGTTGTGTTTCAGGTGTACAGCACAGTGATTCAATTAAACATACACCTATATCCATTCTTTTTCAGATTCTTTTCCCATATAGGTTATTACAGAATACCGAGTATAGTTCCCTGTGCTATACAGTAGGTCCTTGTTTATTTTATATATAAAGTGACAGTTTTCTTAAACATCTGAGAAACAGTGTTCTGGGAGTTCCTATCCATTGATGGGCCAATATTATCAATAATAGTGCAATTAGGAGACATCAGTACAGTTATCTGTGCAATGTGTGTAACTTTTGGCGGTGTGTTTGTTCCTTCAACAAAGACTTGAGTGTTTCCGGAGTATTGGCATCGTTCTTGCTGATGGGACTCACTGTAGAAATTAAGACAAGCGATTGTCGGGCGAAATTCTACTGCCCGCAGATGCCGCTGTACACAATCATCGATGAATGAGAATTTCCTTGCGTGATGTTGGGGGTTGCGTGGAACACACAGCAAACGCCATTGGTGGCAGTGGTCTTGCCTTCCTTATCCTTGTCTGCTTTTTTCTCCCATTAGGCTGACCGCTCTGCCTTGGACTTCTCCTAAGTGATCGTTGCCCCGGGGAGGTGTTGGATGGTCACCGCTTCCTTGGAGCCTCGCACGGGCTGAAATTCGGCACCAGGATTAAGAGAGGGCTGCTGTCCCGTGATGGGCTGCCGAGAAAACCGCCGGGTTTGTTGTTAACCTTGGGCTCTGTCTATGACCCATCGGAGAGGCTTCCTAGCAAGCCCTTCCCCTCTCCAGGGTCTTGGTCCCTGGAAAGCCGTCTCTCTCTGCAGGCTCCCTTCACGGCTTGCTTTGCTTGGAGTTGCATCTCACGGACGCCCGCGGATGTGGTGGTGAACCATGTCGAGACCCCAGGGACTGTTATGGCTTCCGCTGGTCTTCACCCCGGTCTGTGTCATGGTGAACTCCAACGTCCTGCTGTGGATCACCGCCCTGGCCATCAAGTTCACGCTCATCGACAGCCAGGCGCAGTATCCTGTGGTCAACACCAATTACGGCAAAATCCGAGGCTTGAGAACACCGCTGCCCAATGAGATTTTGGGTCCAGTGGAGCAATACTTGGGGGTCCCTTATGCCTCGCCTCCTACCGGGGAAAGGCGGTTTCAGCCCCCGGAACCCCCCTCCTCATGGACTGGGATTCGGAACGCCACTCAGTTTGCTGCCGTGTGCCCCCAGCACCTGGATGAGCGGTCTCTCTTGCATGACATGCTGCCCATCTGGTTTACTGCCAATCTGGATACTCTGATGACCTACGTTCAAGATCAGAATGAAGACTGCCTTTATTTGAATATCTATGTGCCCACGGAGGATGGTAAGTACTTATTCTAAACAGAAAACACCTGCTCGCTCAGCCTCAAATTTGCCAAGAGGGTTGTATAATGTCCTGTGCATGATATTTTCTATAACCATTCATTTTTTTTTTCATATTGAGTTATCTCAGTAACGTACCATTTGTTCGACTTGAATTTACACAGTGTCTAATCGATGGAGAGTATCATAATTAATGACTTAATTCTTTCCATGTATTGCCTATTTAGCACTGCTGTAGTCTTTGTTTGTAGGTGATAGCCAGTGTGAGCATATAGTCTTCTATGTTATACGTGAATCATCTGTCAAGGAACAGATCTATTTGTTTTTCTCTTTCTGACTCACTTCACTCTGTATGACAAATACAGTATGCTAACACTTATATATGGAATCTAAGGGAAAAAAATAAAAGGGTCATGAAGAACCTAGTGGTAAGACGGGAATAAAGACACAGACCTACTAGAGAATGGACTTGAGGACATGGGGAGGGGGAAGGGTAAGCTGGGACGAAGTGAGAGAGTGTCATGGACATATACACACTACCAAATGTAAAATAGATAGCTATTGGGAAGCAGCCACATAGCACAGGGAGATCAGCTCGGTGCTTTGTGACCACCTAGAGGGGTGGGATAGGGAGGGTGGGAGGGAGGGAGATGCAAGAGGGAGGGGATATGGGGATATATGTATACGTATGGCTGATTCACTTTGTTATACAGCAGAAACTAACACACCATTGTAAAGCAATTATACTCCAAGAAAGATGTTAAAAGAAAAAAAAAGGAATGGATCTAGAGAAACTAATAGAATTAAGAATTTTAGCATGCTGACGTGAGCACCTGAAAATTATATAAGGAATGGTTCCTTTGGCTTTAATGCCTTAAGATATTAGCACTTTTTGAGTCTTAAAAGGAACTACTGATTGTTTTAAATACACAAGCAAGGGATATTTGATAAAACAATTGGACTTGTTTGTTTAGAATCCATGTTGTTGATATAAATTTGGACTTTATTTCCTGCCAATATTCACTGCAATCAAATGGCAAATGTGTGTCATCAGATGATTCTAACTACGTTAGAAAAATGATTTTCTTGCTTGAACAAAATGCTCCTTTTCTTTTGGATAACACAACAGTGAAAATCTGTGAACACAATCATGTTCCATGTATTAACTTAATCCAATACTAGTAAAACTCAGATATCTCCTTGTTCGTGTAGACCTCAAATTAAAATGTTTGCTAACCAGCCCAGCCAGACTCAAGGTAGTCTACAATGAAAGTCCATTTCTCATTTCTTGTTTGCATGTGCTCTTTTTTATACAAGGAGAAGGAAAAACATAGAATGAAATCTTCCTGGAACTTAAAAAAAAGTAATTGAGAGGAATCATAGCCATCACCGTCTGCTATAGAAACTGAAGTGTGTCCTTGTCCTTGGTAACTTTCATGCAGACATTTCTTTTCCTTTTTTTACCTTTAATCCTTGGGAGATGTTTGTCAGTGAGCTTTGGCTGGAAGTCTGCCATAAACGATGACATTATTCAGTGATCTCCAAAGTCGGATCGCATCTGCCGTATTGTTCTTGCTCCGTGCAGATGCAAAGAGGTGGCGTGGGTACCTTTCTCGAGAAACCAGGACGGGGGCGTCTGTTAGGGAGATGACAAAGAATGCCCAGGGAAAGTGAAAGGGTTGAGCTTCATTATGTTAGTAGCGTCTGGCATGTGGCTATTGTCACTATGGTGACAGATCTCACAATTACCTTGTAAAGTCTAGGTCTTGAATAGGGTTCAAGGGGTTAAACTGACACTGGACGCCTTACTTCCATGCCCGGTGCTGAGCTGCCCTAGTGCGCAGTAGCCCGCAGTAGCTGCTTGGTGCATATGTAAGAGGATGGATAACCCCACCCCAAACCAATTAGAGTTCTCATTTCAAAGCCACCTGGGTCATGGTCTTTCTCATCATGAACTAATCAAAGAAAGGAATAAAAAGAAACAAAGACAGGGTGGTGGAAACAAAACACGGTAAAGGATTCAAATTGCTTTCATGGGACTTCCCTGGCGGGCCAGTGGTTAAGACTTCGTCTTCCAATGCAGGGGGTGCGGTTTGATCCCTGGTCGGGGAGCTACGATCCCACACGCCTCACGGCCAAAACAGAAAACCAAACAAACAAACATAAAACAGAAGCATATTGTAACAAATTCAATAAAGATGTTAAAAAATGGTCCACATCAAACAAAAATCTTTAAAAAATAAAATAAAATAAAATTGCTTTCATCGTAAATTTGATATGCTGGTGCCTCTGAACCGGTGACTTTATAGCATTAACCTTCCAAACAAGGAATGCACTTCAAATAGAATGCCTGCTTCTGAGAGGTCGGGGTACAGTTACACCGCCCAGGAAGACAAATCAGTAGCTTCCTTGATGACAGACCCATAGATGTGCAGTTGTGTGGATTGAACCCATAAACGATTCGGCCGTTTCTTTGTGGTTCAGGATTGAATAGGAATTTGGGAATAGAAACACGCGAAAAAAGCTGCCGAATAGAGAAGCAATCTAAATTTAAGAATAAAGGCAGTGCTACCTGTTGATTCCTCTGGGCTTTTTAGAGCATTCTGGCACGCAATAGCTCACACCATCTTGGTGGGAGAATCAGAAATCTAATAGGGGCTGAATAGGTAAATTTGATCTCCCTACAATAGATAAATAATGGAATTTTGCTGGTGAGGGAAGCTATATGCCCGTGTGTTTGCAGAAACAGAAAATCACAGCCTGTTGGGTCAGGAGTTTTGAGGGTTTAAAAATAGATGACTTGCATCCATTTGTGAATCAACATGGAGGTTTAGATATTTAATTATTGGTTATTACTAAATGAATAAACCCCACTTGTACAATAATGCATGGAAATTGCGGCATCACGCTGATTTCTCCAAAGACCTTCCTTTAGGGCATATCTTAATTCATAACAGTGCATGTCATTAAGTGTGTGCACAGCAGTATTGGCTATTTGGAATTCAGTGTTCCATTTTGGTACTCCATTATTTTTTTTTAGATTTGTCGTCATGCACTCATCCAACGGTGTGGCCATCTGACTTCCCTACCAATGATAGTTCGGAGTTCCTATCCGATGCTAGTCAAGCTTCGCATGTTGGCATGGCAACAGAGACAAGCATGCTTAATTTCGAGAGGCACACAGAGACTTGTTCTAGGCAGAATAACGCCTCCTCCAAAGAGGGGCACGTCCTAATCCCTGGAACCTTTGAATATGCTACCTTACAGGGCCAAGGGGATGAAGGTTGCTGATGGAATTGAAACCACTAGGTGGCATTTTCGGGCGGGCTCTGAGGAGCTCCAGTTCTTTATGTCTCAGTGCAGAAAGAATTCAGCGAGGGACTTCCCTGGTGGTCCGGTGGTTAAGAGTCTGCGCTCCCAATGCAAGGGGCCCCGGGTTCAATCCCTGGTCAGGGAACTAGATCCTGCATGCTACAACTAAGACCCAGCACAGCCAAATAAATATATAAATATTAAAAAGAAAAAAAGGAATTCAGCGAGAGGCAAAGTGATGGATAAGAAGTGATTTATTAGAATAGGACACTTGTGAGCCTTACAATCAGGTAGGCGAGAGGGTGCTGTGCACCACTGAGAACTTAGCGGGCTGCAGTCTCATAATCAAAGGAAAAGTGGGGAGGGGGAGAAGACCACCTTCTTCCTCATTCTTGGGTAGACATCAGGCTTCCGTCCTTAGCTCCTCCTCCACAGCAGGCAGGGGAGTTTTCTTGTCCCCCACATGGTCAAGCTGGGACTGTCATGGCACAATGGAAATATTATTTCATGTCTCAGTACAACGAGGGTCTTTCACTTTGAAATGTCACCGTTCCATAAATTATTGTTTTTTATGTCTGCAGAGAGCATGTCCTAGGGGTCATTAACTTACTGAGCTCACTGGGCAGGATGTGGGTCTCATGCCGCCATTTATTTTTTATTGTCTTGGGGCATGTCTTGTACTTCTGTTGCATGATTTTGTTGCCAATAAGCCTGCTTGGCTTTCTGGTTCAGCACACCTGCTTTCTTGAGTGATCATTAACTTACAGGGTCTCCCATACTTTTTTCTTTACGTACAATCCCCTAGTGGGATTAACTATTTAATTACCTGCTTTGTCCCTTTACTCTGTCCCTATTGTTATGATATTTGCTTATCCATTGACTTTAAGATGGAGGGAATATATTCTGGTTTATCTGGGTGGGTCCATATTTAATAACAAAAACACTTTGTTGTGAATAAGGAAGCAGAAAAGGTGTTGAGGGCCAGAGGGAAGCAGTGGAAAAAAGGCACAGTGGCCATTGCTGCCTTCGAGGACAAGGCGGAGCCAGGAGTCGAGGAACCCTGAAGCCTGTCGAAGCTGGAAAAGACAAGAAACAGGTTCTCTCCTTGAGCCCCAGAAAGAAGCACAGCCCTGCCCACCCCTCAATTTTAGCCCAGTGGAACTCTGACCTTCAGAACTCTAATTTCCTAAATATCTGCCGCTCGAAGCCACAACATTGGTGGCAATTTGTTAAGCAGCAACAGGAAACTCATAGAGTTTTGCCAGCCTTTAATATAAATACCCTAATTGAAAACAACATACACATCACTAAAGAGTTGTTCTGAGCTTTCTGAGTTACTACTCATTCTGAGATGCTGATTTGTTTGTTACCCTTTCGACCTCCAGAATAACTGGTTAAAAAAACACCACCACACGCACTCATTTTAATGCTGGGTAGTTAAAATTTGCTGCTTTCCCTTATATATATCAAGGAGACAAAGTTGGTTCCAATTGGTGGGTGGATATTTTGCAGATTTGAGGTTTAACCTGTACAAAGTAGATACCCAACTTTTGGTTCCTCGTTTTAGAACAGATTTATGGCAACTCTTACTAAATGTCGTATTCAAAAGATACACTGATTTTACACAGGAACATAATGAACGGGCATTTAAGATTTCCCAGGCATCTAAAACAGATGTCCAGAGTAGGTGTCAGTGAATGGCAGAGAGCAAAACATCCAAATGGTCCTCTTTTCTCATCTGTCTCCACAAAATGTCCCTCACGATGGCAGCTGTACCTCTAAATGTCTTCTTCTGTGTTAGCAAAATCTTTTGGGCTCCCCATTCCTTCCCTCTAGACCTCAAGATCTGATCTGTTTTGGGGAAAGTGATTCTCTATCCTTTTAAAAAATAATTTATTGATGAATTTATTTGACAGAATGTCAGTTAATTCTTACCCGCCCCCCGGTTTTATTGAGATACAGTTGACATACATTGCTGTACAAGTTTAAGGGGGACAGCATGATGGTATGGCTTCTGCATATTATGAAATGATCACAGTAGTTTCAGCTAACATACATCTTCTCATATAGGTACGAGAAAAAGAAAAAAAGGAAAAGATTTTTTCCTTGTGATGAGAAGTCTTAGGATTTACTTTCTTTACAACTTTGCTGTATCTCATAGAGCAGTGGTAACTAGAGTCATCAACACTGTACATTATACCCCTAGTACTTACTTGTCTTGGAACTGGATGTTTGTACCTTTCGACCCCCTTCATTCAATCCCCCATTCCTCTACCCCCACCTCTGGCTGCAACAAATCTGATCTCTTTTTCTACGAGTTTGGTGGTTTTGTTTGTTTTTTGTTTATTTTTTATTTTTTCAATCAATTTTTTTTATTGGAGTATAGCTGATTTACAATGTTGTGTTAGTTTCTGCTGTACAGCAAAGTGAATCAGTTATCCATATACATAGATCCACTCTTTTTTTAGATTCTTTTCCCATATAGGTCATTACAGAGAATTGAGTAGAGTTCCCTGTGCTCTACAGTGGGTCCTTATTAGTTACCTGTTTTATATATAGTTGTGTATATGTTAATCCCAATCTCCCAATTTACCCCTCCCCCACTTTCCCCCTTGTTGGTAACCATGAGTTTGTTTTCTACATCTGTGACTCTATTTCTGTTTTGTAAATAAGTTCGTTTGTAATATTTTTTTAAGAGTCTACATATAAGTGATATCATGTGTTTTTTGTGTAGATTCCACATAGAAGTGAATACAGTATTTGCCATTTTCTGACTAATTTCACTTAGCATAATGCCGTCAAGGTCCATCCACGTTGCCACAAATAGCAGGAATTTCCTTTTTTTATGGCTCAATGATATTCCATTATGTATCTACACCACAGATTCTTTACCTGTCCATGCATAGATGGACACTTAGGTTGTTTCCATTGCTCGACTGTTATGGAGGGTGCTGCTGTGAACATGAGGGATGCAGATACCTTTTCTGTACCCTTTCTAATGTCAGTTTAGTTCACTCCGTCAGCTCAGCTTGGAGGATTGGTCAGGAACTTGCCTGCCAGGGTGCAAGTGCCAGCCTCTTCCCTTACCAGTTGAGTGATTATGGACAAGTTCCTTAGCTAGTACATGCCTCAGTTTCCTTGTGTGTAAAATAAAGATGAGCTGGGAGATTTAAGGTATTAATCCATATGAAGTGCTTTGTCTGGTATCTTGTACCTATAACGACTCTGTAATCTGATGTTAGTGGAGCATAGTTAATACTAGAAAAGAGAACCAGAACTTTTCAGCTAATTTGCGTATGCATATTGGTCTAATATAATGTCCAGTACATAATAAATGTGTATTGTCTATAACATAAGTATTTACTGTAGTATTGGAGGGGTCAGCTTAAGAAACGGGACCAAGCATCCATCACTTCCGACAGTTCCTAGTATGGCTTTAACAAAAGGGAATTTTGAGGAATGGCATTTTTAAAATGGAAGGTATAGTTGATTTACAATGTTGTGTTAATTTCTGCCATACAGCAAAGTGACTCAGTTATACATATATATTCTTTCTCATATTCATTTCCATTTGGTTTATCACAGGATACTGAATATAGTTCCCTGTGCTCTAAAGTAGGACCTTGTTGTTTATCCATTCTATATATGATAGTTTCCATCTGCTAACTCCAAACTCCCAGTCCAACCCTCCTCCATCCCCTTCCCCCTTGGTAACCACAAGTCTGTTGTCTCTGTCTGTGAGTCTATTTCTGTTTTGTAGATAAGGTCATTTGTGTCATATTTTAGATTCCACATATAAGTGATACCATATTTGTCTTTGTCTGACTTACTTCACTTAGTATGATAATCTCTCGCTCCATCCACGTCGCTGCAAATGGCATTATTTCGGGAATGGCATTTTTATTTTTAAAGAGCAGAGTATTATCTTGTTCTGCTTTATTCCTAAGCTTTATCTTTTTTAGCCTGAGTTGTCAAATGGATTTTTAGCATCCTGTTTGACGTACAGAAATTAATCATCAAGGAAGCATTAAAATTCATTTCTTGGAAGAGGAACTGAGAACATCCAACGACAATAGCACTATTTTTTTCTGTGAGATAACGGAAAAATTAATTGCCTTTCTCTTTTCGTCAAGTCACAAATAGTTCAGTTGTATGCAGAGTGGCAAAGTCGAGTTCACTTGTAGGCAGAGTGGCAAAGTTGTATGCAGAATGGCAAAGTTGTGTGCAGCGTGGCAAAGTTTAGTATTAGTGGCAAAAACTAAAAGTTGACTAAGTTAACACAGAAAGATGTTTTAGCCAATCCACATCAGCATGCAGCTATGTGAAAATCATTAAATGATTCCCATTTTCATCTGTGGGGGATGTTTGACGTTGTGTAGACGTGGCTTGTAAGTGAAGGTAATTAGGAAAGATTATTTAATAAATAGCTCCCTGAGAAGGATTAATTGAAAAGAATTTAGTATTTTGTGAACACGGTTAAACTAGAGTAGATTTCTGACAACGTGTGTCCCTCTCCCAGCTTAAGAGATTCACCAATAGAAAAATAATCCTGTGGTGGGTTTAGAAATTATATATATTATGAATAATGCTATTTGGTTAGTATGCCTTATACTTGTTTGAGTAATTCGGAAAAACTGTTCCCTAAAGAAGAGGATTTCCCCTTACACTTGTCATTTTCCAAAACATGAGTTTTAACTCAATTCCATTAGCAATTTATAATTTTTTTCACAATTAGAACAAGTCCAAATGACTTAGGATGTATTAAAAAACCCCTTTGTGGGCTTCCCTGGTGGCGCAGTGGTTGAGAATCTGCCTGCCAATGCAGAGAACGCGGGTTCGAGCCCTGGTCTGGGAAGATCCCACATGCCGCGGAGCAACTCGGCCCGTGAGCCACAATTACTGAGCCTGCGCGTCTGGAGCCTGTGCGCGGCAACGAGAGGCCGCGATAGTGAGAGGCCCACGCACCGCGATGAAGAGTGGCCCCCGCTTGCCACAACTAGAGAAAGCCCTCGCACAGAAACGAAGACCCAACACAGCCATACATACATACATACATACATACATACATAAAAAGAATGTAAGCAGACAAGAATATCATTAAAAAAAAAAAAAACCCCTTTGCTAGGCATGCGTATTATAAACATTACAAACAAACTGTTCAAGATAGAAAGTTGAGGTGCAATTAGTCCGCTAGAGTATGTGTCGGTGTCCAGAAATCTCCTCCTTATTTACTCGTGCAGTCTCGCCCCCAGGACATGTAATAGCTTCATTTGTTGCCAAAGACACTGCTGGTTTGGACACTGTTGTTTATTTTGCATACTGTCTTGGCAAAGCCTTCAGCCTTTTTAATATTGAGTGACCTCAGTTATGAATAATAATAGTACTGTACCTCCTGTGAATGTTAGGGTTATAGTGATTTTGGAGTAAGCTACTGTGTAAGAAATGATTATAAAATAGAAAAGATCAGTATGTTCTTATAACTTTAATTTTCGGGTAATTCAGTGTTCATCTCATCACAGTATCTGTCGTCCGAAGACTGAAGTTCCTTGGGTGCCAAGATTCCTGTGTATCTAGTCTGTTGTTTGGTTTTCCTAAACCAGGCTGTCTTCATAAAGAATTAGTTTCATGTTTTCTCCTTTACGGTTAAGAATCCTTATTCTGTGTGCGGTGACATCCAAACTGCAGTGAAAGTGAACAGAGCTGAGAATTCGTTAGCTTTGGAGTTGAGGACCATTGGGGATGTGTGAGGAGTGCAAAACAGCAGCCCTGCGTAAATAAATCAGACCTACAAATCATCCAGGAACTCACAGGCAACTGAGGCAGAGAGAGAGTCTGAAAGAGAGTCATCTATTCATGTGCTAACCACCTGTTAAGACAAAATGAAGACGAGAGACACGGTAGTCTCTGTTTTATTATAATTCAATCGAATATTCTATTTAGGCTTGGCAAAGTAAGTTTCCACAACTGGAAACAGAGAAAAAAAGATGAAAAGAATTTTTCTTGTTAGATATCACATGTCTGATTATTTTGAGTGGTGATGACTGGCATTGGTATATAGTTTGTGGTGTGTGTGTGTGTGTCTGTGTGGCTCTGTTTGTGTGTAGGATGTTGGAGGAAAGCCCACAGGAAAAAACATCCGTAATTCCTTTAAGATCCAATGTGTTACAGTTTTCTGGAAAAAGCCAAAAAGCACATGGAGATGACAAGACTCTGCCTTCCTCTCTGAATTCCAAGCACTCTGAAGTTTCCCTTAATCAAGATACTCTCTCGTCCGTTGTGAATGTGGTTGTGTGTACAATAGTCAAGTTTGCTCTGGGGAAGACTGTGTGTTCCCATCAGAAAGAGAGGAACACTGAAAGTATTGATTTGTCTCAAGCAAAGGAGCTTTTGTAGTCGGTTTCGACACAATCTGAAAATTACATGTTCCGAAACACTCCTATCAGTTTTCTTCAAAATGTATGCTTTGAACTATGTTCTGTTCTCTCTGTTTTATGACATGACATAATCCATCATTCCATCAAAAAATGAACGTATTCACCTGACATCCTATCTACCTGCTCTGTGTTCACTGTAGTTCTAACCCCAGCCAGATAGTCTATGGATCTCCAGATCCCAACTCTGATTTCTTTGTGTGTTTTCTTCTCTCCTCCATTCCTTATTCTCTTTACAACCTTTTTAGGTGATTCATTGAAAAATATTGATAAATCACTACTTGCATTTAACATATGCAAGGCTTTGGGTAAGTCCAAGAGGTGATGTAAAGAATTGTAAGCCCTTTGATGGGAAAGTAAATGAGTCCCAAGAAAAACTAAAGTTTCAGAAACGGATCATTAGGCACAGTGAATTCAAGCAGGGAATGCTTTAAGTTTCCACGAAAAAAAAAAAAAAGGAAAAGGAAAAGAGTTTGAAAGTTATGTTTTCCATTGAGGATCCATGATGGAAAGGTTTCCACCAATCTTGAGATGAATATCCAAGGCATACACTCCTGTGTTGTGGAATGAAGAAGGGCTTTCTGAATCCCCCAAAACGAAGCTTCTTATTTGTTGCTTCTCTAGATGGAACAAGACATAAAAAGTATAAAATGGGGAAAGAGGGAGGGATAAAATCATGACAGAACTATAGGAAGGTGCTTTGATGGTATAGTTTAACATGCAAAGTACTCACTTGGGTATTTTTTGCATTGTTATATTTTTGACATTGGAGGATTCATAAATGGAATCCATCCAAAGAAATGCTAATGCATATTCTTCTTCTCAACAGACTGTGCAATAAGGTTAAATCAAAGAACACGAGGTTCCTTTCTTACCAAATTCAGATGTACTTATCACCTGGAATTTTTTTAAAAAATCATTAAAAGCTTTACTGCTCCCCCCAAATTTTTACCTAGTGAAATACTTTCATAACTCTATATTTTATAATGTGTACATCCAGATAACTAATGTGATATTGCTATAATATTTTGTGTGTTTTAAAAAAGTAGTTTAGATTTAAAAATAGAGTATTAAACCTTAGAAAACTGTATCTTCCCTAAGAAAATTACACTGGTCAAAACATATTAGCTTAGATTAGGTATTTCCTTCTGAGTTTAAATCAGATAATGAGATCAGATTCCACTGTAGCACATTGTACAAGGATGTTTGCATCTCATGCATTTTTTTCAAAGAAAGGGATTGTGGTACGTTGAATATCCTACTACCCAATCATCATTTTACCTGGGGGTGAGTGATGGCATCAACTAGCACATAAATCACAGAATTGTGAAATCTTCCACATAGAAGGAGCTGTGGGACCCATTTCACCGACTTTCTCAATGCAGTGTTCCTCCGGTCATTAAACCCCTGAAGCCCTAAGCAGAGATGAAACATCCTTCTCCGTATTCCTAGAGCTTCACTCCAGTCATTTCACAAGGCTACACCCCTAGGAGACTGTAAACCTTTGAAAGCATTTGTGAGCTTAATGAACCATCTACTTGAATGTATGGATCAGATGGACGACGGACAATTCCTGGACATGCAGCCCTTTTTGGACCTGGCCGATGAAGACGTTTGCAGGTCTGTAAGGGAGTTTCTTTCACCGTTGGAAAGGGCTGGTGATCTATCCATGTGCCATCTCTACCAACAGAGTTAAAGCAAAGCCAGCTGGATTCCTTCCTCCCCCAGCCTCTTGCTTTGGAAATCTTTGAAGACAAGATACTATGTTCCACCTTGTTTCCTGCAAGCATCCTCAGCAGGCTTCATTTCCTCCTGCAGATGCCTTCAGGACCTTCTCATCCTCCTCCCTAGCCGACTGTGGAGAGCCTATCAGTTGAGTGTCTTACTCTTAGGTGGATGTCTTGGTACCAAGAATTATTGCCAATGTCAACCCAAAGGCATGCATTTGCTCTCAAATCATGATATGTGTTATATATACCCGGAGTTCATGTTAGTTTTTTTCTTTTTCTTTTTTTTTTTTTTTTTTTGGCAAATGCCTTCAGCTCTTGGCTCATCTATATTGAACCTGAAACTGTGTTTTCATAATTTTTTTTAGAAAACAATAATATATTTTACAATACGAGTTAGACGTGAAAGAAAATACGATCCCTCTGCTTCCTACAGCAAACGGATCGCACGCACCAGGACGAAGAAATTTGCAGCTGAGGCTCGGAATTTCTCACAGGACGTCGCCTGCACAAGAATTACCAGCTGCAGCCCAGCCAAAATCTGTTTACTGCATGTTTCCTTGAAATACAAAGTCCTGGAGGTGTTACAAAGAAAGGAGGTGGAAAATTGTGACGGAATGGCCAACATAGTAATGGGTTCCTAGTTTGGGGAAAGCCATAGGTTGCCTGATTTTAAATGCAGTCGTCTTGGGCTTCCCTGGTGGCGCAGTGGTTGGGAGTCTGCCTGCCAGCGCACGGGACATGGGTTTGAGCCCTGGTCTGGGAAGATCCCACATGCCGCAGAGCAACTAAGCCTGGGCACTACAACTACTGAGCCTGTACTCTAGAGCCTGCGAGCCACAACTACTGAGCCCACGTGCCACAACTACTGAAGCCCACGCGCCTGGAGCCTGTGCTCCTCAACAAGAGAAGCTACCACGATGAGAAGCCCGCGCACCGCAACGAAGAGTAGCCCCCGCTCGCCGCAACTAGAGAAAGCCCGCGCACAGCAACAAAGACCCAACGCAGCCAAAAATAAATAAATAAATTTTAAAAAATAAATGCAATCATCTATAATTTGATTTAATGGAGGTAGAATTATTTCCAAGAAATTAATTAAAGTTCACAGGTTGGAAAAGAGTTCAACATCTCATATGCCTTTCTCTAGACTTAGGGGGAAATGAACTTCCTCTAGCATTTTCTTCAAATGAAGATTGTGTAGTTGTTTTTACTATTACTATGGTCATGATTTAAATTAGATAAGCTGTGAGATGGTACTATGAGGAATTTGGGGGTTTGTGAGATATGAAATGGTTATTCTAAGACTACAGAATATCAGTCAGAATCTTTTAAAGACTTTTACAGACCATGCCATGGGTATGTAGTCTTCAGACTTTTCTCTTGTCAGGTTCTGACTTGACCTGAGTTATGGGTAGAATTGTGTCCCCCGCCAAAAGATATGTTGAAGTTCTAACCACCCCCCAATACTTATGAATGTCACCTTATTTGAAAATAGGGCTTTTGCAAATGTAATCAAGGTAAGATGAGATCATACTGTATTAGCAAGGACCCTAAATCTGTTATGACTGGTGTCCTTATTAAGACTGGTGTCCTTATAAGACACCATATTTGTTAAAAAAAAAAAAAACAAGTTCAATTTTAAAATGGGCAGAAGACCTGAATAGACCTTTTCTGAAGAAGATATACAGACGGCCAACAGGTACTTGAAAAGATGCTCAACATCATTAATCATCAAGGAAATGCAAATCAAAACTACGAGATATCACTTCACACCTGTTAGAATGGCTACTATTGAAAAGACAACGTGTTGGCGAGGGTGTGGAGAAAGGGGAACCCTCCTGCACTGTTGGTGGGAATGGAAATTGCTGCAGCCGCTATGGAGAACAGTATGGAGGTTCCTCAAAAAAATAAAATAGAACCACCATATGATCCAGCAAACTCACTTCTGGGTATTTATCCAATGAAAGCAAAAATACTAACTTGGAAAGATATCTGCACTCCCATGTTCATTGCAGCACTATTTACAATAGCCAAGATATGGAAACAGTCTAGTGTCCATCGATGGACGAGTGGATAAAGAAGATGTGATATATATACAGTGGAGTATTATTCAGCCATTAAAAGAAGGAAATCCTGCCATTTGCAACAATGTGGACAGATCTCAAGGGCATTATGCTAAGTGAAGTAAGTCAGACAAAGACAAATACTATATTTTTCACTTATATGTGAAATCTAAACACCCCCCCAACCCAAAAAAAAACCCCACAAAAAACAAAAAAGCCAAGCTCATAGTTACTGAGAACAGATTGATGGTTACCAGAGGTTGGGGTTGGGAGTGGGAGAAGAAAAAAAAGAGCCCTGTAAATCTCACTTCTTTCACGTCTAGGACTCCATAAAAAGAAAAAAACAAACTTCAAGGAAGCCATACCTTCTCTGTGAAGCTTCGCCCATGGAATCCAAGTGGATACTTTCCTCAACATGTCAGAAAGAAACTAAATCTTTCCTTCCTAGGAAAGATAGTCAAACACATCACCAAGAACACTTTGTCCTTCTTGTCTCGCTCGGGAAAAAGGCTCTTAAAAGTAAGAGACTGGATCTTAGAATCTTAGCACAGGTGTTCACACCTACACTATGACCAAATGGTGAATTTAATAAATAGGTATTGAGTGCTTAAATTGGAAGAAGGAGGAGGAGGAGAAGGAGGAAGAGGAGAAGGAAGAAAGAGGGAGTAGAGGAGAGGAAGAGGAGAACAGAATGAAGACAGCAGAGATTCCCAGGGAGGAGACCATGGGAAGATGGAGGCAGAGACGCAGAGATTGGAGAGACGCATCTCCAAGCCCAAACCCACCAAGGATTGATGAAAAAACACCAGAAACTCAGAGCTGAGACAGAGGCAAGGAACAGAGTCTCCCTCAGAGCCTACAGAAGGAACCAGCCCTGTTGACTCCTCCATATTGGGTACCTGTCCTGCAGAACAGTGTGACCTTTAAATTCCTGTTGATTTAAGCCGCCCAGTTGGGAGTCATTTGTTCCAGTAGTGCTAGCGATCTTAATCCAACGTGGGCTTTGTATTTTCTGTCTTTACCTCCTGCCTCGGCCAGAAGAAGCTAGAACAGCTGTCGTCCACATTCACGGTTCCCCAAACCGTCTCTGTCTTTGGGAAGCTCTCCTGACACCCTCGTGGTCTCCTGGATGTCTTCTCCCCCTCTCCTCACCAGAGAGGAACATCTTGGCTTCCCATCCCCCAAGGCAGTGGTTTTCCAAATGGAAGATTCTATGCATTAATGATCCAGAAAATGAACTTGACATCCTTCTACTGAACTCTCATTCCTGAGGAAAGACTGATCCTACTCCTGCATCCTATACTTCCTTCTCTTCTTTGAGAATCAACTTCAGGCCATCAGCAGGCCCAGCTTTTCCCTCTGAGACATCTCAATCCATATCTGTCAGGCCCTAAGTGTTCTCGTCTTTCCCTGGGAAGTTCCAGGCCTCACCACCACTTGGTGCAGACGTGTGTGGTGGACTGACTCAGCGAGGCCTCGCATGACCCCGATGTCCTGGGAGTCATGCTTTCGTGGAGTTTCTTCTACTTGAGGGTGGGCGGGACATAGGACTTCCCTCTAACCAATGGGATAGGATGTCACTGCCATGATTACATTGCATTGGCTTGGAATTTATGTCTTACTAGCAGATCATTTCTGTTGCCTTTTTGGTTTTCATGCTTTGTTGGAATAAACTGCCATGTCGGAAAGATCCCCATGGAAGGAAACTGAAGGCTGCATCTGATCAACAGCCAGCAAGGAACTGAAGCATTCAGTTCAACAGGCTGCAGAGAACTGAATCCAACCAACAACAACATGAGCTTGGAATCTGATCTTGCCCAGTCACTCAGATTTCAGAAGAGACCCCAGCTCTGGCCAGCACCTTCGTTTGAAGCCTCATGAGAGATGCTCAAACAGAGAACCCAGTTAAGCTGTACCTGGATCCCTGATACACAGAAACTGTGATAAAAAAAATAGATTGCTGTAAGCCATTCAGGTTTGTGCTCATTTGTTATGAAGCATTCAGTAATGGATGCAAACGTGATAGGTAAAATAAATGGATTTCAAATTCAAAAGTTGGCCAAATTATAACTCAAGTCCCACTGGTTGGAGGGATGTGGATTTTGAGCTCGTCAAACTGGTTATTAGAAATGTTCAGATGGCAAGTGAAGTAAATTCAAGTTCAGTTCACTTAAGGGGAAAAAGGGATTCATTGGGTCTACGCACTGAGACTTCTAGCAGTGGTTGTAGCTTCAGAGATGGTGCTCTCGGATCTGAATCATTGCCATTAGTCACTGGAAAGGTTGGGTCCATCTTTCTTTCTCTATGTTGACTTTCTTCTCAGAGAGGCTGTCTTCATTTGGTGGCAAAAAATGGTCACCAGCATTTCCCTGTGACGTCACCATTGATCTCAGAGAAGTGTATTGGCCTGAGGATGATTTTTTTTTGAACCAGCTTGGGTCACAGGCCAACTTTGAACCAATTTCCATATCTAGAGGAAAGAGTCCCTTGGATTGGCATGGCCTGGGTTAGGTAGACATTTCCGGATGGGGAAGAGGGATGGGTGAGTCCAGCAGGAATTAGCTTAGGGTAGATTCAGAAAAGACAGTTCTCCAAAGGGAAATCGAATGCTGAGCAAGCAAAACTCATTGATGTTCATTGTTATTCCTCATATTCGGGATAGTAACCAGACAAGAAAGAGAAGTATGGCTTAATGGGATAGGAAGTGAGCATGGGTGGGAAAGCCTTCCCTAGACTGTTTTCTTTTCAGCCAAAAGAAGAACCTAGAGATTTGAAAATGAGAAACCTTGCTTATGCGGTGTTACTGCTGTTTTGTAAGCGTCTGGACCTCTTGGTGACGTATATATAAAGTGACAGGAACATCCAGCCGATGAGGAAATTTACGTTGAGACATGATCCACACTGGGCATCACACTCCAGAGACACTTCTGGGTCTGGAATGTGTTCGCTGATGGCAAAATCAGGGGTAACATACGCTGTAACTCCAGATGGAAAACGACCTGACGTGGGGCAGACTGGTTGGGACAGGGTGGAACCTGATCTGCCCACCGTTTATTTTAAGAGTTCCAGCTAGGGACTTCCCTGGTGGTCCAGCGGCTGGCACCGTGCGCTTTCACTGCTGGGGGCACGGGTTCAGTCCTTGGTCGGGCGACTAAGATCCCGCAGGCCGCTTGGTGCAGCCAAAAAAAAAAAGAAATTCCAGCTAAAGGGTTGGGTTTGCTAAAGGATCAGCCAATTTAGGGGGTTGATCTGGCGGAAAGTGTAATTGTATTTGAACGACTTTCAGCCTAAGCCTTTAACAGGAAAAGTTGCAATGGGGGGGAGGTGGGCGGCTGTTGGGAAATTGGTTGACAACTTAGTTCATTTCCTCCATTCTCTATTAGGGGATTCTGCAAGAAGCACAGGAGGTCATACCCCGCTGCTGCTTGCTGCTCATTGAGCTTTTTCTGTGAGGGTTTGAGGTGGGCGGCTCCTCAGGATGGTGGTCAAACCTGGTCTTCTGTTCCCCTGCAGCTCTGTAAATCCAAGCGGGCACCACTAGTAACCTTACATCACTGACTTTCTTTGGCTTTGTTTGTTAACATTTCCTACTCTGTGGGCCCTGACATTAACACATACACAGTGTTTCCTTGGATTCATGCATTCAGTGAATTACTTATTGGGCAGCTTCTGATTGTCAGGCCACTTTGCTGAATGTGGTCCCACCCCTTCTCTTGAAACTACACAGGAGAAGATGGACAGCCAACTGGAATCACTATTAAGTAGAATCGACGCTATGATGTAGCAAGTTGGGGAGACATGGAATTATCCAGAGGGACACGGGCTCCAGGCTCACAGGGTCAGAATACGCTAAGGAGGAATTGGGAGGACAAGTGATTGACCGAGTGGCTGTGGGGAGCATGTCACGTGTTCAAGGATGGAGCCCAGAGGCTGATGTTCATATTGATTCTCTGAGCTGAGCATCGTTTAAGAGACCGAGTGAGTGAATTGGAGGTCTTTGCTCAAGCATCTGAAGTGCAGCTACTGTGATCAGTTAATTGCACGTCAGCGTGCTCTGTCATCAACTGAGCTACCGAGAACGTCGACAGATGTGCTCTTACGGAAATTGAGAAGCCCAGCAAGGACAAGGATTGCGCTAAAAGAGGGCCTCACTGCCTTGCAGAAAACGTGAAGCAGGAGTGGACAGTATAGCTCAGAGGCTGAGTGCATCCTGCTACTGCCTCTCTTTGCAAAAAACGTCACCCAATGATTGGCCCATTTTCTGTGGCTACTGTCACACTACAGTGTCAGGGTTGAATAGCTGCAAAGCAGGCCATATAGGTTAAAAATCTAAAGTACGTATTATCCTGTCCTTTATAGAAAAAGTTTGCTGACCTTTGATGTAAAGAAATACCTTCATGAAGTCATTTGGGAATCTCCTAGTTAACACACAGACATGAAGGACAGAGTCCTGAGGTTCATGCTACAGAGCAGTTGTTCCCAAACTAACCAGGAAGATTTTCACATGCAGATTCCTGGGCTTCATCCAGGCCCCCACTGGCTCACTAACTTGGGGGAGTGGGCCCCAAGAATCTGCATCTTAATGACCCTGAAGATGATGCTGACAAAGATCTTTTCTATAATAGTCATGAACAAGATGTGTTTATATATAATAATAGTCCTGTTATATCACTACTTGAATATCATATGTTTCATGATATGTGAAATTGTATGAATAATAGGCACAGAAAGGACCTCAGAAAATTCGACCTGACACATTTTTAAGCCAAGTGTAAACAAATACTCCTTTCTGCCATTAGGAAAAAAATAGGAAAACAACGATGAAATAATTAAAGAAACCATGGTCCAAATAGGCTACCCTCGGGTAACTTTTTGAAGTGACCTCCTAGGGGATCTAGTTGTAAACTGTATCTGTAGGCAGTTTAATTAACGGACATGCAACAAGGGTTTATTTGGGTAGATCTTTAAAATCAAATCAGTTTAAATAAAAGACTAACATCCCAGTGGCCAAAGTGAACAACCAACCCATAGGTGAATAAATACAGATAATAATCGTAGTAGTAGTAATAATAATAGATGATTCTGGTGGTAGTGATGCCGGTGATGATGCTGAGGATGAGAGCGATGAAAAAGGTGATGGTGATGATAACGATGATGGTGGTGATGATGGTGGTGATGATAACGATGATGGTAGTGATGGTGGTGATGATAACGATGATGATGGTAGTGATGATGGTGATGATAACGATGATGGTGGTGGTGATGGTGATGATCATAATTTTGATGATACTGATGATGGTGTTGATGACAGCAATGAAGAGGTCGATGGTGATGATGATAAGGATGATGGTAGTGATGATGATGGTGATGGTGATGATGATAAGGATGATGGTGGTGATGGTGGTGATGATGGTGATGATGATGATTTTCATGATACTGATGATGGTGTTGATGACAGCAATGAAGATGGTGATGGTGACGAGATGAGGGTGATGGAGATGATGATACCATGATGGTGGTGATGATGGTGATGATCATAATTTTGATGATACTGATGATGGTAGTGATGATGATGATGATGGTGGTGGTGATGGTGATGATGATGATAATGGTGATGATGATGGTGATGATCATAATTTTCATGATACTGATGACGGTGTTGATGACGGCAATGAAGATGGTGATTTTGTTTTGGTAATTGTGGTGGTCATGGCGATGATGACTGTGATGATGGAAATGATGACAATGACAGTGAGAGAGGTGAGGAGGGTGATGATGATGGTGATGGTAATGAAGATGATAGTAGGTGGCATTCAGTGAGTGAGCTTGTATAGCAGACACTTTGCACTAAAGCTTGGACATCTTCTATCAACGAGGACACCTAATAGCACTCCAAAATACCATGTCACAAATGAGGAAAGTGAAGCCGGGGGTGGTTCATACTTTACCTAAATTGGCCAGTTTGTAAAAGGAAAAAACCAGAATTTGGCTTTAAGTCTGCCTGACTCTTGCCTATGTAATTTCCTTAAGAGTAATTAAATGTGCTTTAATAAAAGAAAACACGGTTTCACCTATAATATCAGCAAAGATGTAATAAAACAATATTCTATGCCAAAAGTAATGTGTATGCATGACTTTTTTTTGTTGATTTACAATATTGTGTTACTTTCAGGTATACAGCAAAGTGATTCCATTTTATATATTTCAGATTCTTTTCCATTATAGGTTATTACAAGATGTTGAATATAGTTCCCTGTGCTATAGAGTAGGTCATTGTTGTTTATTTTATGTATAGTAGTTTGTATCTTTTAATCCCAAACTCCTAATTTATCCCTCCCACCTTTCCCCTTTGGTAACCATAAGTTC
This sequence comes from Balaenoptera acutorostrata, assembly GCF_949987535.1. Taxonomy (NCBI): domain Eukaryota; kingdom Metazoa; phylum Chordata; class Mammalia; order Artiodactyla; family Balaenopteridae; genus Balaenoptera; species Balaenoptera acutorostrata. The sequence continues at coordinate 4,150,460 of NC_080085.1, read as the reverse complement.
GTTTTCTATGTCTCAGTCTGTTTATGTTTTGTAAATAAGTTCGTTTGTACAATTTTTTAGATTCCACATATAATTGATGTCATATAATATTTGTCTTTCTCTGTCTGACTTACGACACTTAGTATGATCATTTCTAGGTCCATCTATGTTGCTGCCAATGGCAATATTTCATTCTTCTTGATGCCTGAGTAATATTCCAGTGTTTGTGTGTATGTGTGTATATATCACATCTTCTTAAACCAATCGTCTGTTGATGGACACTTGGGTTGTTTCCATGTCTTGGCTGTTGTAGAAAGTGTTGCTATGAACATTGGGGTACATATATCTTTGTGAACTAGGGTTTTCCCCTTTTCTGTATATAAGCCCAGGAGTGGGATTGCTGGATCATATTCTCACCAACAGTGTAGGAGGGTTCCCTTTTCTCCCCACCCTCTCTAGCATTTATTATTTGTAGACTTTTTGGCCATTCTGACCAGTGTGAGGTGGTACCTCGTTGCGGTTTTGATTTGCATTTCTCTAATAGTCAGCGATGTTGAGCATCTTTTCATGTGCCTGTTGGCCGTCTGTATGTCTTCTTTGGAAAAATGTTTACTTGGGTCTTCTGCCCATTTTTTTTTTTTTTTACTGTCTTTTTTTTTTGATATTGAGTTGTGTGAGCTGTTTGTATATTTTGGATATTAACCCCTTGTTGGTTGCATCGTTTGCAAATATTTTCTCCCATTCCATAGGTTGTCTTTTTGTTTTGTTGATGATTTCCTTTGCTGTGCAAAAGCTTTTAAGTTTGATTAGGTCCCATTTGTTCATTTATGCTCTTATTACTTTTGTCTTGGGAGACTGATACAAGAAAACATTGCTATGATTTATGTCAGAGAATGTTCTGCCTATGTTCTCTTTTAAGAGTTTTATGGTGTATGCATGACTTTTCTTGGTAGGCATTTTTGTACATTGGTATATGGAAAAGCATGTTTTTTGGAAAAGCAACATAGTAGTATGTGTGAAAAGAATAAAAACGTCCATAACTTTTGAACCAGTAGCTCTGCCTCAAGCAGTCCATTTTAACAAAATAATTTTTTTAAATGTTCCTAGAGATTTATGGCTAAGAATTTACATTTATGATAGGGGAAATAAAAGATAAAACAGGTGAGAGGTAATTTATGATATATTCATGGAATGAAGTACTGTAGCCTGCTTTCATTTACTGCATGTAAGTACATGCTTACGAATAATGTCTAAAGTACGGGGGCAAGTTGGCTATAACAAGAGTCGAGGGCAGAGAGCGGAACCAGTCTGCCTTGAATTCTTCTTCCTTTTGGACCACAGCTCGTGCATCCAGGCTCTGTAGCATGGATCTATTTGGAGCCCATCAGGGCCCTTCTGTGGCTAGCACATCTGGCCAGGGAACCTGCCCTGGCACCAATGAATCCAGAACCTAGCAGGTGATGGATGGAAGCTATGGAAAATGGAAGGTGGTAGCTGGGGACACACCCACTCCTGACAGTTGACACAGAGGGGTCTCCTTGGAACTCCTTGACCGTGAAGGAACAGGGAGCTGAGGTGTGTGTTCAGAGCCTGCCTCAGGCATGGGGAGCTGCACGTCCTGAGACACACCGTGGACAAATTACAGACCCATTCCGTCATTTTCCCAGGACCTCTAACACGCATAATCCACGGCTCAATCAGTAATATCATCTTCAGGTTCTAAATGGTTAGATGATTAAATAATAGATGTCAGACTTTGACGTGCAGGCTTTAGGAGTGAACCCAGGGCTGGTGTGTTGGACACGGTGTTGCTCTGAGGATAAGAGGATATTCAGCAGACACTATTCTTTCACATTTTAGAGATCCGTACATCCTCTGTACCCGGGTTGACGTGTGGTGCACGGGAGACTTGCCTGTTTAAATATATGTCTCCCATTTCATCTGCAGCCCTCTGCACGGGGGCCGGATCACTAAGGTGAGACTACCTCAGTGTGGAACAGGAGCGTGACCTCACTCTGCTCTTTGTGGAACACATTCTTGTCGTCTTTGCAAGAATTCTTCATGGAACTTCATCGCAGAACAATGAACAACAGCATCAAAAAACCCTACACGTGCAGAGTATAGATATGTAGGCCTAATATTTTTAGCACGGCCATATTCCTCATGGATTCGTGCGTACATTCCTAAAACGTTAGTGGTGGCAAAGTGATTATGATCTCCGCGTTCAGCCACTGTTTCTCCCACCATTGGCTCCTCTCAGCCTCAGCACTACCGACATCCTGTGTCGTGAGCGGCTGTCCTGGGCAGTGTGCACGTTCAGGGGTCTCCCTGGTCCCCACCTGCTGGAGTGCCTGGGACACGCTGAAGACAGAGAACAGTGTGATCCGTCAGATAAATCCCCGCAGAGGCAGATTGCAGCCGACTTGCAGGAGATTTCCAGCGGGGCAGTGAAGGGGAGAGAGAGCCCAACGTTGCCTGACCACGTGCGCAAGTGCCGGGCACTACAGCAGGCGTGTTTCACGTATGATCTCCTTTATCCTCTCTGGGCATTGTCTTGTTGACAGCCAGAGTCCCATGAGGGAACGTTTTTAAGCAGTCAGATGACAACCTCTGATTTGCATTTGGAGATTAATTACTCAGACGGCCCGTTCTTTCTTCACTCGTTCATCTTGGCCTCAGCTGACATCTCGATGGTGTCATTTGATGTATTCTGCAGAGAGGTGATCTGTCCCATCGTTGTCTTGGCCTGAGGCCTGAATTTCTGACCATGAAACGCTTACTTGTTTCCATTGTGGCCCCTCACTTCCAAGGACCGTCAGAGAAGTGAGAGTGGATTAGATCACCCATCCAACAAGTTGACGGATGGGTTAGTTTATCTGATGATTAGTTTGCCGAGCTTCTTTATCCAGACATGGAGCATTTAGAGGAGGAGAAAGTGCATAGAAGAAAAATAGGAGACTGTTGTCTCAATTACTTTTCATTTTTAATTTTGGCATGGAAAAGTCTATTGGTAGATATTATATATGGTTGCTTCTGCTTCCCAAGTTAGGTTATAAAATTTTTTTTGTGCTGCTGTCTATATCGAGTGGTGTGGCACGATTTGAAGGGAATATCTATAGGTACATTTAAAAATAAAAGATCAATCTTTCATCCTTGGTAGAAAAAATAATCTATTTACTATTGCATGGAACGTAAAGCAGAATTTAGCTGTTGCCATTAGGAAGTGATAGAGAATTACCCAAGAGCTCCTTCCTCTGTGCCACGATTATAGCTAGAAGGAAACGTCAAAAAGAAATATTTTGGCCCTTTTATATACAACTGGTACAAAAATGTCCCCATATCAGAATACTCTAAAGAATGCACCATACAAAGAGAATCTTCCACCACCATTAACAAAATTAGTCAGTGGTCAGTATCATGGGATTTGTGGTACATTTTATATTGTTCTTGATTAGATTCAGAAACGAACAATAAGGCCTAATTGATGAAAGACAGCCTGTGATTTTGTGCTTTTAATATAATGGCCTCTGGCCAAATACGGACAAAGGGAAGAGGGATTGATTTGTTACTTTAGATTTGTTACTCCCATCCTGCTTGAAAATAGCGATGATTTACAGTTTTAATATGTTTTTCATGCACAATTAACATCATTGTTGCCAGATTTACAGAAGAGCCAGGAGAGAGGAGCTGCAGTGATTTATTAGGAGTGCATGAAACAGAATTAATGCCACCAGCAGCAGAGTTTAGTGGGAAAAAGCTGAGGCACAGAATCTTAAAAATGAAAAGAAAGCTTGGTTGCAAAAACACGTCCGCTTTAGGTAAGCGTCTGGCCTTAGTGAATACCTCTTTTAACAACAGCAGCAATAGTGAATTCACACTGAGTACTTTTCTCCGTTTCAGAAGGTTTCTTGTGGAATTTCAATATGGTAAAATATAATGACGCTGTTGTATGAGGGACTGAGGCAAAATCCAGTTATAAGATGGACATTTCTAGAAACAAATGTGGCATGGGGAATATTGTAAAGATTAGGAAGCTTTCTTCACAATTGGTATAGAAATTGAATACCATACATTTGATAGTCAAATAGGTTTTTTTAAATTGAAGTATAGTTGATTTACAATATTGTGTTAGTTTCAGGTGTACAGTAAAGTGATTCAGCTTTATATACATATAAAGCCGTGTGTGTGTGTGTACACTTTTTTCACATTCTTTTCCATTATAGGCTATTACAAGATATTGAGTAGAATTCCCCATGCTATACAGTAGGTCCTTGTTGTTTATCTATTTTATATATAGTGGTGTGTATCTGTTAATCCCAAATTCCTAATTTATCCCTCCTCCCTTTGATAACCATACATTTGTTTTCTATGTCTGTGAGTCTGTTTCTGTTTTGTATATAGACTCATTTGTATCATATTTTAGATTCCATGTAGAAGTGATATCATATGATATTTGTCTTCTCTGTCTGACTTGCTTCACTTAGTATGATAATCTCTAAGTCCATCCATGTTGCTACAAATGGCATTATTTCATTCTTTTTTTATGGCTGAGTAGTATTCCATTGTATATATGTACCACATCTTCTTTATCCATTCCTCTGTCGATGGACATTTAGGTTGCTTCTGTGTCTTGGCCATTGTAAATAGTGCTGCTGTGAATTTAGGGGGTGCATGTATCTTTTTGGATTAGAGTTTTATCTGGATATATGCCCAGGAGTGGGATTGCTGGATTATATGATAATTCTATTTTTAGTTTTCTGAGGAACCTCTGTACTGTTTTCTATGTCTATGAGTATATTTCTGGTTTGTAAATAAGTTCATTTGTATCATGTTTTTAGATTTCACATGAGTGATGTCATATAATATTTGTCTTTGTCTGACTTACTGTCTCTAGGTCCATCCATGTTGCTGCAAATGGCATTATTTCATTGTTTTTTATGGCTGGGTAACATTCCATTGTATATATGTACCACATCTTATTCATCCATTCAGGTGTTGATGGGCACTTGGGTTCCTTCCCCAAATAGGATTTTTTAAACATTTTAGTATTGAAAAATTGTCAGTCTTGGGTGTTTGTGTATGATTTTGTTTTATATTTGCTTTCTGGGATTTTTTTGGGGGGAGGGGACTCTTTCATTGGATCTTGAAATGTTAACATACATTTTTGCCACAAAGTACTCCGCACAGACAGATTTCTTCAGTTTTTCACCCACCCTTGATGGAGACCCAGGAAGCAAGCAGAGTTCTCTTTCAGGCACAGAGATGCAACTCCTACACTTGCCATCTGTTACCTTTTAGTGGAAAGAGAGAAATGTCACAAAAAATAAGGACAAAGTAAAGACCTTGCTAAAAAGCAGTCTGCTACCTGTGAATGGAATGTTTTGGAGGCACAAGTATACTTAGGGATGCCTATTTGTCTGTGTAGCTTGTAAATGTAGACAGGCAACATCACACATCAATAAATGGATTCAACTAAGCTTCTTTCCAAAATGCCTTCTCTGCCTCTCTGACCTCAAAGCTACCTCCTGTCTGTATGGGAGGTTATCTGCCCTTTGAATTGTTCTCCATCCTTTCCTGTTTTCATTAGGTGACCTGCTTCCCTTCTAAACTGACAAGTAGGACTCTGCCAACAGGCAAGGGTTGTATTCATACCTATAAGTCTTTAGACTTGCTAATGACCGAGGCATGCAAAGTATAACTGATGCTAATTATCTGTTAAATTGACATAAATTTCTGCATAAATATCAGACCCATGTTTTCTTTTTCTGTCTGGAAGGAGGACTTCAGTTTTCTCTGCAGCTGTTGTACTTCACGGAATCACTTCCTCTTCCATCCCGTAAAACCCCATGAGCTGCGGATAGGGTGAAATGCCTACACACGCAGTGCCGGAGGGTTTGCGTATTGTCATAATCTTCCTGGGAGAAAGCATGGCAATAGGTAGCAAATGCTAGGAACGTGTGCCAGGAATACATTTCACGACAAGAAATTTTATCCTCAGGAAGTAATTGGACATGTGCAGAAACATGCCGGTATAAGGGATTTTCATTGCCAAGCGCTTAGGATAGCAAAAAGAAAAATAAAATGGATGCAACAGTTTTTAACAGTCTATAATTTGTTATGTAATTATAGATACAATATAAGCGTAGAATACAAGCCATTAAAATTGCATTATAGGATAATATTTAGTGATAGTGGAAATATTCAGAGTGTATTCTTTTTTTTTTTTTTTTTAAGGATTTTCTTTTTTTTTAATTTATTTATTTATTTATTTTTGTCTGTATTTGGGTCTTCGGTTCGTGTGAGGGCTTTCTCCAGTTGCGGCAAGCGGGGGCCACTCTTCATCGCGGTGCGGGGACCGCTCTTCATCGCGGTGCGCGGGCCTTTCTCCATCGCGGCCCCTCCCGTCGCGGGGCACAGGCTCCAGACGCGCAGGCTCAGCAATTGTGGCTCACGGGCCCAGCTGCTCCGTGGCATGTGGGATCTTCCCAGACCAGGGCTCGAACCCGTGTCCCCTGCATTAGCAGGCAGATTCTCAACCACTGCGCCACCAGGGAAGCCCCAGAGTGTATTCTTTTGTGAAAGCATCTTAATAGTATTATTTTCTATTGCACTTGCAGTCTTTTTAAGTTCCCCTGTATAATCTACTCCAGGGCTTCTCAGTTTTATTTCTTATTATGACAAGAATAGAAAACGATGAGAGGGTGACACATTATGTATTGAGAATATTTACAGTGGTGTAAACAGGAGAGGCTGCCAGGGGTAGGAGGTGCCTGCCAGGCGGCTGTGTATCCTTCAGGCCACACCTGCCTTCATGACCCCATGTCTTGGTTCTCCAGCTAAGACATACAGGGCGCCAGGTGCACAGGTGAGCATGGTCTGGTTTAAAAGGTCAACCGTCCATAGTTTTCTACAGTACAAATATCTTCCCCCAGTTCCCTCCCATCATTACCACTATTTCTGATGCCATTTGTTGAAACAAAAATGAATAGTTTCGATTTAGTGACGAACCCTTGACGTTTTTTTTCTCCCTTACCTCTTTTTCGAAGTAGGACATATTGAAGAAATCCTCATCTCCCCCAAGATCACAAAATTGTTTTCCTGCATAATTTTCTAGGAGTGTTAGGGTTTGTCCATGCATTTTTTTTTTTAATTAATTAATTAATTTATTTATTTATTTTTGCTGTGTTGGGTCTTCGTTTCTGTGCGAGGGCTTTCTCTAGTTGTGGCAAGCGGGGGTCACTCTTCATTGCGGTGCGCGGGCCTCTCACTATCGCGGCCTCTCTTGTTGCGGAGCACAGGCTCCAGACGCGCATGCTCAGTAGCTGTGGCTCACGGGCCTAGTTGCTCCGCGGCATGTGGGATCTTCCCAGACCAGGGCTCGAACCCGTGTCCCCTGCATTGGCAGGCAGACTCTCAACCACTGCGCCACCAGGGAAGCCCCATGCATTTTTTTAAATTAATTTTTATTGGAGTATATAGTTGCTTTACAATGTTGTGTTAGTTTCTACTGTACAGCAGAATGAATCACCCATACATATACATATATCCCCTCTTTTTTGGATTTCCTTCCCATTTAGGTCACCTCAGAGCATTAAGTAGAGAGTTCCCTGTGTTATACAGTATGTTCTCATTAGTTATCTCTTTTATACATAGTATCAATAGTGTATATGTGTCAATCCCAATCTCCCAATTCCTCCCCCAGATCCATGCATTTTTAATCTAAACAGAATTTATTTGTATGTATGGTGTGAGGTAGGGATCCAGTGTTATTTTCCTCCAAATCGTGAACCAGTGTTTTCAACATATAAGATAAACAATGTATCCCTTCCCAATGATTTGTGGTGTCAGCCTGGGTCCTGATAGGGAAAGATGACCCACATAAAAAGGAGTATATTAAAAGATGGGGGCAGGATATAGGGAAACCAGCACAGGGTCATGCAGCAACCCTGAAATAGCTATAGTAGGGAGCCCTTATGTGAAGTTACAAGTACCCACTGAGGTTGTGCTAGGCATACCTGCCAGGAGGTCTTACATATATAGGGTACTCTCTCCTTCTGCCCTCCAGATTGGCTGCTAGTATCTGCCTTGGCTGAACCCAGGGGAAGCCAGAGGCAAGAGTGATTCCCTGTGGGTTCAGGGCAGAGAGCCCTGTGGAGCTGAGAGAGAATAAATTTCAAAAAAAAATGTCTGCCAAAAATAACCCAATAAAAACTAACGTCCACCACATATACGTAGGGCAACCTATAGGTTTTGTATTTGGTCCCATCCATCAGTCAGTTCCTGCAGTAGAGCAAGATGTGAATCAAATAGAATAATCTATTTTTTCTTCTTTAATGTTCTCTTTCCTCTTTGTAAGATGTTTATTCTTTCACATACAATTGAAAATCAATGTGTCAAATTCTGCAAGCTTCTGCTGTCTTTGTTGTGAGCTGTATTGAATTGAAAGATTAGTTTAAGAAGAACAGATACCTTTCCAAATTCATGTAGTCCCATCCATAAACTGGCATAGTTCACTACTGATTGAATTCTAACTTTAGCTTTATTAAAATTATATGTTAGCTAATTTATTTTCTTGGTAAATATTACCTTATTTTCTATGTCATTTTCTGCTCCTGGTATAAAAAAATGTCTTGACTTTTGGTACATTGATTGTATATTGAGCAATCTTTTTGGATTGTCTACTATTTGTAGTGCCTTAGCTATTAAAGTGCATGATTTCCAAAACAGTGATCAAACTATCCACAAATAACGACCATTTTCTCCCTTCCTTTTGGATATTTATACTTTCGTTGCCTTTATTCCTTGTGTCATTGCATTGACCCTGGACACCCAGTGTTGTATTGAAGTACATTAGTGCAAACTTATATCCCTGTCCATGATTTTATAGGAAATGAGTCTAACACTCTTTGATAAATAAATGTGATTTTGGCTAGAGATGTTTTACAAATGGCTGTTATCAGATAAAAGAAATTACCTTTGATTTCCAGTTTTCTACTAAGTTGAAAAAATTTTTTTAAAGTATACATAGGTAGTGAATGTTGTAAACACATCTTGGCATCTCTGCAGTTGATTACATGATTTCTCTCTTTTCTTTTTTTTCTATTCACCTGATTTAATAATATATATATTTTGTATTAGTGCATTTTGGAAACAACCCCATTTTGATCATAATGCAAACTTTTAAAAAATTGCCAGTACTCTCTTAAATTTGGTTTGTTAATATTTCACTTAGGATGTTTACATCAGTACATTCATAAGTGAATTGGATTTATAATATTATTTGAATTTGATTTGATTTTGTTGACTGAAAAAACAATGCCCAACCTAAAAGTTAAGAGTTATGTTTTGTTTTATTCGGTGGACTATCTGAGGACTTCAAGCCCCGGAGACAGTCTCTCAGGTAGCTCTGAGGGACTGCTCTGAAGAAGTAGGGGAGGAGCCTGGATGCAGAGGAGTTTTTGCAACAAAATCCAGGTAGTTGGAACATGAAAAGATGACTGTTAATTAAAGAAAACCAGACATCTCAAGTTAATGAATTTAGCACTTTTTTGTGTATGGGGCGAGGCAAGAGTCTGGGCTCATTGAAAGCATTCCTTTGATCTGCACCTCAGCTACCTAGGGCCAGCATCATGTTCTTTCCCATCCTGAGTCCCCTCAGGGCTCAACTTGGGGCGGGGGGAGTGGGGCTGTGCTGTATTGGCTGAGGGCTTGATGACTACAGTACCCCGCGTTTACTGATATGGCAGGCGACATTTTTCATCCACACTTTCTAGACTTGGTTTTCTGATCTCGCACAGTCCTTGTTTGCTTTCGATACCTAAGTTAAACTAATCTTACAAAAATATTTTGGCTGCTTCCTTTCATTTTATATTTTCTGAACAAAATGTCAATAGAAAGGCATACTAGAAATTGCCTGAACATTATCTTGGCTGGTGAGTTTTATGTGGGAGATTGTTTTTATTTACTTCATGTTATTAATAGTCTTTAGCTAGTTTATTTAAATCTATTGGTGTGTAAGTTTTATTAGTATGTTCTCAAACATCTATTTAAATTTAGGTTTTTTAGCAGGATTGCTTATATTATTAAAGTTTTCTTTGTTTGTATTTTTACTTTATTTAGGATTACTTACACTGATTTCCCCCTTTGTTCATTTATTTTCATTATTTCTTGATTTTCCTCGAATAGTGTTACCAGATGTTCACTTATATCACTAAGCTTTTCAATAAATTACATTTCATTTTCATAATTAGCTCAACTGTTTTCTTGTTCCCTATTTCACAGATTTCTACTCATCTCTGTCAGACATGATTTTGTTATTCACTTGGTGTTTATTCTTTTACTGTCATTCTAGTTTTTTATCTGCCTCCATGGCTCATTTATTTCCAATCTTTCTTGTTATCTTGTAAATGTATTTGAAGTTTTAATTATCCCTGTAAGCATTTCTTTAGACCTGTCAAATATTTATAGTTGATGCCTAAATTATCATTGAATGACAAGTATTTTGTATCTTTACTTTACCTTAAAGGTGTACACACAGACATATTTAACGTCCTAACACTTTTATGGGATGTTTTAAACTATTGGTTTCTAATTCTATTGAATTATGGTCAAAGAATATATTGGTGTATCATGCTGCTTCTTTAAAGTATCACTTATGAGTGGAACATTTTGTAAACATTCTGTGTGTGCTTGAAAGCCACACACATACACACATACATACACTGTGCTATACACATGCATATTCATATTTACAAATACATGTCTGCATGTGTGTTTTGAGGGGCATAGATTTCCATATATATCTATCAGATAACGTTTTCTCTCCTAATTTGATCGGTTCCAAGAAGGTGCTATTTTAATTTCTTGTAATATTTTATTTTTCTTACATTTCTTTTATCTTAAATGTTATGTATTATATAATATTATACATTAATATATAATAATATATTATAATAATATTCTATACTAGTATATGTTATATGTAATATATAATAATAAATATAATGTCTATAAATAAATATATAATTAAATTATGTATTATATACTATATAGATAGATTATAGATTACATATATAACTATGTATAATGTATAATTATCATAATATTACAAATATAATATTTAAATAATATATAAATATGTTATTTAATAATATACCTTACATATACTTCATATACATGTATAATATATATTATTTACTTTTCTACATAGTTTCAGGCTTTATTATGAGGGACTTACATAAATATGTCATTTACATCTTTTCTCTCATCTGCTCCTTCCCCAGCATTTAATATCCCATTGTGACATTTATGATTCTTTTCTCTGATATTAAATTTGCATCCCAGATATATTTTCAATGAATTTATCTTATACTCTATCTTTTTAGTCTCTTCTATCTCGTTTATGTAGCCCTCGGTTTTAAATACATCTACTGTCAACAATAGGTTGATAAAACTGCTTGTAATCTTAATGTATCAGTTTATCCCACTTATATTTTTGCAGTGACAGTTCTTCTAGAGCTTATAATTCATGTCATTTTTTTGTATAGTCTGTTTACCACGCTTGCTTGATTTTCATTTATTTTCTTTGCTTTTCCTAACTTGCATTGTACAACTCTTGAGTTTCTATTGCTAACTTCATTGTTATACTGTTTTTTTCCTCTGTCTTATACGGAGGATTCGTCAAGTTTTCCTCTCCTTACTTGAAAGTTGTAGTCTGCAATTAGATTTTAACCTAAGACCTATAACTATGCTTAGCATTACCTATCAAACATTTCAATATTCATAATTTTCCCCAGAACAAGATACAGACTTACTATGTTCTTTGCATGTCTCTCCTCAACCCCCAACCATACTGGATGCTAAGGGAATTTTGGCTCTAAGTGACTGTTTTCTGAGGCTGCTAATGCTCTATGTTTATTATAATGCTTTGTTCTGGACCCATGTCTCTCTTTGCAGAAATAAATCGTTCCAAGAGTATTTTCAAGAGGGCTTAACGCAGTAAAGTAAATTTTATAAGACTTTTGCAAATTTTGTTTTCCTTTTCATTTAAAAGATACTTTCACTGGATATAAAATCCTAGGCTTCCTTCCTCTCCCTTTAACTTGTAGAAAGTAATATTCCACTTAGATCCTGTGTTGCTGTTTCTATACTGCGTTGGTGTGAAAAAGCCTGTATTACCGTGATTTCCCTTCATTTACACATTATTTGCTGTTTTTCTCAGTGGAAGCTTGAAACATATTTCGTGTGTCCTTAATGTTACTAAAAATCATGGTAATTGGTCCAGAAGTTGATTTTTCGGTTTGATTTTTAAAATAAGCTCGTTCTTTAACTTGCGAGTTTTCAATCCTAAGCCTTACACATTTTTCTTTACTGCTTGGAAAGTCTCAGCCTGTTATTCCTTTTCTTTTCTTTTCTTTTCTTTTTTTTTTTTTTTTTTTGGTCTTTTTCTTTTTTGAGGTAAAATTCATGTAAACATAAAATGAGTCACTTTAATCATTTAAAAAGTGTACAGTTGAGTGTTGGCCGTTATTTCTAATAGAATTCCTCTCAGCCTTTTAATCTGTGTTGCTGTCTTTTTGTGAATGTCCTCTTAGATGATGTGTATATTTGTCTTCCATATCTTGGCATATAAGGGATTTTTTTCCCGTTTCTCCATCCCAGATGCCTTCTGGGAAAATAACTCTATCTTTTGGCTCACACATGTATTCACTGGCTGATTTCGCTGAATTCTTTCATTTCAGCCAATTCTTTGAAATTTTCAGTTCACCCATCTTACTTTTCTTGCCAGGTGTCTCTTTTGACCCCCTTCATAACTGTTCCTGTTTCTGTTGCCATTCACTGGGGGGTATTTAATATACTTTTAGTGAATGCCTTATATTTATTCCGGTCATCCGTCTTTCTAATAAATAGATGATTCTATTTGTTCGTCATGTTTGTGCTCCTGACTGGCTCCACAATATTTCCTATGAGTTTATCATGTATTTCCTTGGGGCTAGCAGATACCTTGGTGGGTAATTTATATACACTGACTACGGAAAAGCCCTGCTCTCGATTTAATGCCTCTGGGTATATTGGAGACGGGAGAGGGGTCCCCCTAGGAGGGCCTCTGGAATCCTCTTTCTGGCTCCTGAACCAAGGACGTTGTACTCTTTTCTGCCATCTCCCCTCTCCCATCTACAGGCAGGTTCTTCTCTGAGAAACCCACAAAGTTGAGCCGTAAATATGCAGCCTGCCGCATGGAGGGCATGGGGAGAGAATGCTCCAGTGTTTCACTAGCCTGATGTTTTAATTGCCATCAGGGCCGGATTACATCTCGGAGACAGAGTTTTGGGTGAAGTAGAAAGACATAGTTTCATTGCTTTGCCAGGCAAAGAGGGCCACAGTGGACTAACGCCCTCAAGACTGTGTGTCCCGCCCTGGAGGGCGTCGTGAGAAGTCTCACGGTGTTCAAGGAGCAGGGCGTGGTCAGCTTGTGGACACTCTTCTGATTGGCTGGTGGTGAGGTCATCGGGAGTTGGCATCATCAACCTTCTGGTTCCAACCGGTCTGGGGTCTGCGTGCTGGTGGGCAGCATGCAGTTAACTTCTCCCGCCCGGTGGAGGTTTCAGTCTCTGCAAAACAGCTCACAGGACGGGGCTCGGAATATGATCTGTAGCCCTTGAGGAGGAACCAAAGGGCCTTGACTTTGTTGAATGGCTAAGGTATTATTATTTTGTCTTGCTTGACTGTTTTCCTGTCTTTCTGCATCTTCTCACTTCTCTGATTAAATGTATTCTTTGACTAAAGTTTTTCTACAGGCAAAAGGCAGGACACAGGCGGGTGTGTATTCTGGGAAGGCCTTGTAGGGTCCTGCTCGGTTACAACTCCAGTGGGAAACCAGATGTCTACTGAGTTCCCGGGAACCTTGGGACCTTTGGTTTTCCCAGGTCTGCCCCATGAATTTCCCGATTCAGGATCCTGATGAGAGAAAAAGCCATGATCCCTACACCCAGCGAGAGGGAAAGATGAACACACAATCCAAAAGCTCACCCATCTTTCTCACCTTGGGCGGCTCAGGTCCTACGCACCCCCTTCATGTCCCCACAGAACGCAACTGCTATTTATTTCTCCAAGCGTTTCTCAATTTTGGTAGTGATCTCAGAAGAGGTAAAGAGTTGGATCACAGAAGCAGAGAAAGGAATTGAGGTGGCTTGTTCAGAAGATGGAGTGGAAAGTTCTGTGACTGAAGTGGTTTTGAAGAGTGGTTTTGCTCTTTCTGTAAATAAAAAGAAGCAGTTTCCAGATGTCTTAAACAAAAAAAAAAGAATTGATTCTGGCTCCAAGAAGATTCTCTCGCAACATCTTGTTGCATCTCCATCTGTTATTGTTAACCTGTGGGCCAACAGACCTACAAAAGTCTGGGGCTTTTGGATTGCCAACAGTTTTCATTGCATTAGAACCTGACATGCCTGTCTTATGTCAGGGTGTGTTTTTATCGTTGCCCTACTATTGGTGTCTGCATATCCTGGACTTAATGACCTGATGACCATCTCAAAGACCTGAACTGAGACAAACAATGCAGTGGGCTTTAGTCGTAAGATAATCATCACAGAAAGCATTTTGAATATTCTACAATATTATACCTTGAAACCCAGGCGGTGCTTTACAGTAAGATTTCTCCCACCTGAAACCCTTAGTGTAATACACTTTTTATTTCAATTAGGTTTTTTTTTTAGAGGCCTTAGCCCTGTAAACAGGATTTTCCCTGGAATGTAAAGACTTTGGGTGAAGCTTTTTGTAATTCATTGAAAAATACATTCATGCTTCCTTAGAGAGAGGTGAGAAGATAGAAGACCCAGACTTGTTGACTGAGGTTTGTCATCATAGATATTATTTACTGTGGGTGATGCCTGCAGGACCAACTGTATTCTCTGAAGTTCCTTGGGCATGTGTTACATGGCATCAGACAGTTGCAGGTTTGCCATTCTCATGCCTGCTTTGTATTTGTTTTCTTTCTTCTTCTTTGCCTTCATACAAGTGCTTACTGCTCTCTTCCCAATGTGATCTGTGCCCCCAAATCTGATCAATAAGCTCACCAGCGTCCCACTTGAAATAGAATAAAGAGGGACTTCCCTAGTGGTCCAGTGGTAAAGAATCCGCCTTCCAATGCAGGGGATGTGGGTTCGATCCCTGGTCGGGGAACTAAGATTCCACATGCCGCGGGGCAACTAAGCCCGCGCGCCACAACTACTGAGCCTGCACACCTCAACTGGAGAGCCCACGTGCCGCAAACTACAGAGCCCACACACTCTGGAGCCCGCGCACTGCAACTAGAGAGACGCCCACACACCGCAACGTAGATCCCACCTGCCACAACTAAGACCCGACGCAGCCAAAAAAAAATGTGCAGGGGAAATGCGGTGAGGGAGTCCGATTTTGGATACCCTTGCTCTTCTGAGGCCCGGCACTCAGCAGGTGAGATGCCTTCTGAAAACCTCAGTTATCTGATGGTAAAGGGAAGCTAAAAATTGTGCCTACCTCACAGGGCTTTTGTAAGGATTCCTGAGATAATTTGTGCAGATTCGTAGCACAGCGCCTGACTGACTCATGGGAGGTTTTTCATTAATGCCAGCAGTTACTAATTTTTTAAAAATTTGATTGAAGTATAGTTGATTTCCAATGTGTTAATTTTGCTGTACAGCCAAGTGATTCAGTTATGCATATATATACATTCTTTTTCATACTCTTGTCCATTATGGTTTATCACAGGATGTTGAACATAGTTCCCTGTGCTATGCAGTAGGTTCTTGTTGTTTATCCATCGTATATATACTAGTTTGCATCTGCGAGAAGTTACTAATTTTATTAGCAGTGATGAGCCTTACGATGACTTGACTGTGCTACTAAGGAACTCAACCGCTCCCATACTGTTCTTTCATTCAACTGACTCTCAGACTTTTTTCTTGTGCTCCAAGTAAGTGCCAGGCGTTGTGCTGGGGGCTGGGTGAGTGAAGGCAACTAAAACAGTGTTTGCATTCAAAATGCCCATCTTTTTGTGGACTGGCCTTTCTCTGTCCTGCTCAGAGATGCCCGTTTGTACTCTAGATGTTGATTCCTGCCTCTGTTCTGTATAGTGAAGCTTAGGTAGCAACTTTGCAAATCAGTAACAGGATACAATGCATTTTTTTTTTTCCTGGGGATTAATTAACTGCTCTCCTGTTCACTTAGGGCTGTTTCTGGAGTGTCGCTCTCCTCATAATACATATGCCAGCACTACCAACGGTAACATAAATACAGACGGTCCCGACGTGACCATGGTTGAACGTGCAAAAAAATTTTGGAGTTTCTGATAGTGTGAAAGCGATCCTCATTCAGTAGAAACCATACTTTGCAAAACAATTTTGCACTTTCTGATAGTGTGAAAGCGATCTTCATTCAGTAGAAACCATAGTTTGCAGAAAAATTTTGGACTTTCTGATAGTGTGAATGTGATCCCCATTCAGTAGAGATCATACTTTGCATGTTGGGTTTTCCCAGACTATCACTGTGCAGTCTGGTGCTGTCTCGTGTTGCTGGGCAGTGGTGGTGAGCTGTCAGCCATGTGGTCACGTGGGTAAACAAGAGATACACTGACAACCCTTCTAGACCCATCCAACCATCCTGTTTTCCACTTTCAGCACAGTATGCCATGAATTACATGAGATAGTGAACACTTTCTTGTAAAGTGGGCTCTGTGTGGGTTGATTTTCCCAAATGTAGGCTCATGTGAGTGAAGTGGACGCATTTAAGGTAGGCTGGTCTAGGCTATGATGTCGGGCAGCTTAGGTGTATTCATTCAATGCATTTTCGACTTCTGACGTTTTCAGCTTAGGGTGGGTTGATTGGGATGTAACCCCATCATAAGTTGAGGCAGATCTGTATAACGGTGCCCTGATCGTATCTTACAGAGGTCACATTTTCACAACTTTGCAAGCCCTGAAAAAGCAGTGTACAGAATTAAAATTCCTGGCCATATGTAGATGCTGAAAATTTTTGCAAAAAAAAAAAAAAATCCACATTTACAACATGTCTTGAAACTATGTAAGGTTTGGCAACTCTGGGCCAGTGGTTGACTGGGGATGAGGAAGGGGTGTTTCCTTCAGAGGCAGCATTCCCTTTTCCACATAGCCACACTCCCCACCACTCCCTAATGTGTTCCCAACACTCAGGTTGAATGTGTGTTGCCTGATTTTTTTCTCCTTAATTCTTACCTGACTCTTGTATTTCTTGTGAAAATATCTCTGAATTTATGTTTTTCTCATATGGCTGTTTTTCACTAAAAAAAAAAAAAAAAAAAAATCAGTAAGTCAACACCAAGTATTGACTCAAAAATTTTCATATACACCAGCTCGCTTCACTGAGTACAACATTTCTCTTGATATTTTCATCGAGACCTAATGTATATATATAATTATCCAAGTAGACACTGAATATGACTAAGATCCCTATCTTCCTATATCTTCTGTCTGTGAGCTACTTTATTCGTAAGCATAGACCTTCAGTTAATCATTCACCAAATATTTATTGAGCACCTACTATGAGCGTGGCACTTTCCTAGGTAGTAAAATATTAGACTACAATAGACAGTGTCTTTCCCCTTCTGGAATTTAAATGAATAAAGAAAAGAATATCTAGTATTTTCAATAGCGATTCACGCTGTGGAGGAAAATAATGCAGCTTAAACGAGGCGGCATAACACGAATGGGCCGACACGTTGTTGCCTTAAGTGCAGAGGTTGGCGGAAGCCACCCCGAGAGGTCTGAAGGAAGTGAGGGAAGAGCTTTCTGGAAGTAGGGAACAGCATGTGCAAAGTCCCTGAAGAGGTACAGACCATGATGTGTTCAAGGACTATCACGGGGACCATGTGGCTGGAGCTGCAGGACTAAGGCGGAGCAGTGGAGATGAGAGTAGGCAGATGCCTGCCATCAGACCGTGCACGACCCTGCAAGCCACTGAAAGGGCTTTAGTTTTACAGTGACGGGGATGGGAAGCCTTGGCGCAACTCTGGTCAGAAGAGGGACAAGCTATGACTTACGTTTTTCTTGGAGCTCTGTGAGTTCTGGTTGGGAAATGAGCTCTCAGGAGGTGTGGGCATACGTAGGGAGACCACTTGGGTGGACCTTGGCATAATGCAGTCAAGAGATGATGGAGGTAGGGAGCTGCCAGGTGAAGTGTTGGGATTCTGGGAGTGTTTCCAAGGAAGAACTAATAGATGGATGATGGATGTGAAATGAGAGACAGCTCAAGGCTGACTCTCCGTTCTCTGTCCAGAGTAACTGAAAGGATGGGGTTGGCATTTCCTGAGGACGGGGAGATTGTAGGAGGAGCAGTGTAGAAATAAGGGGATTGATTGTGTACAAATTAAGGACAACCACCAGAGGTGTCTGATTGGTACCTGGCTGTAGGAGTGTGGACGGGAAGCAAGAGGCATAGGCTGGAGATGCTCATTGAGGAGACGTCAGAAAGTGGATGGGATTTAACGTTACGAGACCGAATCAGATTTTCAAGAGAAATGAGTGTAGAGAAGCAAGTGTGGTCAAAGAAAGAGAAAGAGGAAGAGAAGGAAGGAAGAAGAGGAAGAGGGAGAGAGGGAAAGAGGAAGAGACACATGGAGTCAAACTGCATTTCCCCCACACCAGCAGCCCAGTTATTTGCAGTCTGAGTGGTTCCTCTCCTTCCTGTCGGTGCCGCCCCAGTGGTGGGCTGGTGTCAGCCCTGCTCCCGTTCCACGCTGGACGCATTCCAGAATCCAAGCTGGGGGAACCGCCCTAATCCAGGAGACTGCCCTTGTGGCAGAGGGGAAACGTGCAACAACCATCCTTCAGGCTTCTGCTTCGGTGTGGGTGTGCTACGTCCACGCACGCCAGGTTGCTCAGACCGCATGCCCCTCCTCTGGGGAGGTTCTGCAGGGAGCCTGGCAGTGGGTGTTGATCGAGACGGGAACAACAGATTCGGTTCCGGCAGGCATGCAGTGATGCGATGCGTGCGGTGTTTTAGGAAAAAAAAAAAAAAAAAAAAAGGATTGGCCGTGCTAAGTGCTGCTGATGAGTATAATGGATTGAGGGTCACGAATGACTGACCACGGAGACTGTCGCTCGAAGGTCATGGTGACCTGGCAGGAGCTATGTCATTGCTTTGTCAGGGCCAAAGTGTCTTTGAAGGGGTGGGCAAAGAGTAGAGAGCAGAAACTGAAAGCAATCCGTCCAAGCGACTGTGCCGTAAATGGCAGCAGAGAGACGGGCCCATCAGTAGCTGTAGGGAAGGTGGGTTGGAGGAAGGGAGATTTTCAGAGGTGAAAAAGGCTAGAGCACGCTTGTGTGATCGAGTAAAGAGAGGAGGTTAAGTTACAGGGTGAAAGAGACAACTGCAGGGTGACGTCACTGAGTTCGATGGGCTGGAGTGGGGAGCTCGGAAAGAAGGGGCCTTTCTGTGCGTGCCCGGGAAGGGAGGGGACTCTTGGTTGAGATGCAGGAGGTTGGGCTGGCACGAGAGTGGAGAAGTGTTCTTCTGACTGCTTCTGCTTTCTCAGATCTTCAGCTGAGACTGAGGCTGTAGAGGAGCTGGTGAAGAGGGTGTAGAGTAGTCCTCTAGGAGACGGGTTGGTAGAGCGCACTGTGACAGGCTGTGGAACACGCCTTGAGATGAGGTCTTTCTCCAGCCACTCCCTCCTGCGCAGGTGCCGGGGAGGCAGGAGCTGGACGGAGCCAGCAACAGGTGATGCTTTGAGAGCCATCCAGAAGGACGGATCAGGAAACCTAACCAAGATGTGGGCAGACTCGAGGCAGGGAGGGGAGGGGAAAGGCTAGGAGTCTTCTTTTCGTATTGTTTACTGATGTATTTATTTAATTATTTATACTGGCGTATAGTTGAGTTACAATATTACATCAGTTCCAGGTGTACAACTTAACGACTCAATACTTTTGTAGTTTACATTCCATTTAAATTATTATAAAATATTGACTAGATTCCCTATGTTGTATAATCCATTCTTGTGTCTATTTTATACAGAGTAGTTTGTATCTCTTAGTCCCCTACACCTATCTTACTCCCTTCCCTTCCCTCTCCCTACTGGTAACCACTAGTTTGTTCTCTGTATCTGTGAGTCTTTTTCTGTTTTGACACATACCTTTGTTTGTTTTATTTTTTAGATTCCACATAGAAATGATAACAGAGTATTTGCTTTCTCTCTCTGACTTATTTCACTAAGCCTGATACCCTCTAGGTCCCTCCACATTGTTGCCAGTGGCACACTTTCAGGAAGGGGTAGGATTGGAAGGTACAGAATGCAGGTGAGCTTCTCAGTGACTGACTGATGCTGTTAAACTGATGCGTTAGTGCAGTTGTTGGGGTAGAAATGTCCTCCTAAAATAACAGAGAAAAGTCGTGATGTTGTTGTGTGGAAAAGCCAATGCCACAAAATTACACCAAAAGGCACTAAGAAACAAATGCATTTAGTCCATTAAACCACAGTTATAATGTTTAAACACACACACAGCTAGAACAATGAAGTGTGCTAATTGTAGAACTCACAGCCCCAGAATCGGGACAACTTGGCATTTAGTAAGGCTTGATAAATATTTGTTGAATGAGAGCGAGTGTGTGAATCCAACTTCTGTTCTTTCATAGTGTTTAACTTCTTTATTACTTGTGTAAAAATAAACCTAACTCAACGAGCAAACAGACAAGGTAAAACTGTAGGGGAGGGTGGGACCACCCTACTGTAGACCCTGTTCTACATCCTGACAGCTTACAGGAAGCCACTGGACATCTCACCCAGGTGGCATGCCTTGGGGCGGGGAGGTCACATGGTCAGACGTGCCTGATGCAGGGGTGATTCTGAGTGTTGCCTGGAAACGTTCTGACGAATTCCAAAATGCCTTCCGTGACCTCCTAGCCTCCCCACTTCTCCAGACATTTCTCTCGCTACGGGGACCATCCATCTCTGTGCTTTTTTTGGTCTCTGCACATCCCTATTCTTGAATGCTTCTTCCTAGTATTTACTGTTCCAGCTCCTACTCCATCACTGGGATACTAGGTCTTGGGTTGACTTGTCCTTTCGTCCAAGGAGACTCAAAGCTGCTGAAAACATAGGCATGTTTTCGCCCAGCTTCGCCTAAAATAGCACAGACGTTCCATAAGCTCTGTTAGAGAAATGCATGCACTGAACGCAGATTTCCTTTCCAGCTTTTTATCAAAAAAAAGGACACATGCCATAGCCTATATTTTCAAGACCCAGCGTGGCATGATTTTGTTCTCCTTTGTACTGCTGCAATCATGTAAAATTCATCCCTTTTGCTCCCAGCCCCACCTCCCCTCCTAGTAATCAGTGTGTCCTGGAGGACCTGTTGCTGAATTATTAAATGGTCCTCTCTGCCGCTTGCTCATAAAAGAGCACACTCTTTCATCACAGGGTCATTATCCCTCAATTTTTTTTTTCTTCCCAGAAGCCACTTAGAGATGAAGACCCACTTTAGAAAATGGGTTGATCTTCAAAACTAGGTTATAGATGGCAACAATTGTAGACATGGTGACCGGTGTGTATTTCTGTTAGGGATTGTTTTTCTGGATTGAATGAAAGAGAGAACATGTCGTGTAGCAGTTTATCAGCAGGGTTTGTGTGGTTTGCAAGATGAAAGTGACGCTCTCTGAGAAGGCAGACATTTAGAACGTGGGCAAGGATGTTTACTGAACTTCCTGTAGGATAAAGTAATTCACACATTCACCAATACATTGTCCATCTGCAGTCAGCACTGACAACTGTACCAAGTACCTTCATTTTAGTAATTGTATGTATGAAGGAAAATATTCTGTGATTTGATATTTAGTTTCCCTGACTCTACAGTAACAAAGCAGAAAAGTCAATAATGAACAGAAGAATTCCACTTCAATAGTTCAGTTTATCAAATGTTGGAGTGTGTGTGTGTGTGTGTGTGTGTGTGTGTGTGTGTGTGTGAGATTGCCAATTGGATAGGAAGAGACTTTACAGAGGCTAGCTCTTGTTAAGAGCTTTCCATTACATTAGAGGTTTAACTTGGTTGTAACACCGATGGCATATGTCAGGGAAGATGGGAGGCTGTGGCTTAAAAGTCAGCAGCACCTGGTAATGACCCAGATGGGAATGGGTCAACAGGATGCTTTTGTCTCAGGTTATAAACAAGAGCTGAGCGTTGGGATTTGTCTCAATAATTAATTCCATCAGTAAATGTATATTCAATAAATAAACAAACGCGACGCATATCCTGCTGAGACTGTTCTTTCCTACACGCTTCTTGCCAAAAGCAGTTTAAAGTCTCTGAAGCTTTAAATCTGTGATTGTGAAACGGGGGAGAAGAAACCGAGGGAATATGAAAATGCTGACCACCTTAAGATTCATAGGTTTAAGAGAAGCAGCTCTAATTCTGTGAAAATCTGCAATAGCTCACATCTGAGGGGAGTCTTCAAGTCTATCTGTTAATCATATCATATGTACTTTTTGAGAACCAAGCATGTCCCAACCTGAATTAAGTAACCCTTAGTGACCTGGTCAGAGCCAGGGTGTTCAAAAGGACCCTGATGACGCTAGATGTTATAAATGTGGGTCTTTTTTTATTCTTTCAGAATTTGGGATTTATTGCGAAGTTGTAAATTCCTCTAGGTTTTTTTTCCCTGTAATACGTAGTAAGTTTAAAAACATGAACTACTGATTTCCTTTATAAATACTTTTTTCCACTACTTTCTATTTTTAGATTCTTCTTTTTTACTAAATTATTCAAGTTTAAAATTTAAAGAAATATGTTATATATAAATTGAAATGTAAAATTGAAATATATTTCTTTTAAGTTTTTATATATGTGAATTACTTTACTGAGAAAACAATATGTAAGAATTATAATCCTGAGAAAATATTGTCAAAAATTGTTTTCAAACTAAACTTTTTTTTTTTTTTTAATGTCTGGGTTTTGGTTTTTTTTTTTAATGTCTGGGTTTTTGTTTTTTTTTTTAATGTCTGGGTTTTTTTTTTTAAATTAATTAATTTATTTTTGGCTGTGTTGGGTCTTCGTTTCTGTGCGAGGGCTTTCTCTAGTGGCGGCAAGCGGGGGCCACTCTTCATCGCGGTGCGCGGGCCTCTCGCTATCGCGGCCTCTCTTGTTGCGGAGCACAGGCTCCAGACGCGCAGGCTCAGTAGTTGTGGCTCATGGGCCCAGTTGCTCCACGGCATGTGGGATCCTCCCAGACCAGGGCTCGAACCCGTGTCCCCTGCATTGGCAGGCAGATTCTCAACCACTGCGCCACCTGGGAAGCCCTAAACTAAACTTTTAATTCTAGTTGTAGATTTACAAAATTGTTGCGGAGACACAGAGTTTCCATATACCCCCCTGGATTCCCTTATTATTAGCATCTTCTAGTACTAACGTACATTTTGATACAATTAAGGAATCTGTGTTTATACAGTGTTAACTGACTGAAGTTCACACATTTTTCAGGTTGCTTCAGTTTTCATCGTTTATGTGGTTCTGATCAAGGATCCCATAATGCATTTAGCCTTTATAGCTCCTTAGACAGCTCTCGGCTGTGATAGTCTCTCCTTTGCTTGTCTTTTGTGACCTTGACAGTTTCGAGGAGGACCGATCGGGTATCCTGTAGCATGTCCTTCCATCAGGGTTTGTGTGATGTTTTCCTCGTGCTTAGACTGGGGCTGTGGATCTGCAGAGGAAGCCCACAGATGTGCACTGCCCTTCTGGTCACATCGCATCAAAGGGGTATACTGTCCTCAACGTGACTTACCACTGGTGGTGTGACCTTGATCTCCTGGCTGAGGTCATGTTCCTCAAGTTCTCTACTACGAAGGGACTTTTCCCCCTCTGCCTGCTGTCCTCTTTGGAAAGAAGTCGGTACTGTGCGGTCCACACTTCAGGAATGGGACTTAACGCTCTTTCTCCTTGAGGGCAGAGTATCTTCACATGAGCTAAATCATTTGAAGTTCTGCTGCCTGAGAGATGTGTCCATTTCCCCCCATCTATTTATTCAGTCGTTTACTTCTGCAAAGGTGGACCCAATGGATATTTATTTTATACTTGGGTTATAATCCAGTATTGTGTTATTTATCTACAGCAGGTTTTAGGAGATAATCTGGAAACGAAAATTTTTTATATATATATATTTTTTTCTGGTCCATGATGGTTTATCATAGGATATTGAATATAGCACCCTGTGCTGTACAGTAGGACCTTGTTGTTTATCCATCCTGTATGTAACAGTTTGCATCTGCTAACCCCAAACTCCCACTCCATCCCTCCTCCACCCCCCTCGCCCTTGTCAACCACAAGTCTGTTCCCTGTCTCTGAGTCTGTTTCATACATTAAGTTCATTTGTGTCATAGTTTAGATGTGGTTAGAGTTCTACAGATCCCCAGCATATGATATTTTATCTATGATGAATTTAAGATCTAATGGCATACATTAGGTTAGGGGTGTCTTGGACTTGAGTGCACTTTCAGATATTTTTTCTTTCCCTGAAACACAACCGCATGAGGAAATCAACAGCACTTTGTAAATCACAAAATAACAGTTGGGAATGGCCCCGGGATGTGCATCACGATCTTTCTAGGGCTTTACCCCTCTTGTGGTTATCATGAGGTGCTTGGCTTTGTGAAGTGGAATAAATACAGGGACCACCCCGCCTCCCCACTTTTGAACGTTCACTTTACACCACCGTGTTTTTACGGAAGACCTACACCAGAACCTGTTTTCGCTAACCTGAAGAAATTCGAGGGGGATTTTCATTTTTGAAGGGAAAAGGCGAAAAGCAAAAATGGCATTCAACGGGAGCAAAGAGGCAGCGTGCTCCCCAGCAGCCAGGGGGCGCCGCCGAGCACTTTCCCCGGGGACCACACTCGGCATCTCCGTATCCCAGCATCCAGCCGCCGTAACCTTGAACTGTGTCTGTGCACGTCTGTGCTTTACTTCGGTTTCTCGTGTGCATCCCTGAGCAAGGTGTGTCCTGAGGACCTTGCTTCTTGGCTTTATGCCATTTCGGCTTCTGGAAGGTTCCATAGGCGAGCTCTACTTTTGGAGAGTGAAGGAAACCTGTATTTCCGTTCCCACTTTCCCTTTCACTTCCATTCCCAATCCCTGCAACGTCTTTATTCAGAATTACATCCACCAGGAGACACTCGAAGATTTGGGAACCACGACTCCCAAAGGCACACGGAACCTCTTTCTCTTGGCTAGACATTAGGAGCACCTCCAAGACCGAATGCATTTCTTTCATTCTTTCTTGCCAGCATTTTTGCCCAGATGTGCTGCTCCTAGTGAGACTGGTACTTCTGACTCTTCTTACCTCTGTAGAACCCGGGCTTTGAAGACGATGCTCTTCACTGCTGCTTCGCTACTTCAGGATTCTACAGTTAAATGTATTTCAGGAATGAAGGTTCCCTGTGGCTAGAGCAGCACATTAGGAAGTACCAACCTGCCAGGGGTACCTGCCGGTAAGGTGGGAGCCCAGTTATGGGGGACTCAGACACCCAGGGCTCTGATAGCTCAGCTGTACACATGCGAGGGTCCCCAGCATCCTTCCTTGTGAGCCTTCACTGTTGGTGGGCAGGATTCTCTTGCGTAGGGTGTGTGAGGGCAGAGGGACCTAGGCAGGCAGGGGAGAGAGCTGCGGAAGCCTTTCCATGCCAGGGCACTCTGGAAACTGTTGTCTGCACTACATCCTTCCAGCTCCCTCCCGCGAGGTTTGCTCTGCACCTGTAAGCAAAGCTTCTGACAATGCCATCTATCTCAGCAACACACCTGTCTGCTAATAGAGATATTGCTGTCTTTCCCCAGGGGCTCTTGGTCTCTTCCTTGGGGCTGCACGTTTACCTTTCCATGTGGCTTGGCTGAAGAGAGTATAGATACCCACAGCCCTGCATGTGATGGAGTGAAACCTTGGAGTTTTCCTTTTCTGCTTCAGAAAAGTGTTTTCTCTGCTGTTTGACTGGCCAGACCCAGGACACGTCTACCCATCAGGGGATGCTGGAATCTTACGTGGCTTATTTCTGAAACCTTCCCTTTGGGGTGTTACTACTCTCTTTAGAAGACCTGTTACCAACGGATCTGGAAAAGGTTTGCAGTCACAAAATAAAACATGCCTTTCAAAAGAGAAATATACAGTAGATTTAGCTACGGTGTTGGCACTTTCTACTTCTTTTTGGCTTGGGTGGGGGGCGGGGGTTTGGCATCATTTTTCACCCACACTGCTTAGAGAATAAACCCAAAGTGCATGTGTCATCAATGCACGTCTGATGTTTGCCACTATTGAGAGTCTGGGTTTATAATTGATGGGCCCAAAAGTTAGAGATAAGGAGACTTAAAAGAAGAATGAATCGACGAATCAATTCCTACATTCTTTTTGTTCATTAGGATTAGCCAGTCAACTAATACAGGAAAACCTGTTGATATTTCCCATCATTACGAAAGTTGGGTCATGTCCTGTTTAACCCTATCCTCTATGTACTTCTTGCTTTCCTTCCACTGGCTTCACCCTTACATAACCCCCTTCTTTTATGTGAGTCAACACTTTGGGCCACACGTACAGTATGTGGCCAGGTGTTACTTGAGTTTGGAAGGTTTATAACATTGTCAGTGTGATGCATCGGGTGTTAGCGTTCTTGATAGAAGGGAAGAGAGACAATAAATAAATACTAGTTTAAAGCGAGGTTGGTCTCATGCTGCTTTTAAAACAACGGTCTGCTTGGGAGCAGCTAGTAGCCACGTCTGAGCTGATCTTGGAGGCAGCCCGCAGGGCTTCCTAGAGGAAGAACGATTTTGGCCAAAACCTGAGAGATGAGAAGGGAGCGAGTACCAGGCAATAAAACACACACACTGAATTCTGCAGTCAATACCTTGGATGATCTGGAAAAGGGATTTCTCCATCTAAGCATTATGTTTCCTCTGCTCTTTTGTTTTAATTTGTTTTTTCTGTTTCTTTTTAATTGAATTAAAGAGTCTTTAAATTCTAGAGTGCTTTACAATTTTCAAAGGTTTCACACACGATTTTATATAATCCCATAATAACTCTTTTTTTCTCCCTACCGCTATCTTGCCTCTCCCCGCGGGTAACTACTTGTTTTTCTCCATCTCTGTGAGTCTGCTGCTTTTTCGTTTTATGCACTAGTTTATTGTATTTTTTAGATTCCACATACAAGTGATATTATATGATGTTTGTCTTCCTTTGTCTGACTTACTTCACTCAGTATGACAATCTCTAGGTCCATCCATGTGGCTGCAAATGGCATTATTTTGTTCTTTTTTATGGCTGAGTCATATTCCATTGTATATATGTACCACATCTTCTTTATCCATTCATCTGTCGATGGACATTTAGGTTGCTTCCATGTCTTGGCTATTGGAACTACTGCTGCTATGAACATTGGGGTGCATGTTTCTTTTCGAGTTAGTGTTTTTGTTTTTTTGGATATATACCCAGGAGTGGAATCCTATTTTGCACACATGCACTAACAATCTTTTTATGAAACAGTGACTCCCAGTGCAAGTTCCACAGGAAGTGAACATACACTTGCATTTTAGTGAAAACTTACTTGCCTGGAAGTTCAATTCAAAATGAGACTTGGGTGTTTGACGTAGCTACGTGGCAGTCACTTTGGAAATCCAATCCTTCTTGATTTTTTATTTTCATGGCAATCCAGAAAATGCTGGCTTGAGTATGTTCTTAGCCCAGGTTCCCCTGACAGCAGAAGCCTAGGGGAAAATGTTGCACAAGTTCATTGTGAATAGCATGTCAAGCATAGCAATGAGGGACCCAGCGGCGTGACGCCGGGAAGGAGCGAGACTGAGTGAGGTTTTCCCCGATTGAATGGCTCTCACTAGACCCAGGGGGCTGTCTGCAAACCCGTCTGAGGACCTTCCCAGGGGAAAAATGGAGTGACCGTTTCCTCAGCAACTTTCCTCTCTCACGAGTCCACTGGGGGCGATCTCCCCCAAGCCTGTTGGGCAGTGTAAGTAGGTTTCCACAAGGGCTCCCTGGGAGTCAGCAGAGGAACCTCAGGGCTTAAAGAGAGAGACAGGTTTGCAGGTGCGAGATGTGCTTGCACCTCCAGGAAGCTGGCTGAAACCTGGGCAGCCTCGATTACCACAAGAATGGCTGGAAGAAGCCGGGTGGCCAGGAGGTAACCAGTGCCACCCTCCAGTGAAGCCAGAGCTCTGCTTGCTGTGGTTGAGGGAGGCTCAGATGTATCAAAGTCTAATAGATTCTTCGTGTCGCACTCAAGCTCACCATAAAGATGCTTTGTGTTGAGTTCAGGCTCGTCATTGACTTGTCCTTAGACCCATGGGCCCCTGTGTGAGTAAGGAGAGGGTAAACAATTAATCCACACTTCAGAATTTAGCTCGTCTCAACCACAGTGACTTCCAAGAATTCTTCAGTTTCTTCTGGGTGTCTGCACGTGTTTTCAATGGCAATTCTTTGATCTGTCACCATAGCCGCCTGGTTAGGGAAGCAATGCTTCTGGCCCTGGGAAGTTGCCAAAGCAGCTCCATGTTTTAGACAGCGAGAAGATCAAAAAAACCTATATGAGAAAAAGAATGAATACATGTCTATGTATCACTGAATCACTTTGCTGTACACCTGAAACTAATGCAACATTGTTAATCGACTGTACGCCAATAAAATGAAAAAAAATCGAAAAAGCTTCCGATATTTCAGCAGATCCCTTTACAGAAACGAGAGACAACCTCACTTTGAAGGAGTGACTTGAATATGGCCAAAAATAATAACCAAGCAAGCCCAGCCTTAGATAAACCCCTTCCTTTCAAGGTGTTCTAATTTCCAGTTTGTCTTAAAGAGAAATGAAATTTCTGCCCGAAGTTTGAATGTTTCTCGTGTCCTCAGAAACGCCAAGAAACGCGTTTTCTGTTCCCGTTCCTTGTCACCGTCTCTCGAAGGAATCAGGGCCCTGATGAACTGACTTTCAGGGCAAGTAAACAAGGCTCTTTTGAGTCCGTTGGTGCTGACATAGGAGGAGACGGTCTTAGGGAAATCGATTTGCCGATGGGCAGCATGGAAACGAGACGTGATGGGATGTAAACCCTGGTCTTCTTTTTTTTTATTTTTTAATTGAAGTATAGTTGATTTACAATGTTTTAGTTTCAGGTGTATAGCATAGTGATTCGGTTATGTTATATTTTTTTCAGGTTCTATTCCATTATAGATTATTACAAGACATTGGATATAGTTCCCTGTGGTATACAATAAATCCTTATTGTTTATCTGTTTTAGTGGTGTGTATCTGTTAATGCCATACTCCTAATTTATCTCTTTGCTGACCATAAGTTTGTTTTCCATGTCTGTGAGTCTGCTTCTGTTTTGTAACTAAGTTCATTTGTATCCTTTTTTTAGATTCCACATATAAGTGATATCACATGGTATTTGTCTTTCTCTTTCTGACTTACTTCACTCAGTATGATCATCTCTAGGTCCATCCATGTTTCTGCAAATGGCATTAATTCATTCTTTTTTATGGCTGAGTAATATTCCATCGTATATATGTACCACATCTCCTTTATCCATTCATCTGTCAGTGGACACTTAGGTTGCTTCCATGTTTTGGCTGTTGTAAAGAGTGCTGCTGTGAACATTGCGGTGCATGTATCTTTTCGAAGTAGCGTTTTCATCTTTTCTGGATATATACCAAGGAGTGGGATTGCTGGATCATATGGCAGCTCTATTTTTAGACTTTTAAGGAACCTCCATACTGTTCTCCATAGTGGCTGCACCGATTTACATTCCCACCAACAGTGTACAAAGGTTCCCTTTTCTTCACACCCATTCCAGCATTTATTATAAGCCCTGGTCTTCTGATTCCACATCTAGTTTTCTGGATGCTGCTGAAACGTAATCACAGAGAATAATGAAAGTATTACTATAACAGCAATAGCAACATCAGCTACCATTCCTCCAGGGCTTCCTGTGTTCAGTACACTTAAAAGCTGGGGAAGTTGGGGATCACTCATTCAGTCTATGTGAATGGTTAACCACTGGTTTGGGGGCCTCTGCTACGTGTGTCTTGTCCTTTGCAGAGGTGAAGTTGAGGCTCGGAATGGTCCTATGTTCTGTTCAGGGACTCAGATGCAGGAAGTGGTGAGGCTGGGGTACCTGTGCTCCTGACCGCTGCTGCTTCCCACCCGTGTGTGTGTTTACAGCATGATCGGAGAAAGTTCATATTGCCTAATTAATTACTCATATTCATCATAACAGATCCCATGCAGCGTGCACGGCTTTCCACTGTCAAAGTGTTAAACCAACTTCGATGATCATAACCTAAAGCTCTTTTTCTAAATGGGATGTTCTTGGGTGCTTGTTTTGCCTGCTTTCTTAGGACTGGCCCATGGAGATCAGGAGATATATACCTCCTGAGTCCCTTGTGCACAATTTGAGATCAAAACCCGTTCAAAACGTGAAAATGATCTTATAACTCATTTGGGCCAAAACCGACCTGACAGATGTCAATTAACAGTCTTTATTTTCCAACTTGTGGTGGACATTTAGACAGTTTGCTGTGGAATTATTAATGAATTTGATTACAGGCTGAGGTTCCAGGTTCCTCTAGGGCTGTTGCAATTATGCATGAAAAAAGTGAAAAGTTCTAAATTCCCTCCTTTTCCCCCAAAGCATCTTCGTTCTCAAGGGTTTTAGATCACCGGTGGTGGACCTGAGGTACCAGGTCCAGCGTCTTGGTGGTCAGTGGTCAAGTGGACATAAGATGTTCAGAAAGAGGCAACAGAGCCTGGAAATCATGCAGTAGCTGCAGTAAGAAGTCATATTTACTGATTTCCAAAAGGTGGCAAGTAACGTGTCTCCCTCCCTGAGTTCTAAGGACTAATGTCTGGGCGGTGTTTATAGAACGTTACGCAAGCTGAAAAATAGAAGTGGCACCCATCAAGATAATGACATTTCCTTGTGGAGAAAGGTGTGGAATGAGTCTCCACGTGAGTTCACTCTGTAAATTAAGCTCCCGCTTCATTGTTGGGAAGGATATCCAAGGGATGGTTCTGGGATTCCGCGGCAGTTAGAGCAAGATGATAATTTCCCCATTCGCGTTAATTAAGAAAGTAATAATTTAGTTAATGAGACAGGTGAGACGATACTTTCTAAGCACCAAGGGGTGTTGGACCCACTTACATCTGTTCACATACAATATTTATTTATTTTAATTGTTTTTGTTTTTTCATTTTTTCCCCCAACATTTCTCATGAAGTTTTTCAAACATACAGAGAAATTGAAAGAATTATACAGTATACACTCATACACATACTACCTAGATTCTACAGTTAGTATTTTGCTATATTTGCTTCATTATCTGTCTCTCCACAAACTGACTTTTAAAAACGCCAAGTTATATGATGCTTACAGAAGACACATCTGAAACAAAACAGCACAGATAAGCTAAGAACAAGAGGATTCGGAAGTCATTTGACGTTATCCAAATAAGGTGAAAACGTAGGTCCACACAAAAACCCACCCACCAATGCTTACAGCAGGCTTGTTCATAATTGCCAAAACTTTGAAGCGACCAGGATGTCCTTTAGGTGAATGGATAAATAAACTGTGGTACATTCACATAGTGGGATATTATTCTTTGCTCACAAGAAGTGAGCTTCGCTGAGTAAAAGAAACCAGTCTGAAAAGGCAAAACTATGAAGAGAGTAAAAAGATCAGTGGATACCAGGGATTTCGGGGGGGGGGGTATAAATAAGGGGAGCACAGAGGATTTTTAGGCTATTAGTCTATTTAAAACACGCTAATCTACAGTCTTAACACAAGACTTCTTTGAAGACACTCTTTTTGGCTCATGGTTTAACTTCCTTAAATCACAGCAGCTTAAACATTTTATTCCATAGTCTAAGCTGTATATGGATGGACTCACACATCCGAGGCTATTAGTTAAGTTCCTATAAAATGGAGGTAGACACTTGCAGATATTTGTAAACTAACGTTGATTAAATGCTCTAAAGTAATTTGGTTTTGTTAATGCAATTTCTGCTCCCACTCATATGCATTATCGCTCCAGCTCAGGCAGCACAGATGTCTAACAGTTGTGTTTCATGCCTACCCTTTTCGATTCACCCACTAGATCTGTTGGTTCCGTTTGGGTCAGTGTGTGAGGGTCTTTGATCCTGCTTCCATCCCCATATAAGTTGTTTTTGTACCTTGCCCGCCATGCAGGTGGCTCACAGCTGTCTACTTACCAATGACAGTGCGTGCCCCCCGGAAATATGTAGAGAACCAGGGGTGATGGGAACTCTGGGTCTCTCCAGATGGTCTCTCATCGCTCTCCCTTTAACTGTGCATTCCTTGTCTCTTCTTGTCCTAACACAAGTCTCATCATGTAAACGTCCCCAGGAGAAAACCAGGTCCTGAAGGCATTCCTGTGGGTATTTTTCTCAGAAGGACCTGCAGGATGCAAGTGAGAGAGAAAAGGAGGAAGGAAACAGACACGTGATGAATACGCTCAGATATAACCCTCCCAGGCTAACTCAGGAACACATGTAGTCAGAGATGACCCACCTGTGAAAGTAGCGAACAGTATATTTCTCCATATGTAATACTGTCTGAAGCCTTTACGGAACATTACAAAGAAAGCTAACAGCTTTCACAGCTATGCAATAGGTTCTCTTTACTCATTTGGAAACATAAGCTTTCTTCTCTGTATTTCTAGAAATGTGTAGGTACTTGCAATTCCAAGAATGTATTTAAGCTGCTTATGAATACATAGAAAATAAATGTGCAATTATAATAGTTTGCAGAGGAGGTGAATCTTAGGATAAACGCTACAAGTTTCGGAATCTAAAGTGGAGATCCATGTAGTATCTGAAAAACATTGAATAGATTTTAAAGTGAGTAGGAATGTATATATACACACACACACAGAGCACTCATACACACAAATACGTACATGCATTCCCGCGTGCATGCACACAGAGCACTCCTACACCCATTCCACTCAGACAAAGCATCCCCCCCCCGCCCACACACACACACGCACACCCCTTACACAGATACAGTCCATAACTATTGTTTTCTGATAGGCACAGAATTCTGGAATAAGTGTAGTATACCAACCTTACGGTTTGGGTAGAAACACCCTAACAGTTCACATACTGTAGAGATAGTGTGGATTTCCCTGTAGTGCTGGAGACTATGAAGTATTAATGTTTAGAAATAAAATTGGATAACATTTTGAAATAAAATAATGACGTATTAAGTGTTCACATTTTTTAAAAAATTTATTGTAGTATAGTTGATTCACAAGGTTGTGTTAGTTTCTGCTATACAGCAGAGTGACTCAGTTGCACATATATACATTCTTTTTCATATTCTTTTCCATGATGGTTTATCACAGGATATTGAATAGAGTTCCCTGTGCTCTACAGTAGGACCTTGTGGTTTATTTGTTCTATATATACTAGTTTGCATCTGCTGACCTCAAACTCCCAATCCTTCCCTCCCCCCACCCCTAAGCATTCACGCCTCGCAATCCAGTTTCACAGGTGTAGAGGTGTAGTGAGAAGAAGCAGTTAGCAGGTGGCCTCCTGCAACTGTATCCTGCAGGAAAGCACTCTGTCCGGATGGTGGACCACCTGTCCGTCCTGGTGATGGTGCTTGCATTCTGCGTCAGTGCTGTGTTAGACCTGGTTGGGATGGTTCCGTCCGTTGTAAGGCAGTTTGGCAGATGTTGCGGGCAGTGACACTGGACTCGTGAACTTTCCCTGCTTCCTGAGTCTCAGACCGTCCGGAATGACGTGGAACCACTTTTGTTTTCGCCTCAGCGCCCTCACCCTTTTGGGAGAAGCGTTTATCTTGGATACCAGTTACCCTAAGCTGGATTTTCAGCCTCGAAGAAGGGTGAGGGAAAGTTGGAGTCTGTACCAACTCTCAGGAACTGGAGGGAAGGATCAATTAGAGTCTGGGGCGTCCTCCAGGGAGAGAGGAAGACAGCGGGCAAATCACCCGACCTCATAGAGCGGGCTTCATGATGTCATTTTGTTTTCCTTCGTTTTGTGTCGATAAGTATTTTATGTGTGTCACCAAAGTAAGTAAACCTTAACATTCACCTCAATGAATATCTACTCTCTTGGGTTTAGTATCAGAAAACCTCCCAAGGAAAGGGGCCTCGGGACACCCGACTCACACCCCCTGGAGCTGAGCCTTGCATACTTCCAAGAAGTGCTCTCTTGTCTTTTCAAACCTTTATAATTTCCAAAAACAGCAAGTCCGCAGCTTCCTCAGACAGCAAGTCAGACCCTTACGTGATGTCAGCTGAGGGACTTGCTGATGATCAAAGTATTTACTTACAGAATTGGCTGAATATCTTGGCCCTGTCTGTCTAATAAGTAGGCTCTCTGTATGTGAATGAGTCTTTATACATGTACTGTAAATTTAGATGAGCACATGAGTTACAGGGCTTTGTTAAGTAACCTAGTAACACTATATACACACACATATATATGATCCTGTATATGCATATGTGTATGTATGTTTGTATGTTTACATATATACTATATGTATACATATGTATATACAGGATTCTATATTTGCATATATATTATCATCTACAAACACAGGCATACATACGTGTGTGTGTATCTATCAATCCATCCATCTTCTCTATCATCTCTATCATCTCTATCTATCTATCTGTCTATCCATCATGTCTGTCTATCTGTCTATCTATCTATCCATCTATCTATGTATCTGTCTATCTAGGTATCTATCTATGTATCTATGTATCTGTCTATCTATCATCTGTCTATGTATCTATCTATCCTTCCATCCACCCATCATCTCTGTCTATCGTATCTATCTATCTATCTATCTATCTATCTATCCATCCCTGAATATTTGAGGTGAAAATAAGATTACCGTGACAGACGTCACGTGAGGGCCCTGTGTCAGCCACATCAACCTTCCCTTTTAAAAGCTCTGCTGATGTTTGCTTTTCTTTTTCTTTTTTTCTCACTTAGCTGTATGCCCCTCTTCCTTTCAAATGCCCCCGCTGGATGACACAATTTGCCTGCTGCCTGGGGCTCCTACAGGTCCCTTGTCTTCTGAAATACACTCGGTCTCTAGTCTGTGTCAGGTGTAAAGATGTCATTCATGGAGATGATGTAGAGTAGGATCAGGAGGAAGGCGTTCATATTTCCTGAGAGAGATCACTTTATTGTATGTGTATGTTCTCTCTACCACTCTTCCCCAGAGTATAAACTCCAAGATGATAGGGTTTTGTTTTCTTCTTCAATACCGTACTTGTGGTTCCTCGTCCATATGAATCGTCTAATAAATGTATGTGGAGTGCACGGATGGATAAATGAACCAGAATATTGTCATCACTATGGTCTGGCTGATGTTCCTCTACCTTGATTCCCCTCCCTGCTTTCCAGTATCTCATTCCCACACATTAAGACTGATGGCAGGACTTCCCTGGTGGTGCAGTGGTTAAGAATCTGCCTGACAAGGCAGGGGACATGGGTTCAAGCCCTGGTCCGGGAAGATCCCACATGCTGCGGAGCAACTAAGTCCATGCGCCACAACTACTGAGCCTGCACTCTAGAGCCTGCAAGCCACAACTGCTGAGCCCACGTGCCACAACTGCTGAAGCCCGCACACATGGAGCCCGTGCTCTGCAACAAGAGAAGCCACCACAATGAGAAGCCCGTGCACCGCAACGAAGAGTAGCCCCCGCTCGCCGCAACTAGAGAAAGCCCGCACCCAGGAACAAAGATCCAACGCAGCCAAAAAATAAATAAATAAATTTTAAATAAATAAATAAAGAACTCTTACTAGTCAACAATAAAAATAAGACAAAGCACGCAAATTTAAGAAAAAAAAAAAAGACTGATGACAGATAACTCCTCTGTAAGATGCCTTTTCCAGCTGCTCCTGGGTAGAGATAAGTCTCCCTCCACTGAACTCCCGTTGACCTTTATGTGCATCTATACATTATGCTGTATTTTTTAACACTCCATCCTTTCAGATGGTTAGACCTGGTTACTTGAAGATTCTTGCTTTGCTTTCATAAAACCAAAGCACGAGCCATTCACAGAGATTTTGCCCAGCACGCAATGAACGAGGTGTGGAAGGCATTCACCTGACTTAAAAGGTGACAAAAACAAAGCTCAGAGAGACTGATGAAGCAAGATATTTTTCCCCAACAAGTAAGCAGAGACAAGTCTCTTCCCTTCATATCGACTGCATCACAGGGTCATCTGATCATTTTTCCAGCATCCTTTACTTGCTTCGTGTGGAAGTCTTAAATACTGCTGATTTATTCAGTTCAATCCAGGGCTACAGATATTGATTGAGCACTTGCTTTGCACAAGGCATGATGATGTCAGTCGTTCTGGATGATGTCACAGTGGGCAGGAGACTTCTTATCCCCATCTACTTTGAAAGGCGGTTGCCTGGTGATGGATTCATGGCACGGAGTACTCGAGGGAATGAACAGATGTGTTCTGCCATCAGGGAGAGTGAGGAACCAGGTAGAGAGGAAAGAAGAACAGAATCATTGTGACAGCCACAAAAGTTATGGGAGGAAACGAGCCAGGCTTTTGTGCATTTTTGTATATTCTTCAGAGCCACTAGGTGCTCAAACCTTGGTAGAAATTGATAAAATGAAACTTGCTGATGTGAGTTGTCTGTCCCAGAATATTCCACCAGCTATAACCAAATCTGAAATTAACCCACGGCTACTTCCGATTGATTCCTTTGCCCACCAAAATGTCATGAGCGCCTCCTATGTGTTCTCTATGGAGCTACACTCTGAGAATAGAACGTTGAACAAAACAGACATAGTTTCTAATTTAATGTAGCTTGTACCTTAGATTACCAGGGGTGATTTTGCCCCCAGGGGACACTTGACAATGTCTTGAGATAGTTTGCATTGTCATCTAGTTTACTACTGGCATCTAGCGGGTAGAAGCCAAAGATGCCACTTCACATCCTTCAAGATACCAGACAGTTCCCACAAGAAAGAATTGTCCAACCCATAAAGAAGGTGTGGTACATGTATACAATGGAATACTACTCAGGCATAAAAAAAGAATGAAATAATGCCATTTGCAGCAACATGGATGGACCTAGAGATTATCATACTAAGTGAAGTAAGTCAGACAGAGAAAGACAAACGCCATAGGATATCACTTATATGTGGAGTCTAAAAGATGACACAAATGAACTTATCTACAAAAAAGAAACAGACTCACAGACATAGAGAACAGACTGGTGGTTGCCAAGGGGGGATGGCAGTGGGGGAGGAAGGATTGGGAGTTTGGGGTTAGCAGGTGCAAACTAGTATGTACAGGATGGATAAACAAGGTCCTACTGTAGAGCCCTGGGAACTATATTCAATATCCTATGATAAAGCATCATGGAAAAGAATATAAAAAAAGAATGTATATATATATGTATAATGGAATCTCTTTGCTCTACAGCAGAAATTAACACAACATTGTAAATCAACTGTACTTCAATAAAATTTTTTAAAAAGTGAGGACCATCTGACCCCAAAGGTCAGTAGCGCCAAGGGAGACTAAGAACCTCTAGTCTAGTTTTGGAGGAAAAATAATCAGCTAATTACCCACAAGGATAATTACAAACTTTAATAAGTATTTGGTGCTGGTGGGGCTCATTTCAGGGGTCTGGTCAACAGGACATGCGTTGATAATGAGAAAAAGAGGGAGGCCAAAGGATCGCGGTGGGTCATCAGGGTAGGAAGGTCTTGGTGGCAGACAGACTGGCATGTACACTGACCCTGGGGTCAGAGAGGGGCTGGCATAATCCAGGATCTGAGAGTACAGGTGTGGTACAAGGGCAAAGGTGGAGCTGGGTAAGAGGGAAAAGTAGAAAAGCGGGGAGGGGTGAGATTTTTGAATTTTGCCGGCCATTAATAGTGTAGGGCACAGACATGATTCTTTGAACTCCTATCCTCTTTCCTGTACTATTCAATCTTTGGATCAACATTTTTTTTTGTCTACTACCATCTAAGCCAATGAAAAACCTTGGGGATATAGAGGCAGCTGGAAAATGCTGCCTGTGTCAGGGAGTTGATATTCTCAGAAGGCCTTTGCTGGTCCGGATTCATGAATCTCAAATGCATGTAATTCTCTCCTCATACCTTGTGCTTTTCTAGCTTTCCATTGGTTTCTTTTCTTCCCACATTTTTAGGTCAGCGTGATTGAGTCCTCACTGTGGAAGTGTTTCCTTTTTCTTCTTTTTCCTTTCCAAAGTCAGATGGCAAACAGTCAAACCTTGTCAGTCACGCGTTTGAAATGCTAGATGTTGATTCTTCAGGTAGCATCTTGCTAAGAGTTCTGGTTTGAGGACTTCTGTCATTTTTTTTGAAGCCTGAGGTTGT
Organism: Balaenoptera acutorostrata; assembly: GCF_949987535.1. Lineage (NCBI taxonomy): Eukaryota > Metazoa > Chordata > Mammalia > Artiodactyla > Balaenopteridae > Balaenoptera > Balaenoptera acutorostrata. The sequence goes on along the minus strand of NC_080085.1, from coordinate 4,112,071 downwards.
GCTGATTTGAGTTGTATGTGATTGCTAAGCTGTCGTGTGTGAGTGCCTCTCTGAACTGACGCGTGATGTGGATTTTTTTTCAAATTGAGAGTATCCGTGATAAAGTCATCCTCTTAGAGTACGTGAAGGTCGTGGGACATATTTGTGGCAAAAGCTCAGAGTTGACTGTGTTTCTCTTGCCATTTTTAGCTTTTCATTACCTCTTCCCCCATCTTGTTAAACTACGTCTCTCATTTTGGGGGTTCCGTAATTTTTTGCTCTAGGGTCAACATAGAGAGCCTAGCTGGTTGGGATTAGGGCGGGGGAATCTCCAGAATCCCAATTGTTAACAATCACAGCAATACCATTAAGACATATATGCAGTTGGGAATTACATATGTGCAGTCAGCTTTACGTGCAGATGACATGTTTGTTTATATAGAAACTCCTAAGGCATTTACAAACAGCTAAAACACTAAGTGATTTTAGCAAGATCTCAGGATTAAAGATGCACACACATTTTTATTTCTGTATTCAACAAAAAACCATTGGAAAATGAAATTTACAATAAACTATTAATCATAGCAATCTAAAGGATAAAATATTAGAAATAAGGTTAGCAAAATTTGTGTAAGACCATATAGGTTTAAAGAATGTATATTATTTTTAACAAAGAAATGGGATTTGGGGATTTTTAATTAAAATGGTGATGACTAAATAATTTGACAACTTTTAAGACTGTTGAGCCTTCCAATTCATTAACATGCTTTAACGCTGTATTTATTTGAATCTTCTTAATTTTTTTGAGCAAATCTGTCATTTTCAATGTAGAAATCTTGCCCATTTTTGTTAAATTTATTCCTATATCAAAATGTATCCGCACAATAAGACTGCAATTCTGAGACATGTATAAACCATCATCATATTCCTGCTGAAAATAAAATTAAACTAATAATACATCTTAAATTTTATATCTGAAAATGATGTAAAATTGGATAAACTAATATACTAATATTATTACTGAATTTGTCTCTTCTGAAATATTAATCCCCAAATAACAGTCATGTATTTAATATTTAATAATCCTTATTGAAACCTGTCTTATAAATCTTATTTTGGTTTTTATAACAAAGGGCCAAATTAACTGTACCCCCCCCATTTGTATAGATTTTTTTTTTATAATGTTGAACAATTTCTATACTTTCCCAGATTTCTACCATGTAGAATACTCTTTTCATGGCTTTTAATTGACTATTATTCTTTGTCTCTCCACCTAGCTCTTCCTTAACCCCTGATATCTTGAGTCTTTTGCCTTTCCTTCTACATTTAGACCAATAATTTCAACAGAAACATTTTTCATTCAAGTATAGTCAATTTACAGTGTTGTGTTAGTTTCAGGTGTACAGAAAAGGGATTCGTTTATATATGTATGTATGTGGTTTATATATATGTGTGTATATATATATGTATCTTTTTCAGATTCTTTTCCATTATACATTATTACAAGATATTGAATATAGTTCTCTGTGCTACATAGTAGGACCTTGTTGTTTATCTATTTTATAAATATATAGTAATGTGTATCTGTTAATCCCAAATCCCTAATGTATCCATCCCCCACCCCCTTTCCCCTTTGGTAACCATAAGGTTTCTTTCTATGTCTGTGAGTCTGTTTCAGTTTTGTAAATAAGTTCATTTGTATCATTTTTAAAATTAGATTCCACATATGAGTGATATCATATGGTATTTGTCTTTCTCTTTCTGACTTACTTCACTTAGTATGATCATCTCTAGGTCCATCCATGTTGCTGAATATGGCAGTGTTTCATTCTTTTTTATGGCTGACTAATATTCCATTGTATATATGTACCACATCTTCTTTATCCATTCTTCTGTCAGTGGACATTTAGGTTGCTTCCATTTCTTGGCTATTGTAAATAGTGCTGCAGTGAACATAGGGGTGCATGTATCTTTTCAAATAAGGGTTTTTGTCTTTTCCGGATGTATGCCCAAGAGTGGGATTGCTAGACCATATGGTAGCTCTATTTTTAGTTTTTTAAGAAACATCCATACTGTTCTCCATAGTGGCTGTATCAGTTTACATTCCCACCAACAGTGCAAGAGGGTTCTCTTTTCTCCACACCCTCTCCAGCATTTGTTATTTGTAGACTTTTTGATGATGGCCATCCTGACTGGTGTGAGATGATACCTCATTGTAATTTTGATTTGCATTTCTCTAATAATTAGTGCTGTTGAGCATCTTTTCATGTGCCCCTTGTCCATCTGTATGTCTTCTTTAGAGAAATGTCTATTTAGGTCTTCTGCCCATTTTTCGATTGAGTTGTTTGTTTTGTTTGTTTTTTTTTTTTGATGTTGAGTTGTATGAGCTGTTTGTCAGTTGCATCGTTTGCAGATATTTTCTCCCAGTCCATAGGCTGTCTTTTCACAATCATCCTTTCTTGAAGTAAATACATCTTAAAATCTATGCTATCTTCTGTAGCCCTATATTATACAGCTCCATAGACTAACAGGACAAGTGTCTTTGAAATCAGCATTTTATAAATTCATTCAGTTATACCATCTTTGGTCACATTTTTATAGAACTTTTCAATATCCCAACTGCCACATAACTGTTTCAGTGGTATTACTCGCTTCATAGCAGGTGGATAGCGTGAATCCGTCATTAATAGGTGAGGTAACCGTGTGTGAGGTGAGTGACTCACGCGAGGTCTAGTTAATGCACTTACAGCTCAGATCCCAGTGATTAGACAGAATCTTTCTATCCTTTATAGGAATCCAGCTGCTCAGGAATAAGGAAAGCATTCTTGAGGTGTATTTACATAACTAGTAGAACATATGAGTTCAGGGATTAATTTTATTTATAACTTGATCCGGAAACCCCCTTTTTCTGGGTCAGAACTGGTTGGTTTTAGCCAACCATTTCTGAAACGTTTTCTTTTTAGTAAGATGACACACTCGTGGTTGTATGGTCTGTGCTTGCTTCCGTCCAGGAGATTTTGGCGTCAGACAGACAGAGGCTCTCAGCAAATTAACATCTTTGACCTTAAATTCCTCACATAATGACTTACCCTGTCCATTCTTCTACGAGAGGCATTTGGGGAGTCTCGGGACACATGAGCTTTCCTTTTCAAAACAGAATGCCGATTGCATTGTCCATTCAATCCTTGTGCTGGGAGATAACTTACCGGCATTAATGTTTTTTTAAAAGATGCGTATTCTAAAGGTGAATCCTGGGCATGACACAGTAAAGGTTGACATTGATTCAGGGGACATTCCAGAGTGGATTTTTGATGCCAGTGGTTTCAAATAATGCGATTATTGTTTCCGTTTTCCAACTCCAGCTTGGCCGATAATCCCTGGGAGAGGCTAGCTCTGATATGCAGGCAGTGTGGCTGGATGAGAAGGGAAGTACCCATGTTAATGGACCATGACAACACAAAATAGAGTGTGAGGGAGGGACTTCCTTGGTGGTCTAGTGGTTAAGAATCCGTCTTGCAACTTAGGGGATGCCGGTTCGATCCCTGGGCAGGGAACTAAGATTCCCACATGCCGTGGGTCAGCTAAGCCCGCACCACAACTAGAGAGCCCACCTGCCACAACTAGAGAGAAGCCCGCGCACTGCAAAGAAGAGCCCCCGCGCCACAACGAAAGATCTCACGTGCCACAACTAAGACCCGATGCAGCCAAAAAATAAATAAATAAATATATATTACAAAAAAAAAAACAAACCCAGAGTGTGAGGGAGATTGAAGGACTTGCCCTTTGACAGGCTTTGACTATGTTAGATTCGCAGCTGGTTGACCGCTCCGCTCTCCAAACCCTCACTAGGATGAGCTTTTAGTAGCAGCATCCCATTTGGAGTCAACTAGACGTGTCCCCTGCAGTCTGGATTTGTCTGTGAAACTTAGCTTCTTCCTGGGCTGGAAGACATAAAATAATTGTTGTCTTGTATATATAGACAGTTGTATTTTACTTTTTCACTTGTGTAATGAATAATTAGCTTCACGGTGAGGAATATTTCCAGATGTCTATCTGAAACTCCAAGTCATTGGACATTGGAGAGTCCATGGCCAGATACAGATGCTACACACAGGGGAGGTGTGGAGCCAGGCCAGGGGCCATTGGGATTTTTCCACCTATTTCCTTCCCAAATGCAGGGCTTATCAACACGGGTGCTGTTGACATTTGGAGGGGGCTGTCCTGAGCACTGCAGGTGGCTTAGCTGCATCCATGACCCCTACCTACTAGATGCTGCCGCCCACACCTACTCTACCCCCCAGGTGTAACAACCGGAAGTGTCTCCTGTCAGCTGAGAGGGCAGTGTTGTGTCCTCTGACACATGGTGCACCAATAATCTATTGAATTCTGTTATTATTCCTTAGCACACATCGGCAGAATTGGTCTAAAACCCTACATGATCATGAATTTCTTTGAATAATTATTGATAGTCATTGCAATTATATGACATCATCTCAAAAGGTAAAAATCTCTTCTTTACAGAAACCAGACAATAACACTTCACATTAAAAAACAAAAACAAAAAACAACTCTTTTAGTCTTTAAGCAGTGAGGATTGTGAAAAGGCTCCGTCTTCTTTAAGGTGGCCATTGCTTGAAAGGCAAAGTGCCATTTATGAGTTTAACAAGCACGGATTTGTGCATTGCATTGAGACGTCGCGTATTGAACCTATTACTTTTCAGTGGCGTTGTTATCCTCATGTTCATCTAAAAACCTGCTTCAAGAGTAGAGAGTGACAGGTATTCTCCAGAGTAGAACATTCTCAATGGAGAGTGTGAAGCCTGAGTACAATGTACTCAAACCTGGAATTCAGAGCCTCTGTTTATGCACTTGTCAACATTACCTTAATTACACACACACACACACTTAAAGCCTTAGCTACTTTTTAAATAGAATGTAACAACTAAACCTCATAAACAAGGAACACTGCACCATTTTGGATGTTCTAGTAGGGCAAACATATCCTAGGAAATAATACTCTACTGAAAATTTGAAGCAATTACCTGTTCTTTTTGTTTAATTGGATGCAACTTTTTTCATGAACACTCTACGCCTTTACACGTGGTCCACCTCAGGTTGCATCCTGGAAGTACACACCCTGACTTGGCAACTTCCTGCTCCCTAGCCCTGCCTTCCCTCACACGTCAACACAGACACGCACAGCTGAGGATTCTTCCACAGTCCCTGGTAAGGTTCCTTCACCTTACTACTGGACATTTACTTTTTGATACGTTTAAAAAATTAATTTTGCAAACCATGACAGTGTACTCCTCACAAACTTTTCTTGTTATCACAAACCATGGCAATGAACCCAGTAGTATTTATATATTTTTGTGGGAAAACCCTAGACCTGGAATGGCATTTTAAATCTGTGTAGATATTGCCAAATTTGTATCCACAGAGGTTGTACTGATTTCCATTTCCACTGTGAGGCTGCCTGTTGACCCCTTACCGAATTTATGTCTTCAAGTCCCTGACCACAAAGAGAAATGACTTAATGACTTAAGCTATTTAATCCTGAGATAGATTCCCTGGGATCTTCTTTGTAAATGTCCTACAGGATATTTGCTTCACCCATTATCAGGCGTATTTGAGATGAAACGCATACCCTCTGTAGCATCTCCTCCATGCCTACGATGGAAATCTCCAGGAGGGTGACTTACTTATCATGGTTTGTGTAAGACTTTCCCATCTTTAACACTGAAAGCCCTGTGACATGGGGAGTGCCTCCATCCCAAACAAACTTGGGTATATGGGGTCATTCTAATTTTAGGTCTGGTGGAAGCAGCAGTGGGTCCCTACAGCTTTGAGATAAAGCTGTCTGAAATTCGGCAGTGACTTTCAACTCTCTTCTGTTAGATGCCCTACTTCATTTCTAACACTTTGAGGTAGAGCGATGATAAAAATAAAATATTCTTTAGCAAAACTTACATGTTACGTGACTCTAGAAAAACCTGTTTAACCTCTTGGTGTCTCAGTTGTGGTATTTGTAAAATGAGAAAAGAAACCTGCCTTCTCTGAGGGTTACGCTGACAGTGAATGAGACCATGCCTTATATCACTTTGTATGGTGCACAGTCAGTAGAATATTGATTAGAACTAGAATTGTAAACTTTGGTAACTTGCAAGTAAGAACATGGGAACGTGTTTGATGTTTATTTACGACTAGGGTGAAAAGATGGATGGTCATAAAAAAAGAGTATTTTATTCTTTCATTATTGGCTTTATCTTCTCAATAGGGTATTTCTGTTATTTGTGAGCTATAAAACATACTAAGGTCACCCCTTTCAGTGCTAGGATGTGTATGTATAAATGAATAATAGGAAGTATCTACTTTGGGAAATATAGTTCAACTTATTCATGTTATTAAATGCACACATGTGCACATGTGTGTATTTTATATATATATATAAAATAATAATACACATATGTACATATGTGTGTGTGTGTGTGTGTGTGTGTATATATATATATATATATATATATATATATATATAAAACCAGAACTTTCTAAATACTTACCTAGGCATTGAAGGAATGTTGAAATAATGTCTCTTCTCCGTTCTCTCTATTTTCTCATTCTGGAACTTCATATATCATACACATTCTCATTTTCACACGTGTCCCCTAATTTCACTTTCATATTGTTAATTTCCATATCTCTGCTGTGTTTTGTAAGATTTTCTCAGATTTATCTTCCACTTATTCTCTTTTCTACTGTGTCTGATCTTCTCTTTGACTAGTCCATTGATTGGTGTTTATTTCAACAATTGTAGTTTCCACTTGTTTAACTTCTACGTGGTCATTTTTCAAATCTTGTCTTTCCCAGTAATTTCCAACATCTTGCTTATCTTTTTACATTCCATCCTTTATTGCTTTAAACATTTCCTACATAGCTGTTGATATTTTATATACAATACTTTAAAAATCTCAGTGCTCTTGTGCTCAGTGATCTCTGATTGTGAGTTCATGTTTGTTTGCTCTTAATGTATGGGAACTTTCAGGACTCCATTGGTGATTCTTTCCCCAAACAGGTTTGCTAGTCCTTCTGACAGGAGCTCGAGGGTGAGATTTGAGCCTGTTTGGGGATCCAGCTTCTCCACCTTGCTAGAACGCTCCCCCCCCACTCCCGTCTTACTGACTTGACTAACCTCAGGAGCCTGCTCCCATGCCCTGATGTCAGTGCAACCATGGACATGCTCTCTCATGAAAAATCCCCCTTTCCAGTTTTCTCATTATTCAGGACACTCAAGTATTCTTTAGCATGCTGTTGGGACAGCATGTGTCGGGGAGATCAACTTTGGATATTTCCCTTATGTGAGAAAGCCTGGAAATTCACTAACAACATGTCTTACCCAGGTGCAATTGTTCTACAAAGGGAGGTTCTCTTGGAGTGTTGTTTTATCTGCTGATGATGTAAGTGGAAGCTTTTCATTTCAGAAAGTTTCACCATATCAAGAAAGAAAGAGAAAGAGAGAGAGGGGGAAGGAAGAGAGGGAGGGAGGATAGGGAGGGAGGAAGGAAGGAAGAAAGAAAAGGAGGGAGGGAGAAATAATGATGTTTATCCTAGCCAGGTGTGAAAACCAGTTCTCATAAGCTCTTACCCTATGAGCCACTTATTTTTTTTTCAAAGAGAATTGGACTGTCTCTTACCCTGTAATACAGGTCCATAAGAGAATAGGTTTCATGAAAAGGGATTTTGTGGTATTAAGCAGTTGGCAGGAATAGAGCTCCATGTTGTAATGATGAATATTAATCTCAAATAGGAGCTTGAGAAGAAAAATAGCATTAAAAGGGTAATTCCATTTTTTTTTTGTAGGCGGATAAAACTCATCCGGTATTGATTTTGCATAATGCCTAAGTTCTAGGAGCAGATATTCGACCGTTAACAGCATCTCCTTTAATGTCCTGTAAAGAAGGGGCATTTTTAGAAACCAGATTTTTGTGTCCATATATGAAAATGTATATTCTTTTTGTGAGGGTTCTGTTTTCTGGAACATAAAGACAAGAGGCATAAGAACGAGTCTTATAACAGTGAGGATGTCAAGTCACTGACTCTCATTCTTGACTTTATGTAAATAGAAGGTCTTGAGGTAGGAGAATCTTGGAACCGGCAACACTTGGGGCAAGTCATTGATCTCACAAGGTATTAATGTCCTCACAGTAAAATGGAGATGAAAATTTCTGGTTTTCAGAGTTATTTTTAGGAATAAATGATCTATTTTTTACACATATCAGACTATCATAATGCCAAGTTGTTTGTCCTCTTCTTCTCTCCCTCCATTTCCCCATCCTGTCTCCATCTGTTCCTTCCTTCCCTCCCTCCCTCCTTCCTTCCTTCCCTCCTTCCCTCCTTTTTCTCTTCCCTCCTTCCTTCCTTCCTCCCTCCCATCCTTCCTTCCTTCCGCCCTCCCTTCCTCCTGCCTTCCTTCCCTCCCTCCTTCCTTCCTTCCCTCCTTTTTCCCTTCCCTCCTTCCCCCCTGCCTTCCTTCCTTCCTTTTCCTCCCTCCCTCCCTCCACCTCCTCCCTGTGATACTAGATTTCTCAGCCTTGTTACTACTGACATTTTACCCTGGATATTTCTTTATTATGGGGGGAGGGGCTACTTGTGCATCGTAAGATGTTTAGCACCATCCCTGCCTTCTACCCACTGGATTCCCATAGTACCCCCACCTTGAGTTATGAAAACCAATAACGTCTCCACATATTGTCAGATATCCCCCGTGGAGTGAAATCATCCCTATTTGATAGCCCCTGCTCTAAAATATACCATATATTATAAACATCCTGCTTTAGATATTTCACTCACTTTAAAGTTGTAAGATTATAAGATGTTGGTATTTTTACGAAGTTTCTAGAGATGCTCTTTGATTGAATCTTAAAACCTTACTTCCACCACTGATGGAAAAAAGAGGAAATTGTATTGCTATTTTTATATCCCCTCATATAGCAGCATAAACTCGGTGTTTCATGGGAATGAGCATGCGCCTTAATCTAATTATATTAACTACTTTTACATCTCTTAAAATGAGGCTGTGATAAGAGAAAAAACATGGGCAAAAGTAAATTGGATGGTAAAGATATGGCATTATAATTATTCACTGATTTTTCCATCTCAGGTATGTGATACTGACCTTATACTCTATTATTTCTGGTAGCTTCTTGGAATTCTTAAGATGAATATAATTTTAATTAGCTTTTCTCTAAATATATTAATAGTGGAATATATAATCGATATTAATAGTAGAATCTATCTGCCTATTTATCTATCTACCTACCTATCTATTGATTTTTATAGTAACAGTGGAATGTGGGAAGACCAAACACTAAAAGTTCAGCTCAACCCTAAGATTATTAGAAATACTGACAAAGTAAAAGCTAAAATTAGGTTAGAACATGTTCCAGCTTCATCTCTCCGGGAGAGATGATCTTAGTGCAGAGAGGAGCTGGTCACCTGGACCAGAACGGCCAAGAAGGGAAGTGGATGGAGTCATTTAAGAGACATTTTGGAAGGAAATCTGAGAGGTGTTAATGATTTACTTAGACTTTGGGAAAGGGAATGGAAAGCTAGGTTGAACCTCCCCTTTGTTTCCGTCTAGACCACCTCCTAGCACGGGAAACACTTCAGATGGAAAACATTGGACGATTACAACAGACACAAGTAGAGGTTCACATCAGAAGTGTTCCTTTTCTAAATTCCTATCTGAACTGAGGTTTAAAGAGCATTGTCCTTAAATCGTACCAGTGTTTTCTTAGGTCAGTCTCCCAAGGCAATAGAAATAAAAGCAAAAATAAACAAATGGGACCTAATCAAACTTACAAGCTTTTGCACAGCAAAAGGCACCATCAACAAAATGAAAAGACAAGCTACAGACTGGGAGAGATGAGACCAACAAGGGATTAATTTCTAAAATATACAAAGAGCTTATGCAGCTCAATGTCAAAAAACAAACCACTCAGTCAAAAAAATAGCCAGAAGACCTAAATAGACGTTTCTTCAAAGAAGACATACAGCTGGCCAAGAGACACACGAAAAGATGCTCAACATTGCTAATTATTAGAGAAATGCAAATCAAAACCACAATGAGGTATCACCTCACACTAGTCAGAATGGCCATCATCAAAAATCCTACAAATAATAAATGCTGGAGAGGGTGTGGAGAAAAGGGAACCTTCCTGCACTGTTGGTGGGAATGTAAATTTGTGCAACCACTATGGAGAACAGTATGAAAGTTGCTCAGAAAACTAAAGATAGAGCTACCATATGATCCAACAATCCCACTCCTGAGCATATATCTGAAGAAAACTATAATTTGAAAAGATACATGCACCTCCTATGTTCATAGCAGCACTATTTACAATAGCCAGGGCATGGAAGCAACCTAAGTGTCCATCAACAGAGGAATGGATAAAGAAGATGTGGTGCATATATACAATGGCATACTACTCAGCCATAAAAAGGAATGAAATAATGCCATTTGCAGCAACATGGATGGACCTAGAGATTATCAATACTAAGTGAAGTAAGTCAGAGAACGACAAATACCATATGATATCTCTTATATGTGGAATCTAAAATATGACACAAATGAACTTATTTCTGAAACAGAAACAGACTCACAGACATAGAAAACAAACTTATGGTTACCAAAGGTGAACAGGGGTGAGGGAGGGATAAATTAGGAATTTGGGATTAGCAAATGCACACTACTACATATAAAATAGATGAACAACAAGGTCCTACTGTAGAGCACAGGGAACTATATTCAATATCCTGTAATAAACCATAATGAAAAAAATATGAAAAAAAAATGAATCATTTGCTGTACACCAGAAATTAAAACATTGTAAATCAACTGTACTTCAATTAAAAAAACTAAATTAAAAAAAAGCATTGTTATCTACCACATGCAACCTCATGATTTATGATTTCAGAAGCTATTGCCTTTAGGGCAAGCGCCCTCTAAGAGTTATGCTTGGTGCAACATATTACTCAAGGAATAATGACTTAAGTATGGTAACATCAATAATAGTTAATGTATATATGACAAATAATGAAATAAATGTATATTATGAAAATCTTCTGTAATAAATTCTCATAAGAATGATACGTATTTGAAAGGAAAATCAGGGAAGTGCTAATGACTTAGGGACCTTGGCAAACTTTGATGATTATACGATGTTGAAAACTTTTTCCATCATGACAGGCGTCCTCTCGTTGCAAAATATTACTCAGTAGTAATATTTTAAGTAGGATAATATCAACAATAAGCGTAGTATGTATAACAAATAATATAACTATATAATATATAAATGTCACATAATAATATAGATGATAAATAATAATTTAAAATAGAATACCTAAGGGGGTAACAGTTAATAGAAAATCATAAAACATAGTACAGAAACATGCATGTTTTGGGTTGTCTAAATTTTACTGGTGTGCTACTGTATTTGTGAGGATACAACCAAAAGAACTCAGTGCAAGCTTTGAAAATGTGATATTGCAACTAGGATAAAGGAGATAACAACACATTTTTCATGGTGAGGGGTGTGATCCATTGGACTGGTTGGATGGTAAAGCCAAACAGCTGTCCCTCTCCATCACTAATGCCCCGTGATGTGTGCATGGCGTTGCCATGGGTTGCATCACTGTCTCAGGTAGGATGAACCCCGATGCCATGTGACATAATTGTTGTCACCCAGTGAACATTTCAAAAAGGAGAAGTTCCCTCAATTATACTCTTGGAGGAAATAGTTTATTTACTTCTCCCCTGTATAAACAAAGCATTTTGATCATAACCGAAAGAGTGTTTGGTAGTTTTATTTTCCCTTCATCTCACATCTCATTTCTGTGATAAAACAAAGCCAAGGCGACAGACGTGTATGCATCGCATTCTAGGTACCAGGCGTGGTGTAAGGCAGCGAGTTTGGTCATAAGACAGATCAAGACAGTTCTGAGGCTGAGGTCCTCTTGTGAATGAGATGTTGCATTATACGTTGTGTGTGAATCCATGTAACAAGAGTTGTGGAGACAGACAGGAGGCTCCGTACGTTATCTTCTCAGATTTGATGGCGGAATCAGGTTTTGATGAGCCAGTGAAAGAAGGGTTCAGTGGGAAGACCAGAGTGCAAACAAACAAACGGGGTGAAGTTCCCACGCTGGCCATGAGCAAACCCAGGGTGGCACATACTTCTGGGCAGTGGGAGGATGGTGGATCCCAAATGGGAAAGTAGGTTTGGGCAAGATGGTGCGTGCCCTTTCATGTCATATAAGGTGCTGATCTTCTTCCTCCGATAAATGAGGAAATGAAGATAGTTGAAACATTTTAGATGTAAAATTCATGTTCCCTGGACTTTTATGGGTCAGTATCATGACAGATGCTCCTGTTAATTTCAAGGATCTGCGGCATGACTTGATACATGCTGTACATGCTTTACTTTTGTAAGGTGATATCTCTTTGGTTTATTTCTTCTGGAAAGCAGTAACTTAAACCTTTAACTTGATTGGCTACTAAGAAGCATCAAAACAGATCTTAGGGTACTGTCCTGCCAGTTACCAAAAGAATGACTTATTTCTTTATGCTGCATAATGGTTATCTTTGAGAATTTCCATCCCTGGGATTCTTGACGTTGCAATAATTGTTGTCATCATCAAGCTGGTTGCATTTCATGGTCAGGTTATAACAAAA